>NW_028250681.1:0-337000 GCF_964263255.1 Lissotriton vulgaris
GAAGCATGACGTAATGGGGGGGTGTTATCTCTTTTGTCGAAAATCAGCCGTTTTTGCTCGAACATTAAATGCCTCCAAATGGTATTTAATTAACTTCCCGGGGTGAAGAAACCCTTTTGAGAACTCAGAGTGAGTAAATTGGCCATTTTCATGCACTTTTAACCATTCCATAAATCTTGTGTTTAGGGCCCCTGGAAGCATGAAGATCACTTTAAGCATGCTAATTTTAGCTCTAACACTGATGATCCACCTACAAATGTGAACTGACGTTCAAAAATAAAACATTTGAAAACAGACCATTTTCCACATTTCTGAAGCATGACGTAATTGGGGGGTGTTATCTCTTTTGTCGAAAATCAGCCGTTTTTGCTTGAACATTAAATGCCTCCAAATTGTATTTAATTCACTTCCCGAGCCCCTGGAAGCATGAAAATCACTTTAAACATGCTAATTTTAGCTCTAACACTGATGATCCACCTACAAATGTGAACTGACGTTCAAAAATAAAACATTTGAAAACGGACCATTTTCCACATTTCTGAAGCATGACGTAATGGGGGGGTGTTATCTCTTTTGTCGAAAATCAGCCGTTTTTGCTTGAACATTAAATGCCTCCAAATAGTATTTAATTCACTTCCCGAGCCCCTGGAAGCATGAAAATCACTTTAAACATGCTAATTTTAGCTCTAACACTGATGATCCACCTACAAATGTGAACTGACGTTCAAAAATAAAACATTTGAAAACGGACCATTTTCCACATTTCTGAAGCATGACGTAATGGGGGGTGTTATCTCTTTTGTCGAAAATCAGCCGTTTTTGCTCGAACATTAAATGCCTCCAAATAGTATTTAATTAACTTCCCGGGGTGAAGAAACCCTTTTTGAGAACTCAGAGTGAGTAAATTGGCCATTTTCATGCACTTTTAACCATTCCATAAATCTTGTGTTTAGGGCCCCTGGAAGCATGAAAATCACTTTAAACATGCTAATTTTAGCTCTAACACTGATGATCCACCTACAAATGTGAACTGACGTTCAAAAAGAAAACATTTGAAAACGGACCATTTTCCACATTTCTGAAGCATGACGTAATGGGGGGGGTGTTATCTCTTTTGTCAAAAATCAGCTGTTTTTGATTGAACATTAAAAACCTCCAAATAGTATTTAATTCACTTCCCGAGCCCCTGGAAGCATGAAAAATCACTTTAAACATGCTAATTTTAGCTCTAACACTGATGATCCACCTACAAATGTGAACTGACGTTCAAAAATAAAACATTTGAAAACGGACCATTTTTCCACATTTCTGAAGCATGACGTAATGGGGGGGTGTTATCTCTTTTGTCGAAAATCAGCCGTTTTTGCTTGAACATTAAATGCCTCCAAATAGTATTTAATTAACTTCCCGAGCCCCTGGAAGCATGAAAATCACTTTAAACATGCTAATTTTAGCTCTAACACTGATGATCCACCTACAAATGTGAACTGACGTTCAAAAAGAAAATATTTGAAAACTGCCATTTTCCACATTTCTGAAGCAAGGACGTAATGGGGGGGTGATATCTCTTTTGTCGAAAATCAGCCGTTTTTGCTTGAACATTAAATGCCTCCAAATAGTATTTAATTCACTTCCCGAGCCCTGGAAGCATGAAAATCACTTTAAACATGCTAATTTAGCTCTAACACTGATGATCCACCTACAAATGTGAACTGACGTTCAAAAATAAAACATTTGAAAACGGACCATTTTCCACATTTCTGAAGCATGACGTAATGGGGGGGTGTTATCTCTTTTGTCGAAAATCAGCCGTTTTTGCTCGAACATTAAATGCCTCCAAATAGTATTTAATTAACTTCCCGGGGTGAAGAAACCCTTTTTGAGAACTCCGAGTGAGTAAATTGGCCATTTTCATGCACTTTTAACCATTCCATAAATCTTGTGTTTAGGGCCCCTGGAAGCATGAAAATCACTTTAAACATGCTAATTTTAGCTCTAACACTGATGATCCACCTACAAATGTGAACTGACGTTCAAAAAGAAAACATTTGAAAACGGACCATTTTCCACATTTCTGAAGCATGACGTAATGGGGGGGTGTTATCTCTTTTGTCAAAAATCAGCTGTTTTTGATTGAACATTAAATGCCTCCAAATAGTATTTAATTCACTTCCCGAGCCCCTGGAAGCATGAAAATCACTTTAAACATGCTAATTTTAGCTCTAACACTGATGATCCACCGACAAATGTGAACTGACGTTCAAAAATAAAACATTTGAAAACGGACCATTTTCCACATTTCTGAAGCATGACGTAATGGGGGGGGTTATCTCTCTTGTCGAAAATCAGCCGTTTTTGCTCGAACATTAAATGCCTCCAAATGGTATTTAATTAACTTCCCGGGGTGAAGAAACCCTTTTTGAGAACTCAGAGTGAGTAAATTGGCCATTTTCATGCACTTTTAACCATTCGATAAATCTTGTGTTTAGGGCCCCTGGAAGCATGAAAATCACTTTAAACATGCTAATTTTAGCTCTAACACTGATGATCCACCTACAAATGTGAACTGACGTTCAAAAAGAAAATATTTGAAAACTGCCATTTTCCACATTTCTGAAGCAAGGACGTAATGGGGGGGTGATATCTCTTTTGTCGAAAATAAGCCGTTTTTGCTTGAACATTAAATGCCTCCAAATAGTATTTAATTCACTTCCCGAGCCCCTGGAAGCATGAAAATCACTTTAAACATGCTAATTTTAGCTCTAACACTGATGATCCACCTACAAATGTGAACTGACGTTCAAAAATAAAACATTTGAAAACGGACCATTTTCCACATTTCTGAAGCATGACGTAATGGGGGGGTGTTATCTCTTTTGTCAAAAATCAGCTGTTTTTGATTGAACATTAAATGCCTCCAAATAGTATTTAACTCACTTCCCGAGCCCCTGGAAGCATGAAAATCACTTTAAACATGCTAATTTTAGCTCTAACACTGATGATCCACCTACAAATGTGAACTGACGTTCAAAAATAAAACATTTGAAAACGGACCATTTTCCACATTTCTGAAGCATGACGTAATGGGGGGGGTGTTATCTCTTTTGTCGAAAATCAGCCGTTTTTGCAGTATTTAATTCACTTCCCGAGCCCCTGGAAGCATGAAAATCACTTTAAACATGTGAATTTTAGCTCTAACACTGATGATCCACCGACAAATGTGAACTGACGTTCAAAAATAAAACATTTGAAAACGGACCATTTTCCACATTTCTGAAGCATGACGTAATGGGGGGGGTGTTATCTCTTTTGTCGAAAATCAGCCGTTTTTGCAGTATTTAATTCACTTCCCGAGCCCCTGGAAGCATGAAAATCACTTTAAACATGTGAATTTTAGCTCTAACACTGATGATCCACCTACAAATGTGAACTGACGTTCAAAAATAAAACATTGAAAACGGACCATTTTCCACATTTCTGAAGCTTGACGTAATGGGGGGGGGTGTTATCTCTTTTGTCGAAAATCAGCCGTTGTTGCTCGAACATTAAATGCCTCCAAATGTTATTTAATTAACTTCCCGGGGTGAAGAAACCCTTTTTGAGAACTCAGAGTGAGTAAATTGGCCATTTTCATGCACTTTTAACCATTCCATAAATCTTGTGTTTAGGGCCCCTGGAAGCATAAAAATCACTTTAAGCATGCTAATTTTAGCTCTAACACTGATGATCCACCTACAAATGTGAACTGACGTTCAAAAATAAAACATTTGAAAACAGTCCATTTTCCACATTTCTGAAGCATGACGTAATTGGGGGGTGTTATCTCTTTTGTCGAAAATCAGCCGTTTTTGCTCGAACATTAAATGCCTCCAAATGGTATTTAATTAACTTCCCGGGGTGAAGAAACCCTTTTTGAGAACTCAGAGTGAGTAAATTGGCCATTTTCATGCACTTTTAACCATTCCATAAATCTTGTGTTTAGGGCCCCTGGAAGCATGAAGATCACTTTAAGCATGCTAATTTTAGCTCTAACACTGATGATCCACCTACAAATGTGAACTGACGTTCAAAAATAAAACATTTGAAAACAGACCATTTTCCACATTTCTGAAGCATGACGTAATTGGGGGGTGTTATCTCTTTTGTCGAAAATCAGCCGTTTTTGCTTGAACATTAAATGCCTCCAAATTGTATTTAATTCACTTCCCGAGCCCCTGGAAGCATGAAAATCACTTTAAACATGCTAATTTTAGCTCTAACACTGATGATCCACCTACAAATGTGAACTGACGTTCAAAAATAAAACATTTGAAAACTGACCATTTTCCACATTTCTGAAGCATGACGTAATGGGGGGGTGTTATCTCTTTTGTCGAAAATCAGCCGTTTTTGCTTGAACATTAAATGCCTCCAAATAGTATTTAATTCACTTCCCGAGCCCCTGGAAGCATGAAAATCACTTTAAACATGCTAATTTTAGCTCTAACACTGATGATCCACCTACAAATGTGAACTGACGTTCAAAAATAAAACATTTGAAAACGGACCATTTTCCACATTTCTGAAGCATGACGTAATGGGGGGGTGTTATCTCTTTTGTCGAAAATCAGCCGTTTTTGCTCGAACATTAAATGCCTCCAAATA
Organism: Lissotriton vulgaris; assembly: GCF_964263255.1. Classification (NCBI taxonomy): domain Eukaryota; kingdom Metazoa; phylum Chordata; class Amphibia; order Caudata; family Salamandridae; genus Lissotriton; species Lissotriton vulgaris. The sequence goes on from NW_028250681.1 coordinate 4,645, forward strand.
GTATTTAATTAACTTCCCGGGGTGAAGAAACCCTTTTTGAGAACTCAGAGTGAGTAAATTGGCCATTTTCATGCACTTTTAACCATTCCATAAATCTTGTGTTTAGGGCCCCTGGAAGCATGAACATCACTTTAAACATGCTAATTTTAGCTCTAACACTGATGATCCACCTACAAATGTGAACTGACGTTCAAAAAGAAAACATTTGAAAACGGACCATTTTCCACATTTCTGAAGCATGACGTAATGGGGGGGTGTTATCTCTTTTGTCGAAAATCAGCCGTTTTTGCAGTATTTAATTCACTTCCCGAGCCCCTGGAAGCATGAAAATCACTTTAAACATGTGAATTTTAGCTCTAACACTGATGATCCACCTACAAATGTGAACTGACGTTCAAAAATAAAACATTGAAAACGGACCATTTTCCACATTTCTGAAGCTTGACGTAATGGGGGGTGTTATCTCTTTTGTCGAAAATCAGCCGTTGTTGCTCGAACATTAAATGCCTCCAAATGTTATTTAATTAACTTCCCGGGGTAAAGAAACCCTTTTTGAGAACTCAGAGTGAGTAAATTGGCCATTTTCATGCACTTTTAACCATTCCATAAATCTTGTGTTTAGGGCCCCTGGAAGCATGAAAATCACTTTAAGCATGCTAATTTTAGCTCTAACACTGATGATCCACCTACAAATGTGAACTGACGTTCAAAAATAAAACATTTGAAAACAGACCATTTTCCACATTTCTGAAGCATGACGTAATTGGGGGGTGTTATCTCTTTTGTCGAAAATCAGCCGTTTTTGCTCGAACATTAAATGCCTCCAAATGGTATTTAATTAACTTCCCTGGGTGAAGAAACCCTTTTTGAGAACTCAGAGTGAGTAAATTGGCCATTTTCATGCACTTTTAACCATTCCATAAATCTTGTGTTTAGGGCCCCTGGAAGCATGAAAACCACTTTAAACATGCTAATTTTAGCTCTAACACTGATGATCCACCTACAAATGTGAACTGACGTTCAAAAATAAAACATTTGAAAACGGACCATTTTCCACATTTCTGAAGCATGACGTAATGGGGGGGTGTTATCTCTTTTGTCGAAAATCAGCCGTTTTTGCTTGAACATTAAATGCCTCCAAATAGTATTTAATTAACTTCCCGAGCCCCTGGAAGCATGAAAATCACTTTAAACATGCTAATTTTAGCTCTAACACTGATGATCCACCTACAAATGTGAACTGACGTTCAAAAATAAAACATTTGAAAACGGACCATTTTCCACATTTCTGAAGCATGACGTAATGGGGGGGTGTTATCTCTTTTGTCGAAAATCAGCCGTTTTTGCTCGAACATTAAATGCCTCCAAATGGTATTTAATTAACTTCCCGGGGTGAAAAAACCCTTTTTGAGAACTCAGAGTGAGTAAATTGGCCATTTTCATGCACTTTTAACCATTCCATAAATCTTGTGTTTAGGGCCCCTGGAAGCATGAAAATCACTTTAAACATGCTAATTTTAGCTCTAACACTGATGATCCACCTACAAATGTGAACTTACGTTCAAAAATAAAACATTTGAAAACGGACCATTTTCCACATTTCTGAAGCATGACGTAATGGGGGGGTGTTATCTCTTTTGTCGAAAATCAGCCGTTTTTGCTCGAACATTAAATGCCTCCAAATGGTATTTAATTAACTTCCCGGGGTGAAAAAACCCTTTTTGAGAACTCAGAGTGAGTAAATTGGCCATTTTCATGCACTTTTAACCATTCCATAAATCTTGTGTTTAGGGCCCCTGGAAGCATGAAAATCACTTTAAACATGCTAATTTTAGCTCTAACACTGATGATCCACCTACAAATGTGAACTTACGTTCAAAAATAAAACATTTGAAAACGGACCATTTTCCACATTTCTGAAGCATGACGTAATGGGGGGGTGTTATCTCTTTTGTCAAAAATCAGCCGTTTTTGCTCGAACATTAAATGCCTCCAAATGGTATTTAATTAACTTCCCGGGGTGAAGAAACCCTTTTTGAGAACTCAGAGTGAGTAAATTGGCCATTTTTATGCACTTTTAACCATTCCATAAATCTTGTGTTTGGGGCCCCTAGAAGCATGAAAATCACTTTAAACATGCTAATTTTAGCTCTAACACTGATGATCCACCTACAAATGTGAACTGACGTTCAAAAATAAAACATTTGAAAACGGACCATTTTCCACATTTCTGAAGCATGACGTAATGGGGGGGTGTTATCTCTTTTGTCAAAAATCAGCCGTTTTTGCTCGAACATTAAATGCCTCCAAATGGTATTTAATTAACTTCCCGGGGTGAAGAAACCCTTTTTGAGAACTCAGAGTGAGTAAATTGGCCATTTTCATGCACTTTTAACCATTCCATAAATCTTGTGTTTAGGGCCCCTGGAAGCATGAAAATCACTTTAAACATGCTAATTTTAGCTCTAACACTGATGATCCACCTACAAATGTGAACTGACGTTCAAAAAGAAAACATTTGAAAACGGACCATTTTCCACATTTCTGAAGCATGACGTAATGGGGGGGTGTTATCTCTTTTGTCAAAAATCAGCTGTTTTTGATTGAACATTAAATGCCTCCAAATATTATTTAATTCACTTTCCGAGCCCCTGGAAGCATGAAAATCACTTTAAACATGCTAATTTTAGCTCTAACACTGATGATCCACCTACAAATGTGAACTGACGTTCAAAAATAAAACATTTGAAAACGGACCATTTTCCACATTTCTGAAGCATGACGTAATGGGGGGGTGTTATCTCTTTTGTCGAAAATCAGCCGTTTTTGCTCGAACATTAAATTCCTCCAAATGGTATTTAATTAACTTCCCGGGGTGAAGAAACCCTTTTTGAGAACTCAGAGTGAGTAAATTGGCCATTTTCATGCACTTTTAACCATTCCATAAATCTTGTGTTTAGGGCCCCCTGGAAGCATGAAAATCACTTTAAACAAGCTAATTTTAGCTCTAACACTGATGATCCACCTACAAATGTGAACTGACGTTCAAAAAGAAAACATTTGAAAACGGACCATTTTCCACATTTCTGAAGCATGACGTAATGGGGGGGTGTTATCTCTTTTGTCGAAAATCAGCCGTTTTTGCTTGAACATTAAATGCCTCCAAATAGTATTTAATTCACTTCCCGAGCCCCTGGAAGCATGAAAATCAATTTAAACATGCGATTTTTAGCTCTAACACTGATGATGCACCTACAAATGTGAACTGACGTTCAAAAATAAAACATTTGAAAACGGACCATTTTCCACATTTCTGAAGCATGACGTAATGGGGGGGTGTTATCTCTTTTGTCGAAAATCATCCGTTTTTGCTCGAACATTAAATGCCTCCAAATGGTATTTAATTAACTTCCCGGGGTGAAGAAACCCTTTTTGAGAACTCAGAGTGAGTAAATTGGCCATTTTCATGCACTTTTAACCATTCCATAAATCTTGTGTTTAGGGCCCCTGGAAGCATGAAAATCACTTTAAACATGCTAATTTTAGCTCTAACACTGATGATCCACCTACAAATGTGAACTGACGGTCAAAAATAAAACATTTGAAAACGGACCATTTTCCACATTTCTGAAGCATGACGTAATGGGGGGGTGTTATCTCTTTTGTCGAAAATCAGCCGTTTTTGCTCGAACATTAAATGCCTCTAAATGGTATTTAATTAACTTCCCAGGGTGAAGAAACCCTTTTTGAGAACTCAGAGTGAGTAAATTGGCCATTTTTATGCACTTTTAACCATTCCATAAATCTTGTGTTTGGGGCCCCTAGAAGCATGAAAATCACTTTAAACATGCTAATTTTAGCTCTAACACTGATGATCCACCTACAAATGTGAACTGACGTTCAAAAATAAAACATTTGAAAACGGACCATTTTCCACATTTCTGAAGCATTACGTAATGGGGGGGTGTTATCTCTTTTGTCAAAAATCAGCTGTTTTTGATTGAACATTAAATGCCTCCAAATAGTATTTAATTCACTTCCCGAGCCCCTGGAAGCATGAAAATCACTTTAAACATGCTAATTTTAGCTCTAACACTGATGATCCACCTACAAATGTGAACTGACGTTCAAAAATAAAACATTTGAAAATGGACCATTTTCCACATTTCTGAAGCATGACGTAATGGGGGGGTGTTATCTCTTTTGTCAAAAATCAGCTGTTTTTGATTGAACATTAAATGCCTCCAAATAGTATTTAATTCACTTCCCGAGCCCCTGGAAGCATGAAAATAACATTAAACATGCTAATTTTAGCTCTAACACTGATGATCCACCTACAAATGTGAACTGACGTTCAAAAATAAAACATTTGAAAACGGACCATTTTCCACATTTCTGAAGCATGACGTAATGGGGGGGTGTTATCTCTTTTGTCGAAAATCAGCCGTTTTTGCTCGAACATTAAATGCCTCCAAACGGTATTTAATTAACTTTCCTGGGTGAAGAAACCCTTTTTGAGAACTCAGAGTGAGTAAATTGGCCATTTTCATGCACTTTTAACCATTCCATAAATCCTGTGTTTAGGGCCCCTGGAAGCATGAAAACCACATTAAACATGCTAATTTTAGCTCTAACACTGATGATCCACCTACAAATGTGAACTGACGTTCAAAAATAAAACATTTGAAAACGGACCATTTTCCACATTTCTGAAGCATGACGTAATGGGGGGGGTTATCTCTCTTGTCGAAAATCAGCCGTTTTTGCTCGAACATTAAATGCCTCCAAATGGTATATAATTAACTTCCTGGGGTGAAGAAACCCTTTTTGAGAACTCAGAGTGAGTAAATTGGCCATTTTCATGCACTTTTAACCATTCCATAAATCTTGTGTTTAGGGCCCCTGGAAGCATGAAAACCGCTTTAAACATGCTAATTTTAGCTCTAACACTGATGATCCACCTACAAATGTGAACTGACGTTCAAAAATAAAACATTTGAAAACGGACCATTTTCCACATTTCTGAAGCATGACGTAATGGGGGGGTGTTATCTCTTTTGTCGAAAATCAGCCGTTTTTGCTTGAACATTAAATGCCTCCAAATAGTATTTAATTCACTTCCCGAGCCCCTGGAAGCATGAAAATCACTTTAAACATGCTAATTTTAGCTCTAACACTGATGATCCACCTACAAATGTGAACTGACGTTCAAAAATAAAACATTTGAAAACGGACCATTTTCCACATTTCTGAAGCATGACGTAATGGGGGGGTGTTATCTCTTTTGTCAAAAATCAGCTGTTTTTGATTGAACATTAAATGCCTCCAAATAGTATTTAACTCACTTCCCGAGCCCCTGGAAGCATGAAAATCACTTTAAACATGCTAATTTTAGATCTAACACTGATGATCCACCTACAAATGTGAACTGACTTTCAAAAATAAAACATTTGAAAACGGACCATTTTCCACATTTCTGAAGCATGACGTAATGGGGGGGTGTTATCTCTTTTGTCGAAAATCAGCCGTTTTTGCTTGAACATTAAATGCCTCCAAATGGTATTTAATTAACTTCCCTGGGTGAAGAAACCCTTTTTGAGAACTCAGAGTGAGTAAATTGGCCATTTTCATGCACTTTTAACCATTCCATAAATCTTGTGTTTAGGGCCCCTGGAAGCATGAAAACCGCTTTAAACATGCTAATTTTAGCTCTAACACTGATGATCCACCTACAAATGTGAACTGACGTTCAAAAATAAAACATTTGAAAACGGACCATTTTCCACATTTCTGAAGCATGACGTAATGGGGGGGTGTTATCTCTTTTGTCGAAAATCAGCCGTTTTTGCTTGAACAATAAATTTCTCCAAATAGTATTTAATTCACTTCCCGAGCCCCTGGAAGCATGAAAATCACTTTAAACATGCTAATTTTAGCTCTAACACTGATGATCCACCTACAAATGTGAACTGACGTTCAAAAATAAAACATTTGAAAACGGACCATTTTCCACATTTCTGAAGCATGACGTAATGGGGGGGTGTTATCTCTTTTGTCGAAAATCAGCCGTTTTTGCTCGAACATTAAATGCCTCCAAATGGTATTTAATTAACTTCCCGGGGTGAAGAAACCCTTTTTGAGAACTCAGAGTGAGTAAATTGGCCATTTTCATGCACTTTTAACCATTCCATAAATCTTGTGTTTAGGGCCCCTGGAAGCATGAAGATCACTTTAAGCATGCTAATTTTAGCTCTAACACTGATGATCCACCTACAAATGTGAACTGACGTTCAAAAATAAAACATTTGAAAACAGACCATTTTCCACATTTCTGAAGCATGACGTAATTGGGGGGTGTTATCTCTTTTGTCGAAAATCAGCCGTTTTTGCTTGAACATTAAATGCCTCCAAATTGTATTTAATTCACTTCCCGAGCCCCTGGAAGCATGAAAATCACTTTAAACATGCTAATTTTAGCTCTAACACTGATGATCCACCTACAAATGTGAACTGACGTTCAAAAATAAAACATTTGAAAACGGACCATTTTCCACATTTCTGAAGCATGACGTAATGGGGGGGTGTTATCTCTTTTGTCGAAAATCAGCCGTTTTTGCTTGAACATTAAATGCCTCCAAATAGTATTTAATTCACTTCCCGAGCCCCTGGAAGCATGAAAATCACTTTAAACATGCTAATTTTAGCTCTAACACTGATGATCCACCTACAAATGTGAACTGACGTTCAAAAATAAAACATTTGAAAACGGACCATTTTCCACATTTCTGAAGCATGACGTAATGGGGGGTGTTATCTCTTTTGTCGAAAATCAGCCGTTTTTGCTCGAACATTAAATGCCTCCAAATAGTATTTAATTAACTTCCCGGGGTGAAGAAACCCTTTTTGAGAACTCAGAGTGAGTAAATTGGCCATTTTCATGCACTTTTAACCATTCCATAAATCTTGTGTTTAGGGCCCCTGGAAGCATGAAAATCACTTTAAACATGCTAATTTTAGCTCTAACACTGATGATCCACCTACAAATGTGAACTGACGTTCAAAAAGAAAACATTTGAAAACGGACCATTTTCCACATTTCTGAAGCATGACGTAATGGGGGGGTGTTATCTCTTTTGTCAAAAATCAGCTGTTTTTGATTGAACATTAAAAACCTCCAAATAGTATTTAATTCACTTCCCGAGCCCCTGGAAGCATGAAAATCACTTTAAACATGCTAATTTTAGCTCTAACACTGATGATCCACCTACAAATGTGAACTGACGTTCAAAAATAAAACATTTGAAAACGGACCATTTTCCACATTTCTGAAGCATGACGTAATGGGGGGGGTTATCTCTCTTGTCGAAAATCAGCTGTTTTTGCTCGAACATTAAATGCCTCCAAATGGTATTTAATTAACTTCCCGGGGTGAAGAAACCCTTTTTGAGAACTCAGAGTGAGTAAATTGGCCATTTTCATGCACTTTTAACCATTCCATAAATCTTGTGTTTAGGGCCCCTGGAAGCATGAAAATCACTTTAAACATGCTAATTTTAGCTCTAACACTGATGATCCACCTACAAATGTGAACTGACGTTCAAAAAGAAAATATTTGAAAACGGCCATTTTCCACATTTCTGAAGCATGACGTAATGGGGGGGTGTTATCTCTTTTGTCGAAAATCAGCCGTTTTTGCTTGAACATTAAATGCCTCCAAATAGTATTTAATTCACTTCCCGAGCCCCTGGAAGCATGAAAATCACTTTAAACATGCTAATTTTAGCTCTAACACTGATGATCCACCTACAAATGTGAACTGACGTTCAAAAATAAAACATTTGAAAACGGACCATTTTCCACATTTCTGAAGCATGACGTAATGGGGGGGTGTTATCTCTTTTGTCAAAAATCAGCTGTTTTTGATTGAACATTAAATGCCTCCAAATAGTATTTAACTCACTTCCCGAGCCCCTGGAAGCATGAAAATCACTTTAAACATGCTAATTTTAGATCTAACACTGATGATCCACCTACAAATGTGAACTGACTTTCAAAAATAAAACATTTGAAAACGGACCATTTTCCACATTTCTGAAGCATGACGTAATGGGGGGGTGTTATCTCTTTTGTCGAAAATCAGCCGTTTTTGCTTGAACATTAAATGCCTCCAAATGGTATTTAATTAACTTCCCTGGGTGAAGAAACCCTTTTTGAGAACTCAGAGTGAGTAAATTGGCCATTTTCATGCACTTTTAACCATTCCATAAATCTTGTGTTTAGGGCCCCTGGAAGCATGAAAACCGCTTTAAACATGCTAATTTTAGCTCTAACACTGATGATCCACCTACAAATGTGAACTGACGTTCAAAAATAAAACATTTGAAAACGGACCATTTTCCACATTTCTGAAGCATGACGTAATGGGGGGGTGTTATCTCTTTTGTCGAAAATCAGCCGTTTTTGCTTGAACAATAAATTTCTCCAAATAGTATTTAATTCACTTCCCGAGCCCCTGGAAGCATGAAAATCACTTTAAACATGCTAATTTTAGCTCTAACACTGATGATCCACCTACAAATGTGAACTGACATTCAAAAATAAAACATTTGAAAACGGACCATTTTCCACTTTTCTGAAGCATGACGTAATGGGGGGGTGTTATCTCTTTTGTCGAAAATCAGCCGTTTTTGCTCGAACATTAAATGCCTCCAAATGGTATATAATTAACTTCCTGGGGTGAAGAAACCCTTTTTGAGAACTCAGAGTGAGTAAATTGGCCATTTTCATGCACTTTTAACCATTCCATAAATCTTGTGTTTAGGGCCCCTGGAAGCATGAAAACCGCTTTAAACATGCTAATTTTAGCTCTAACACTGATGATCCACCTACAAATGTGAACTGACGTTCAAAAATAAAACATTTGAAAACGGACCATTTTCCACATTTCTGAAGCATGACGTAATGGGGGGGTGTTATCTCTTTTGTCGAAAATCAGCCGTTTTTGCTTGAACATTAAATGCCTCCAAATAGTATTTAATTCACTTCCCGAGCCCCTGGAAGCATGAAAATCACTTTAAACATGCTAATTTTAGCTCTAACACTGATGATCCACCTACAAATGTGAACTGACGTTCAAAAATAAAACATTTGAAAACGGACCATTTTCCACATTTCTGAAGCATGACGTAATGGGGGGGTGTTATCTCTTTTGTCAAAAATCAGCTGTTTTTGATTGAACATTAAATGCCTCCAAATAGTATTTAACTCACTTCCCGAGCCCCTGGAAGCATGAAAATCACTTTAAACATGCTAATTTTAGATCTAACACTGATGATCCACCTACAAATGTGAACTGACTTTCAAAAATAAAACATTTGAAAACGGACCATTTTCCACATTTCTGAAGCATGACGTAATGGGGGGGTGTTATCTCTTTTGTCGAAAATCAGCCGTTTTTGCTTGAACATTAAATGCCTCCAAATGGTATTTAATTAACTTCCCTGGGTGAAGAAACCCTTTTTGAGAACTCAGAGTGAGTAAATTGGCCATTTTCATGCACTTTTAACCATTCCATAAATCTTGTGTTTAGGGCCCCTGGAAGCATGAAAACCGCTTTAAACATGCTAATTTTAGCTCTAACACTGATGATCCACCTACAAATGTGAACTGACGTTCAAAAATAAAACATTTGAAAACGGACCATTTTCCACATTTCTGAAGCATGACGTAATGGGGGGGTGTTATCTCTTTTGTCGAAAATCAGCCGTTTTTGCTTGAACAATAAATTTCTCCAAATAGTATTTAATTCACTTCCCGAGCCCCTGGAAGCATGAAAATCACTTTAAACATGCTAATTTTAGCTCTAACACTGATGATCCACCTACAAATGTGAACTGACGTTCAAAAATAAAACATTTGAAAACGGACCATTTTCCACATTTCTGAAGCATGACGTAATGGGGGGGTGTTATCTCTTTTGTCGAAAATCAGCCGTTTTTGCTCGAACATTAAATGCCTCCAAATGGTATTTAATTAACTTCCCGGGGTGAAGAAACCCTTTTTGAGAACTCAGAGTGAGTAAATTGGCCATTTTCATGCACTTTTAACCATTCCATAAATCTTGTGTTTAGGGCCCCTGGAAGCATGAAGATCACTTTAAGCATGCTAATTTTAGCTCTAACACTGATGATCCACCTACAAATGTGAACTGACGTTCAAAAATAAAACATTTGAAAACAGACCATTTTCCACATTTCTGAAGCATGACGTAATTGGGGGGTGTTATCTCTTTTGTCGAAAATCAGCCGTTTTTGCTTGAACATTAAATGCCTCCAAATTGTATTTAATTCACTTCCCGAGCCCCTGGAAGCATGAAAATCACTTTAAACATGCTAATTTTAGCTCTAACACTGATGATCCACCTACAAATGTGAACTGACGTTCAAAAATAAAACATTTGAAAACGGACCATTTTCCACATTTCTGAAGCATGACGTAATGGGGGGGTGTTATCTCTTTTGTCGAAAATCAGCCGTTTTTGCTTGAACATTAAATGCCTCCAAATAGTATTTAATTCACTTCCCGAGCCCCTGGAAGCATGAAAATCACTTTAAACATGCTAATTTTAGCTCTAACACTGATGATCCACCTACAAATGTGAACTGACGTTCAAAAATAAAACATTTGAAAACGGACCATTTTCCACATTTCTGAAGCATGACGTAATGGGGGGTGTTATCTCTTTTGTCGAAAATCAGCCGTTTTTGCTCGAACATTAAATGCCTCCAAATAGTATTTAATTAACTTCCCGGGGTGAAGAAACCCTTTTTGAGAACTCAGAGTGAGTAAATTGGCCATTTTCATGCACTTTTAACCATTCCATAAATCTTGTGTTTAGGGCCCCTGGAAGCATGAAAATCACTTTAAACATGCTAATTTTAGCTCTAACACTGATGATCCACCTACAAATGTGAACTGACGTTCAAAAAGAAAACATTTGAAAACGGACCATTTTCCACAATTTTCCTGAAGCATGACGTAATGGGGGGGTGTTATCTCTTTTGTCAAAAATCAGCTGTTTTTGATTGAACATTAAATGCCTCGAAATAGTATTTAATTCACTTCCGAGCCCCTGGAAGCATGAAAATCACTTTAAACATGCTAATTTTAGCTCTAACACTGATGATCCACCTACAAATGTGAACTGACGTTCAAAAATAAAACTTTTGAAAACGGACCATTTTCCACATTTCTGAAGCATGACGTAATGGGGGGTTATCTCTCTTGTCGAAAATCAGCTGTTTTTGCTCGAACATTAAATGCCTCCAAATGGTAATTAATTAACTTCCTGGGGTGAAGAAACCCTTTTTGAGAACTCAGAGTGAGTAAATTGCCATTTTTCATGCACTTTTAACCATTCCATAAATCTTGTGTTTAGGGCCCCTGGAAGCATGAAAATCACTTTAAACATGCTAATTTTAGCTCTAACACTGATGATCCACCTACAAATGTGAACTGACGTTCAAAAGAAAATATTTGAAACGGCCATTTTCCACATTTCTGAAGCATGACGTAATGGGGGGTGTTATCTCTTTTGTCGAAAATCAGCCGTTTTTGCTTGAATATTAAATGCCTCCAAATAGTATTTAATTCACTTCCCGAGCCCCTGGAAGCATGAAAATCACTTTAAACAATGCTAATTTTAGCTCTAACACTGATGATCCACCTACAAATGTGAACTGACGTTCAAAATAAAACATTTGAAAACGGACCATTTTCCACATTTCTGAAGCATGACGTAATGGGGGGGGGTTATCTCTCTTGTCGAAAATCAGCCGTTTTTGCTCGAACATTAAATGCCTCCAAATGGTATTTAATTAACTTCCCGGGTGAAGAAACCCATTTGAGAACTCAGAGTGAGTAAATTGGCCATTTTCATGCACTTTTAACCATTCCATAAATCTTGTGTTTAGGGCCCCTGGAAGCATGAAAAATCACTTTAAACATGCTAATTTTAGCTCTAACACTGATGATCCACCTACAAATGTGAACTGACGTTCAAAAAGAAAATATTGAAAACGGCCATTTTCCACATTTCTGAAGCATGACGTATGGGGGGGTGTTATCTCTTTTGTCGAAAATCAGCCGTTTTTGCTTGAACATTCAATGCCTCCAAATAGTATTTAATTCACTTCCCGAGCCCCTGGAAGCATGAAAATCACTTAAACATGCTAATTTTAGCTCTAACACTGATGATCCACCTACAAATGTGAACTGACGTTCAAAAAATAAAACATTTGAAAACGGACCATTTTCCACATTTCTGAAGCATGACGTAATGGGGGGGTGTTATCTTTTTTGTCAAAAATCAGCTGTTTTTGATTGAACATTAAATGCCTCCAAATAGTATTTAACTCACTTCCCGAGCCCCTGGAAGCATGAAAATCACTTTAAACATGCTAATTTTAGCTCTAACACTGATGATCCACCTACAAATGTGAACTGACGTTCAAAAATAAAACATTTGAAACGGACCATTTTCCACATTTCTGAAGCATGACGTAATGGGGGGTGTTACTCTTTTGTCGAAAATCAGCCGTTTTTGCTTGAACATTAAAATGCCTCCAAATGGTATTTAATTAACTTCCTGGGTGAAAAAACCCTTTTTGAGAACTCAGAGTGAGTAAATTGGCCATTTTCATGCACTTTTAACCATTCCATAAATCATGGTTTAGGCCCCTGGAAGCATGAAAACCGCTTTAAACATGCTAATTTTAGCTCTAACACTGATGATCCACCTACAAATGTGAACTGACGTTCAAATAATAAAACATTTGAAAATGACCATTTTCCACATTTCTGAAGCATGACGTATGGGGGGGTGTTATCTCTTTTGTCGAAAATCAGCCGTTTTTGCAGTATTTAATTCACTTCCCGAGCCCCTGGAAGCATGAAAATCACTTTAAACATGTGAATTTTAGCTCTAACACTGTGATCCACTACAAATGTGAACTGACGTTGAAAAATAAAACATTGAAAACGGACCATTTTCCACATTTCTGAAGCTTGACGTAATGGGGGGTGTTATCTCTGTTGTCGAAAATCAGCCGTTGTTGCTCGACATTAAATGCCTCCAAATGTTATTTAATTACTTCCCGGGTGAAGAAACCCTTTTGAGACTCAGAGTGAGTAAATTGGCCATTTTCATGCACTTTAACCATCCATAAATCTTGTGTTTAGGGCCCCTGGAAGCATGAAAATCACTTTAAGCTGCTAATTTAGCTCTAACACTGATGGATCCACCTACAACTGTGAACTGACATTCAAAAATAAAACATTTGAAAACAGACCATTTTCCACATTTCTGAAGCATGACGTAATTGGGGGGTGTTATCTCTTTGTCGAAAATCAGCCGTTTTTGCTTGAACTTAAATGCTCCAAATGGTATTCAATTAACTTCCCTGGGTGAAGAAACCCTTTTGAGAACTCAGAGTGAGTAATTGGCCATTTTCATGCACTTTTAACCTTCCATAAATCTGTGTTTAGGGCCCCTGGAAGCATGAAAACCACTTTAAACATGCTAATTTTAGCTCTAACACTGATGATCCACCTACAAATGTGAACTGACGTTCAAAAATAAAAACATTTGAAAACGGACCATTTTTCCACATTTCTGAAGCATGACGTAATGGGGGGTGTTATCTCTCTTGTCGAAAATCAGCCGTTTTTGCTTGAACATTAAATGCCTCCTAAGTAGTTTTAATTCACTTCCCGAGCCCCTGGAAGCATGAAAATCACTTTAAACATGCTAATTTAGCTCTACCACTGATGATCCACCTACAAATGTGAACTGACGTTCAAAAATAAAACATTTGAAAACGGACCATTTTCCACATTTCTGAAGCATGACGTATGGGGGGTGTTATCTCTTTTGTCGAAAATCAGCCGTTTTTGCGTGAACATTAAATGCCTCCAAATAGTATTTAATTCACTTCCCGAGCCCCTGGAAGCATGAAAATCACTTTAAACATGCTAATTTTAGCTCTAACACTGAATGATCCACCTACAAATGTGAAACTGAACTTCAAAAATAAAACATTTGAAAACGGACCATTTTCCACATTTCTGAAGCATGACGTAATGGGGGGGTGTTATCTCTTTTGTCGAAAATCAGCCATTTTTGCTCGAACATTAAATGCCTCCAAATAGTATTTAACTAACTTCCGGGGTGAAGAAACCCTTTTTGAGAACTCAGAGTGAGTAAATTGGCCATTTTCATGCACTTTTAACCATTCCATAAATCTTGTGTTTAGGCCCCTGGAAGCATGAAAATCACTTTAAACATGCTAATTTTAGCTCTAACACTAATGATCCACCTACAAATTTGAACTGACGTTCAAAAAGAAAACATTTGAAAACGGACCATTTTCCACATTTCTGAGCATGACGTAATGGGGGGGTGTTATCTCTTTTGTCAAAAATCAGCTGTTTTTGATTGAACATTAATGCCTCGAAATAGTATTTAATTCACTTCCCGAGCCCCTGGAAGCATGAAAATCACTTTAAACATGCTAATTTTAGCTCTAACACTAATGATCCACCTACAAATTTGAACTGACGTTCAAAAAGAAAACATTTGAAAACGGACCATTTTCCACATTTCTGTAGCTTGACGTAATGGGGGGGTGGTATCTCTTTTGTCGAAAATCAGCCATTGTTGCTCGAACATTAAATGCCTCCAAATGTTATTTAATTAACTTCCCGGGGTGAAGAAACCCTTTTTGAGAACTCAGAGTGAGTAAATTGGCCATTTTCATGCACTTTTAACCATTCCATAAATCTTGTGTTTAGGGCCCCTGGGAGCATGAAAATCACTTTAAGCATGCTAATTTTAGCTCTAACACTGATGATCCACCTACAAATGTGAACTGACGTTCAAAAATAAAACATTTGAAAACAGAACATTTTCCACATTTCTGAAGCATGACGTAATTGGGGGGTGTTATCTCTTTTGTCGAAAATCAGCCGTTTTTGCTCGAACATTAAATGCCTCCAAATGGTATTTAATTAACTTCCCTGGGTGAAGAAACCCTTTTTGAGAACTCAGAGTGAGTAAATTGGCCATTTTCATGCACTTTTAACCATTCCATAAATCTTGTGTTTAGGGCCCCTGGAAGCATGAAAATCACTTTAAGCATGCTAATTTTAGCTCTAACACTGATGATCCACCTACAAATGTGAACTGACGTTCAAAAATAAAACATTTGAAAACAGACCATTTTCCACATTTCTGAAGCATGACGTAATTGGGGGGTGTTATCTCTTTTGTCGAAAATCAGCCGTTTTTGCTCGAACATTAAATGCCTCCAAATGGTATTTAATTAACTTCCCTGGGTGAAGAAACCCTTTTTGAGAACTCAGAGTGAGTAAATTGGCCATTTTCATGCACTTTTAACCATTCCATAAATCTTGTGTTTAGGGCCCCTGGAAGCATGAAAACCACTTTAAACATGCTAATTTTAGCTCTAACACTGATGATCCACCTACAAATGTGAACTGACGTTCAAAAATAAAACATTTGAAAACGGACCATTTTCCACATTTCTGAAGCATGACGTAATGGGGGGGTGTTATCTCTTTTGTCAAAAATCAGCTGTTTTTGATTGAACATTAAATGCCTCCAAATAGTATTTAACTCACTTCCCGAGCCCCTGGAAGCATGAAAATCACTTTAAACATGCTAATTTTAGCTCTAACACTGATGATCCACCTACAAATGTGAACTGACGTTCAAAAATAAAACATTTGAAAACGGACCATTTTCCACATTTCTGAAGCATGACGTAATGGGGGGGTGTTATCTCTTTTGTCGAAAATCAGCCGTTTTTGCTTGAACATTAAATGCCTCCAAATGGTATTTAATTAACTTCCCTGGGTGAAAAAACCCTTTTTGAGAACTCAGAGTGAGTAAATTGGCCATTTTCATGCACTTTTAACCATTCCATAAATCTTGGGTTTAGGGCCCCTGGAAGCATGAAAACCGCTTTAAACATGCTAATTTTAGCTCTAACACTGATGATCCACCTACAAATGTGAACTGACGTTCAAAAATAAAACATTTGAAAACGGACCATTTTCCACATTTCTGAAGCATGACGTAATGGGGGGGTGTTATCTCTTTTGTCGAAAATCAGCCGTTTTTGCAGTATTTAATTCACTTCCCGAGCCCCTGGAAGCATGAAAATCACTTTAAACATGTGAATTTTAGCTCTAACACTGATGATCCACCTACAAATGTGAACTGACGTTCAAAAATAAAACATTGAAAACGGACCATTTTCCACATTTCTGAAGCTTGACGTAATGGGGGGGTGTTATCTCTTTTGTCGAAAATCAGCCGTTGTTGCTCGAACATTAAATGCCTCCAAATGTTATTTAATTAACTTCCCGGGGTGAAGAAACCCTTTTTGAGAACTCAGAGTGAGTAAATTGGCCATTTTCATGCACTTTTAACCATTCCATAAATCTTGTGTTTAGGGCCCCTGGAAGCATGAAAATCACTTTAAGCATGCTAATTTTAGCTCTAACACTGATGATCCACCTACAAATGTGAACTGACATTCAAAAATAAAACATTTGAAAACAGACCATTTTCCACATTTCTGAAGCATGACGTAATTGGGGGGTGTTATCTCTTTTGTCGAAAATCAGCCGTTTTTGCTTGAACATTAAATGCCTCCAAATGGTATTCAATTAACTTCCCTGGGTGAAGAAACCCTTTTTGAGAACTCAGAGTGAGTAAATTGGCCATTTTCATGCACTTTTAACCATTCCATAAATCTTGTGTTTAGGGCCCCTGGAAGCATGAAAACCACTTTAAACATGCTAATTTTAGCTCTAACACTGATGATCCACCTACAAATGTGAACTGACGTTCAAAAATAAAACATTTGAAAACGGACCATTTTCCACATTTCTGAAGCATGACGTAATGGGGGGGTGTTATCTCTCTTGTCGAAAATCAGCCGTTTTTGCTTGAACATTAAATGCCTCCAAGTAGTATTTAATTCACTTCCCGAGCCCCTGGAAGCATGAAAATCACTTTAAACATGCTAATTTTAGCTCTAACACTGATGATCCACCTACAAATGTGAACTGACGTTCAAAAATAAAACATTTGAAAACGGACCATTTTCCACATTTCTGAAGCATGACGTAATGGGGGGGTGTTATCTCTTTTGTCGAAAATCAGCCGTTTTTGCTTGAACATTAAATGCCTCCAAATAGTATTTAATTCACTTCCCGAGCCCCTGGAAGCATGAAAATCACTTTAAACATGCTAATTTTAGCTCTAACACTGATGATCCACCTACAAATGTGAACTGACGTTCAAAAATAAAACATTTGAAAACGGACCATTTTCCACATTTCTGAAGCATGACGTAATGGGGGGGTGTTATCTCTTTTGTCGAAAATCAGCCATTTTTGCTCGAACATTAAATGCCTCCAAATAGTATTTAACTAACTTCCCGGGGTGAAGAAACCCTTTTTGAGAACTCAGAGTGAGTAAATTGGCCATTTTCATGCACTTTTAACCATTCCATAAATCTTGTGTTTAGGCCCCTGGAAGCATGAAAATCACTTTAAACATGCTAATTTTAGCTCTAACACTAATGATCCACCTACAAATTTGAACTGACGTTCAAAAAGAAAACATTTGAAAACGGACCATTTTCCACATTTCTGAAGCATGACGTAATGGGGGGGTGTTATCTCTTTTGTCAAAAATCAGCTGTTTTTGATTGAACATTAAATGCCTCGAAATAGTATTTAATTCACTTCCCGAGCCCCTGGAAGCATGAAAATCACTTTAAACATGCTAATTTTAGCTCTAACACTGATGATCCACCTACAAATGTGAACTGACGTTCAAAAATAAAACTTTTGAAAACGGACCATTTTCCACATTTCTGAAGCATGACGTAATGGGGGGGTTATCTCTCTTGTCGAAAATCAGCTGTTTTTGCTCGAACATTAAATGCCTCCAAATGGTATTTAATTAACTTCCTGGGGTGAAGAAACCCTTTTTGAGAACTCAGAGTGAGTAAATTGGCCATTTTCATGCACTTTTAACCATTCCATAAATCTTGTGTTTAGGGCCCCTGGAAGCATGAAAATCACTTTAAACATGCTAATTTTAGCTCTAACACTGATGATCCACCTACAAATGTGAACTGACGTTCAAAAAGAAAATATTTGAAAACGGCCATTTTCCACATTTCTGAAGCATGACGTAATGGGGGGGTGTTATCTCTTTTGTCGAAAATCAGCCGTTTTTGCTTGAATATTAAATGCCTCCAAATAGTATTTAATTCACTTCCCGAGCCCCTGGAAGCATGAAAATCACTTTAAACATGCTAATTTTAGCTCTAACACTGATGATCCACCTACAAATGTGAACTGACGTTCAAAAATAAAACATTTGAAAACGGACCATTTTCCACATTTCTGAAGCATGACGTAATGGGGGGGGGTTATCTCTCTTGTCGAAAATCAGCCGTTTTTGCTCGAACATTAAATGCCTCCAAATGGTATTTAATTAACTTCCCGGGGTGAAGAAACCCTTTTTGAGAACTCAGAGTGAGTAAATTGGCCATTTTCATGCACTTTTAACCATTCCATAAATCTTGTGTTTAGGGCCCCTGGAAGCATGAAAATCACTTTAAACATGCTAATTTTAGCTCTAACACTGATGATCCACCTACAAATGTGAACTGACGTTCAAAAAGAAAATATTTGAAAACGGCCATTTTCCACATTTCTGAAGCATGACGTAATGGGGGGGTGTTATCTCTTTTGTCGAAAATCAGCCGTTTTTGCTTGAACATTAAATGCCTCCAAATAGTATTTAATTCACTTCCCGAGCCCCTGGAAGCATGAAAATCACTTTAAACATGCTAATTTTAGCTCTAACACTGATGATCCACCTACAAATGTGAACTGACGTTCAAAAATAAAATATTTGAAAACGGACCATTTTCCACATTTCTGAAGCATGACGTAATGGGGGGGTGTTATCTCTTTTGTCAAAAATCAGCTGTTTTTGATTGAACATTAAATGCCTCCAAATAGTATTTAACTCACTTCCCGAGCCCCTGGAAGCATGAAAATCACTTTAAACATGCTAATTTTAGCTCTAACACTGAGGATCCACCTACAAATGTGAACTGACGTTCAAAAATAAAACATTTGAAAACGGACCATTTTCCACATTTCTGAAGCATGACGTAATGGGGGGGTGTTATCTCTTTTGTCGAAAATCAGCCGTTTTTGCTTGAACATTAAATGCCTCCAAATGGTATTTAATTAACTTCCCTGGGTGAAAAAACCCTTTTTGAGAACTCAGAGTGAGTAAATTGGCCATTTTCATGCACTTTTAACCATTCCATAAATCTTGGGTTTAGGGCCCCTGGAAGCATGAAAACCGCTTTAAACATGCTAATTTTAGCTCTAACACTGATGATCCATCTACAAATGTGAACTGACGTTCAAAAATAAAACATTTGAAAACGGACCATTTTCCACATTTCTGAAGCATGACGTAATGGGGGGGTGTTATCTCTTTTGTCGAAAATCAGCCGTTTTTGCTTGAACAATAAATGCCTCCAAATAGTATTTAATTCACTTCCCGAGCCCCTGGAAGCATGAAAATCACTTTAAACATGTGAATTTTAGCTCTAACACTGATGATCCACCTACAAATGTGAACTGACGTTCAAAAATAAAACATTGAAAACGGACCATTTTCCACATTTCTGTAGCTTGACGTAATGGGGGGGTGTTATCTCTTTTGTCGAAAATCAGCCATTGTTGCTCGAACATTAAATGCCTCCAAATGTTATTTAATTAACTTCCCGGGGTGAAGAAACCCTTTTTGAGAACTCAGAGTGAGTAAATTGGCCATTTTCATGCACTTTTAACCATTCCATAAATCTTGTGTTTAGGGCCCCTGGGAGCATGAAAATCACTTTAAGCATGCTAATTTTAGCTCTAACACTGATGATCCACCTACAAATGTGAACTGACGTTCAAAAATAAAACATTTGAAAACAGAACATTTTCCACATTTCTGAAGCATGACGTAATTGGGGGGTGTTATCTCTTTTGTCGAAAATCAGCCGTTTTTGCTCGAACATTAAATGCCTCCAAATGGTATTTAATTAACTTCCCTGGGTGAAGAAACCCTTTTTGAGAACTCAGAGTGAGTAAATTGGCCATTTTCATGCACTTTTAACCATTCCATAAATCTTGTGTTTAGGGCCCCTGGAAGCATGAAAATCACTTTAAGCATGCTAATTTTAGCTCTAACACTGATGATCCACCTACAAATGTGAACTGACGTTCAAAAATAAAACATTTGAAAACAGACCATTTTCCACATTTCTGAAGCATGACGTAATTGGGGGGTGTTATCTCTTTTGTCGAAAATCAGCCGTTTTTGCTCGAACATTAAATGCCTCCAAATGGTATTTAATTAACTTCCCTGGGTGAAGAAACCCTTTTTGAGAACTCAGAGTGAGTAAATTGGCCATTTTCATGCACTTTTAACCATTCCATAAATCTTGTGTTTAGGGCCCCTGGAAGCATGAAAACCACTTTAAACATGCTAATTTTAGCTCTAACACTGATGATCCACCTACAAATGTGAACTGACGTTCAAAAATAAAACATTTGAAAACGGACCATTTTCCACATTTCTGAAGCATGACGTAATGGGGGGGTGTTATCTCTTTTGTCGAAAATCAGCTGTTTTTGCTCAAACATTAAATGCCTCCAAATGGTATTTAATTAACTTCCCTGGGTGAAGAAACCCTTTTTGAGAACTCAGAGTGAGTAAATTGGCCATTTTCATGCACTTTTAACCATTCCATAAATCTTGTGTTTAGGGCCCCTGGAAGCATGAAAACCACATTAAACATGCTAATTTTAGCTCTAACACTGATGATCCACCTACAAATGTGAACTGACATTCAAAAATAAAACATTTGAAATGGACCATTTTCCACATTTCTGAAGCATGACGTAATGGGGGGGGGTGTTATCTCTTTTGTCGAAAATCAGCCGTTTTTGCTTGAACATTAAATGCCTCCAAATAGTATTTAATTCACTTCCCGAGCCCCTGGAAGCATGAAAATCACTTTAAACATGCTAATTTTAGCTCTAACACTGATGATCCACCTTCAAATGTGAACTGACGTTCAAAAATAAAACATTTCAAAACGGACCATTTTCCACATTTCTGAAGCATGACGTAATGGGGGGGGTTATCTCTCTTGTCGAAAATCAGCCGTTTTTGCTCGAACATTAAATGCCTCCAAATGGTATTTAATTAACTTCCCGGGGTGAAGAAACCCTTTTTGAGAACTCAGAGTGAGTAAATTGGCCATTTTCATGCACTTTTAACCATTCCATAAATCTTGTGTTTAGGGCCCCTGGAAGCATGAAAATCACTTTAAACATGCTAATTTTAGCTCTAACACTGATGATCCACCTACAAATGTGAACTGACGTTCAAAAAGAAAATATTTGAAAACGGCCATTTTCCACATTTCTGAAGCATGACGTAATGGGGGGGTGTTATCTCTTTTGTCGAAAATCAGCCGTTTTTGCTTGAACATTAAATGCCTCCAAATAGTATTTAATTCACTTCCCGAGCCCCTGGAAGCATGAAAATCACTTTAAACATGCTAATTTTAGCTCTAACACTGATGATCCACCTACAAATGTGAACTGACGTTCAAAAATAAAACATTTGAAAACGGACCATTTTCCACATTTCTGAAGCATGACGTAATGGGGGGGTGTTATCTCTTTTGTCGAAAATCAGCTGTTTTTGCTCAAACATTAAATGCCTCCAAATGGTATTTAATTAACTTCCCTGGGTGAAGAAACCCTTTTTGAGAACTCAGAGTGAGTAAATTGGCCATTTTCATGCACTTTTAACCATTCCATAAATCTTGTGTTTAGGGCCCCTGGAAGCATGAAAACCACATTAAACATGCTAATTTTAGCTCTAACACTGATGATCCACCTACAAATGTGAACTGACATTCAAAAATAAAACATTTGAAATGGACCATTTTCCACATTTCTGAAGCATGACGTAATGGGGGGGGGTGTTATCTCTTTTGTCGAAAATCAGCCGTTTTTGCTTGAACATTAAATGCCTCCAAATAGTATTTAATTCACTTCCCGAGCCCCTGGAAGCATGAAAATCACTTTAAACATGCTAATTTTAGCTCTAACACTGATGATCCACCTTCAAATGTGAACTGACGTTCAAAAATAAAACATTTCAAAACGGACCATTTTCCACATTTCTGAAGCATGACGTAATGGGGGGGGTTATCTCTCTTGTCGAAAATCAGCCGTTTTTGCTCGAACATTAAATGCCTCCAAATGGTATTTAATTAACTTCCCGGGGTGAAGAAACCCTTTTTGAGAACTCAGAGTGAGTAAATTGGCCATTTTCATGCACTTTTAACCATTCCATAAATCTTGTGTTTAGGGCCCCTGGAAGCATGAAAATCACTTTAAACATGCTAATTTTAGCTCTAACACTGATGATCCACCTACAAATGTGAACTGACGTTCAAAAATAAAACATTTGAAAACGGACCATTTTCCACATTTCTGAAGCATGACGTAATGGGGGGGTGTTTTCTCTTTTGTCAAAAATCAGCTGTTTTTGATTGAACATTAAATGCCTCCAAATAGTATTTAACTCACTTCCCGAGCCCCTGGAAGCATGAAAATCACTTTAAACATGCTAATTTTAGCTCTAACACTGATGATCCACCTACAAATGTGAACTGACGTTCAAAAATAAAACATTTGAAAACGGACCATTTTCCACATTTCTGAAGCATGACGTAATGGGGGGGTGTTATCTCTTTTGTCGAAAATCAGCCATTTTTGCTTGAACATTAAATGCCTCCAAATGGTATTTAATTAACTTCCCTGGGTGAAGAAACCCTTTTTGAGAACTCAGAGTGAGTAAATTGGCCATTTTCATGCACTTTTAACCATTCCATAAATCTTGTGTTTAGGGCCCCTGGAAGCATGAAAACCGCTTTAAACATGCTAATTTTAGCTCTAACACTGATGATCCACCTACAAATGTGAACTGACGTTCAAAAATAATACATTTCAAAACGGACCATTTTCCACATTTCTGAAGCATGACGTAATGGGGGGGTTATCTCTCTTGTCGAAAATCAGCCGTTTTTGCTCGAACATTAAATGCCTCCAAATGGTATTTAATTAACTTCCCGGGGTGAAGAAACCCTTTTTGAGAACTCAGAGTGAGTAAATTGGCCATTTTCATGCACTTTTAACCATTCCATAAATCTTGTGTTTAGGGCCCCTGGAAGCATGAAAATCACTTTAAACATGCTAATTTTAGCTCTAACACTGATGATCCACCTACAAATGTGAACTGACGTTCAAAAAGAAAATATTTGAAAACGGCCATTTTCCACATTTCTGAAGCATGACGTAATGGGGGGGTGTTATCTCTTTTGTCGAAAATCAGCCGTTTTTGCTTGAACATTAAATGCCTCCAAATAGTATTTAATTCACTTCCCGAGCCCCTGGAAGCATGAAAATCACTTTAAACATGCTAATTTTAGCTCTAACACTGATGATCCACCTACAAATGTGAACTGACGTTCAAAAATAAAACATTTGAAAACGGACCATTTTCCACATTTCTGAAGCATGACGTAATGGGGGGGTGTTATCTCTTTTGTCAAAAATCAGCTGTTTTTGATTGAACATTAAATGCCTCCAAATAGTATTTAACTCACTTCCCGAGCCCCTGGAAGCATGAAAATCACTTTAAACATGCTAATTTTAGCTCTAACACTGATGATCCACCTACAAATGTGAACTGACGTTCAAAAATAAAACATTTGAAAACGGACCATTTTCCACATTTCTGAAGCATGACGTAATGGGGGGTTTTATCTCTTTTGTCGAAAATCAGCCGTTTTTGCTCGAACATTAAATGCCTCCAAATAGTATTTAATTAACTTCCCGGGGTGAAGAACCCCTTTTTTAAGAACTCAGAGTGAGTAAATTGGCCATTTTCATGCACTTTTAACCATTCCATAAATCTTGTGTTTAGGGCCCCTGGAAGCATGAAAATCACTTTAAACATGCTAATTTTAGCTCTAACACTGATGATCCACCTACAAATATGAACTGACGTTCAAAAAGAAAACATTTGAAAACGGACCATTTTCCACATTTCTGAAGCATGACGTAATGGGGGGGTGTTATCTCTTTTGTCAAAAATCAGCTGTTTTTGATTGAACATTAAATGCCTCCAAATAGTATTTAATTCACTTCCCGAGCCCCTGGAAGCATGAAAATCACTTTAAACATGCTAATTTTAGCTCTAACACTGATGATCCACCTACAAATGTGAACTGACGTTCAAAAATAAAACATTTGAAAACAGACCATTTTCCACATTTCTGAAGCATGACGTAATGGGGGGGTGTTATCTCTTTTGTCGAAAATCAGCCGTTTTTGCTCGAACATTAAATGCCTCCAAATGGTATTTAATTAACTTCCCGGGGTGAAAAAACCCTTTTTGAGAACTCAGAGTGAGTAAATTGGCCATTTTCATGCACTTTTAACCATTCCATAAATCTTGTGTTTAGGGCCCCTGGAAGCATGAAAATCACTTTAAACATGCTAATTTTAGCTCTAACACTGATGATCCACCTACAAATGTGAACTGACGTTCAAAAATAAAACATTGAAAACGGACCATTTTCCACATTTCTGTAGCTTGACGTAATGGGGGGGTGTTATCTCTTTTGTCGAAAATCAGCCGTTGTTGCTCGAACATTAAATGCCTCCAAATGTTATTTAATTAACTTCCCGGGGTGAAGAAACCCTTTTTGAGAACTCAGAGTGAGTAAATTGGCCATTTTCATGCACTTTTAACCATTCCATAAATCTTGTGTTTAGGGCCCCTGGAAGCATGAAAATCACTTTAAGCATGCTAATTTTAGCTCTAACACTGATGATCCACCTACAAATGTGAACTGACGTTCAAAAATAAAACATTTGAAAACAGACCATTTTCCACATTTCTGAAGCATGACGTAATTGGGGGGTGTTATCTCTTTTGTCGAAAATCAGCCGTTTTTGCTTGAACATTAAATGCCTCCAAATGGTATTTAATTAACTTCCCTGGGTGAAGAAACCCTTTTTGAGAACTCAGAGTGAGTAAATTGGCCATTTTCATGCACTTTTAACCATTCCATAAATCTTGTGTTTAGGGCCCCTGGAAGCATGAAAATCACTTTAAGCATGCTAATTTTAGCTCTAACACTGATGATCCACCTACAAATGTGAACTGACGTTCAAAAATAAAACATTTGAAAACAGACCATTTTCCACATTTCTGAAGCATGACGTAATTGGGGGGTGTTATCTCTTTTGTCGAAAATCAGCCGTTTTTGCTCGAACATTAAATGCCTCCAAATGGTATTTAATTAACTTCCCTGGGTGAAGAAACCCTTTTTGAGAACTCAGAGTGAGTAAATTGGCCATTTTCATGCACTTTTAACCATTCCATAAATCTTGTGTTTAGGGCCCCTGGAAGCATGAAAACCACTTTAAACATGCTAATTTTAGCTCTAACACTGATGATCCACCTACAAATGTGAACTGACGTTCAAAAATAAAACATTTGAAAACGGACCATTTTCCACATTTCTGAAGCATGACGTAATGGGGGGGTGTTATCTCTTTTGTCGAAAATCAGCTGTTTTTGCTCAAACATTAAATGCCTCCAAATGGTATTTAATTAACTTCCCTGGGTGAAGAAACCCTTTTTGAGAACTCAGAGTGAGTAAATTGGCCATTTTCATGCACTTTTAACCATTCCATAAATCTTGTGTTTAGGGCCCCTGGAAGCATGAAAACCACATTAAACATGCTAATTTTAGCTCTAACACTGATGATCCACCTACAAATGTGAACTGACATTCAAAAATAAAACATTTGAAAACGGACCATTTTCCACATTTCTGAAGCATGACGTAATGGGGGGGTGTTATCTCTTTTGTCGAAAATCAGCCGTTTTTGCTTGAACATTGAATGCCTCCAAATAGTATTTAATTCACTTCCCGAGCCCCTGGAAGCATGAAAATCACTTTAAACATGCTAATTTTAGCTCTAACACTGATGATCCACCTACAAATGTGAACTGACGTTCAAAAATAAAACATTTCAAAACGGACCATTTTCCACATTTCTGAAGCATGACGTAATGGGGGGGGGTTATCTCTCTTGTCGAAAATCAGCCGTTTTTGCTCGAACATTAAATGCCTCCAAATGGTATTTAATTAACTTCCCGGGGTGAAGAAACCCTTTTTGAGAACTCAGAGTGAGTAAATTGGCCATTTTCATGCACTTTTAACCATTCCATAAATCTTGTGTTTAGGGCCCCTGGAAGCATGAAAATCACTTTAAACATGCTAATTTTAGCTCTAACACTGATGATCCACCTACAAATGTGAACTGACGTTCAAAAAGAAAATATTTGAAAACGGCCATTTTCCACATTTCTGAAGCATGACGTAATGGGGGGGTGTTATCTCTTTTGTCGAAAATCAGCCGTTTTTGCTTGAACATTAAATGCCTCCAAATAGTATTTAATTCACTTCCCGAGCCCCTGGAAGCATGAAAATCACTTTAAACATGTGAATTTTAGCTCTAACACTGATGATCCACCTACAAATGTGAACTGACGTTCAAAAATAAAACATTGAAAACGGACCATTTTCCACATTTCTGTAGCTTGACGTAATGGGGGGGTGTTATCTCTTTTGTCGAAAATCAGCCGTTGTTGCTCGAACATTAAATGCCTCCAAATGTTATTTAATTAACTTCCCGGGGTGAAGACACCCTTTTTGAGAACTCAGAGTGAGTAAATTGGCCATTTTCATGCACTTTTAACCATTCCATAAATCTTGTGTTTAGGGCCCCTGGAAGCATGAAAATCACTTTAAGCATGCTAATTTTAGCTCTAACACTGATGATCCACCTACAAATGTGAACTGACGTTCAAAAATAAAACATTTGAAAACAGACCATTTTCCACATTTCTGAAGCATGACGTAATTGGGGGGTGTTATCTCTTTTGTCGAAAATCAGCCGTTTTTGCTTGAACATTAAATGCCTCCAAATGGTATTTAATTAACTTCCCTGGGTGAAGAAACCCTTTTTGAGAACTCAGAGTGAGTAAATTGGCCATTTTCATGCACTTTTAACCATTCCATAAATCTTGTGTTTAGGGCCCCTGGAAGCATGAAAATCACTTTAAGCATGCTAATTTTAGCTCTAACACTGATGATCCACCTACAAATGTGAACTGACGTTCAAAAATAAAACATTTGAAAACAGACCATTTTCCACATTTCTGAAGCATGACGTAATTGGGGGGTGTTATCTCTTTTGTCGAAAATCAGCCGTTTTTGCTCGAACATTAAATGCCTCCAAATGGTATTTAATTAACTTCCCTGGGTGAAGAAACCCTTTTTGAGAACTCAGAGTGAGTAAATTGGCCATTTTCATGCACTTTTAACCATTCCATAAATCTTGTGTTTAGGGCCCCTGGAAGCATGAAAACCACTTTAAACATGCTAATTTTAGCTCTAACACTGATGATCCACCTACAAATGTGAACTGACGTTCAAAAATAAAATATTTGAAAACGGCCATTTTCCACATTTCTGAAGCATGACGTAATGGGGGGGTGTTATCTCTTTTGTCGAAAATCAGCCGTTTTTGCTTGAACATTAAATGCCTCCAAATAGTATTTAATTCACTTCCCGAGCCCCTGGAAGCATGAAAATCACTTTAAACATGTGAATTTTAGCTCTAACACTGATGATCCACCTACAAATGTGAACTGACGTTCAAAAATAAAACATTGAAAACGGACCATTTTCCACATTTCTGTAGCTTGACGTAATGGGGGGGTGTTATCTCTTTTGTCGAAAATCAGCCGTTTTTGCTTGAACATTAAATGCCTCCAAATAGTATTTAATTCACTTCCCGAGCCCCTGGAAGCATGAAAATCACTTTAAACATGCTAATTTTAGCTCTAACACTGATGATCCACCTACAAATGTGAACTGACGTTCAAAAATAAAACATTTGAAAACGGACCATTTTCCACATTTCTGAAGCATGACGTAATGGGGGGGTGTTATCTCTTTTGTCGAAAATCAGCCATTTTTGCTCGAACATTAAATGCCTCCAAATAGTATTTAACTAACTTCCCGGGGTGAAGAAACCCTTTTTGAGAACTCAGAGTGAGTAAATTGGCCATTTTCATGCACTTTTAACCATTCCATAAATCTTGTGTTTAGGCCCCTGGAAGCATGAAAATCACTTTAAACATGCTAATTTTAGCTCTAACACTAATGATCCACCTACAAATTTGAACTGACGTTCAAAAAGAAAACATTTGAAAACGGACCATTTTCCACATTTCTGAAGCATGACGTAATGGGGGGGTGTTATCTCTTTTGTCAAAAATCAGCTGTTTTTGATTGAACATTAAATGCCTCGAAATAGTATTTAATTCACTTCCCGAGCCCCTGGAAGCATGAAAATCACTTTAAACATGCTAATTTTAGCTCTAACACTGATGATCCACCTACAAATGTGAACTGACGTTCAAAAATAAAACTTTTGAAAACGGACCATTTTCCACATTTCTGAAGCATGACGTAATGGGGGGGTTATCTCTCTTGTCGAAAATCAGCTGTTTTTGCTCGAACATTAAATGCCTCCAAATGGTATTTAATTAACTTCCTGGGGTGAAGAAACCCTTTTTGAGAACTCAGAGTGAGTAAATTGGCCATTTTCATGCACTTTTAACCATTCCATAAATCTTGTGTTTAGGGCCCCTGGAAGCATGAAAATCACTTTAAACATGCTAATTTTAGCTCTAACACTGATGATCCACCTACAAATGTGAACTGACGTTCAAAAAGAAAATATTTGAAAACGGCCATTTTCCACATTTCTGAAGCATGACGTAATGGGGGGGTGTTATCTCTTTTGTCGAAAATCAGCCGTTTTTGCTTGAATATTAAATGCCTCCAAATAGTATTTAATTCACTTCCCGAGCCCCTGGAAGCATGAAAATCACTTTAAACATGCTAATTTTAGCTCTAACACTGATGATCCACCTACAAATGTGAACTGACGTTCAAAAATAAAACATTTGAAAACGGACCATTTTCCACATTTCTGAAGCATGACGTAATGGGGGGGGGTTATCTCTCTTGTCGAAAATCAGCCGTTTTTGCTCGAACATTAAATGCCTCCAAATGGTATTTAATTAACTTCCCGGGGTGAAGAAACCCTTTTTGAGAACTCAGAGTGAGTAAATTGGCCATTTTCATGCACTTTTAACCATTCCATAAATCTTGTGTTTAGGGCCCCTGGAAGCATGAAAATCACTTTAAACATGCTAATTTTAGCTCTAACACTGATGATCCACCTACAAATGTGAACTGACGTTCAAAAAGAAAATATTTGAAAACGGCCATTTTCCACATTTCTGAAGCATGACGTAATGGGGGGGTGTTATCTCTTTTGTCGAAAATCAGCCGTTTTTGCTTGAACATTAAATGCCTCCAAATAGTATTTAATTCACTTCCCGAGCCCCTGGAAGCATGAAAATCACTTTAAACATGCTAATTTTAGCTCTAACACTGATGATCCACCTACAAATGTGAACTGACGTTCAAAAATAAAATATTTGAAAACGGACCATTTTCCACATTTCTGAAGCATGACGTAATGGGGGGGTGTTATCTCTTTTGTCAAAAATCAGCTGTTTTTGATTGAACATTAAATGCCTCCAAATAGTATTTAACTCACTTCCCGAGCCCCTGGAAGCATGAAAATCACTTTAAACATGCTAATTTTAGCTCTAACACTGAGGATCCACCTACAAATGTGAACTGACGTTCAAAAATAAAACATTTGAAAACGGACCATTTTCCACATTTCTGAAGCATGACGTAATGGGGGGGTGTTATCTCTTTTGTCGAAAATCAGCCGTTTTTGCTTGAACATTAAATGCCTCCAAATGGTATTTAATTAACTTCCCTGGGTGAAAAAACCCTTTTTGAGAACTCAGAGTGAGTATTTGGCCATTTTCATGCACTTTTAACCATTCCATAAATCTTGGGTTTAGGGCCCCTGGAAGCATGAAAACCGCTTTAAACATGCTAATTTTAGCTCTAACACTGATGATCCATCTACAAATGTGAACTGACGTTCAAAAATAAAACATTTGAAAACGGACCATTTTCCACATTTCTGAAGCATGACGTAATGGGGGGGTGTTATCTCTTTTGTCGAAAATCAGCCGTTTTTGCTTGAACAATAAATGCCTCCAAATAGTATTTAATTCACTTCCCGAGCCCCTGGAAGCATGAAAATCACTTTAAACATGTGAATTTTAGCTCTAACACTGATGATCCACCTACAAATGTGAACTGACGTTCAAAAATAAAACATTGAAAACGGACCATTTTCCACATTTCTGTAGCTTGACGTAATGGGGGGGTGTTATCTCTTTTGTCGAAAATCAGCCATTGTTGCTCGAACATTAAATGCCTCCAAATGTTATTTAATTAACTTCCCGGGGTGAAGAAACCCTTTTTGAGAACTCAGAGTGAGTAAATTGGCCATTTTCATGCACTTTTAACCATTCCATAAATCTTGTGTTTAGGGCCCCTGGGAGCATGAAAATCACTTTAAGCATGCTAATTTTAGCTCTAACACTGATGATCCACCTACAAATGTGAACTGACGTTCAAAAATAAAACATTTGAAAACAGAACATTTTCCACATTTCTGAAGCATGACGTAATTGGGGGGTGTTATCTCTTTTGTCGAAAATCAGCCGTTTTTGCTCGAACATTAAATGCCTCCAAATGGTATTTAATTAACTTCCCTGGGTGAAGAAACCCTTTTTGAGAACTCAGAGTGAGTAAATTGGCCATTTTCATGCACTTTTAACCATTCCATAAATCTTGTGTTTAGGGCCCCTGGAAGCATGAAAATCACTTTAAGCATGCTAATTTTAGCTCTAACACTGATGATCCACCTACAAATGTGAACTGACGTTCAAAAATAAAACATTTGAAAACAGACCATTTTCCACATTTCTGAAGCATGACGTAATTGGGGGGTGTTATCTCTTTTGTCGAAAATCAGCCGTTTTTGCTCGAACATTAAATGCCTCCAAATGGTATTTAATTAACTTCCCTGGGTGAAGAAACCCTTTTTGAGAACTCAGAGTGAGTAAATTGGCCATTTTCATGCACTTTTAACCATTCCATAAATCTTGTGTTTAGGGCCCCTGGAAGCATGAAAACCACTTTAAACATGCTAATTTTAGCTCTAACACTGATGATCCACCTACAAATGTGAACTGACGTTCAAAAATAAAACATTTGAAAACGGACCATTTTCCACATTTCTGAAGCATGACGTAATGGGGGGGTGTTATCTCTTTTGTCGAAAATCAGCTGTTTTTGCTCAAACATTAAATGCCTCCAAATGGTATTTAATTAACTTCCCTGGGTGAAGAAACCCTTTTTGAGAACTCAGAGTGAGTAAATTGGCCATTTTCATGCACTTTTAACCATTCCATAAATCTTGTGTTTAGGGCCCCTGGAAGCATGAAAACCACATTAAACATGCTAATTTTAGCTCTAACACTGATGATCCACCTACAAATGTGAACTGACATTCAAAAATAAAACATTTGAAATGGACCATTTTCCACATTTCTGAAGCATGACGTAATGGGGGGGGGTGTTATCTCTTTTGTCGAAAATCAGCCGTTTTTGCTTGAACATTAAATGCCTCCAAATAGTATTTAATTCACTTCCCGAGCCCCTGGAAGCATGAAAATCACTTTAAACATGCTAATTTTAGCTCTAACACTGATGATCCACCTTCAAATGTGAACTGACGTTCAAAAATAAAACATTTCAAAACGGACCATTTTCCACATTTCTGAAGCATGACGTAATGGGGGGGGTTATCTCTCTTGTCGAAAATCAGCCGTTTTTGCTCGAACATTAAATGCCTCCAAATGGTATTTAATTAACTTCCCGGGGTGAAGAAACCCTTTTTGAGAACTCAGAGTGAGTAAATTGGCCATTTTCATGCACTTTTAACCATTCCATAAATCTTGTGTTTAGGGCCCCTGGAAGCATGAAAATCACTTTAAACATGCTAATTTTAGCTCTAACACTGATGATCCACCTACAAATGTGAACTGACGTTCAAAAAGAAAATATTTGAAAACGGCCATTTTCCACATTTCTGAAGCATGACGTAATGGGGGGGTGTTATCTCTTTTGTCGAAAATCAGCCGTTTTTGCTTGAACATTAAATGCCTCCAAATAGTATTTAATTCACTTCCCGAGCCCCTGGAAGCATGAAAATCACTTTAAACATGCTAATTTTAGCTCTAACACTGATGATCCACCTACAAATGTGAACTGACGTTCAAAAATAAAACATTTGAAAACGGACCATTTTCCACATTTCTGAAGCATGACGTAATGGGGGGGTGTTATCTCTTTTGTCGAAAATCAGCTGTTTTTGCTCAAACATTAAATGCCTCCAAATGGTATTTAATTAACTTCCCTGGGTGAAGAAACCCTTTTTGAGAACTCAGAGTGAGTAAATTGGCCATTTTCATGCACTTTTAACCATTCCATAAATCTTGTGTTTAGGGCCCCTGGAAGCATGAAAACCACATTAAACATGCTAATTTTAGCTCTAACACTGATGATCCACCTACAAATGTGAACTGACATTCAAAAATAAAACATTTGAAATGGACCATTTTCCACATTTCTGAAGCATGACGTAATGGGGGGGGGTGTTATCTCTTTTGTCGAAAATCAGCCGTTTTTGCTTGAACATTAAATGCCTCCAAATAGTATTTAATTCACTTCCCGAGCCCCTGGAAGCATGAAAATCACTTTAAACATGCTAATTTTAGCTCTAACACTGATGATCCACCTTCAAATGTGAACTGACGTTCAAAAATAAAACATTTCAAAACGGACCATTTTCCACATTTCTGAAGCATGACGTAATGGGGGGGGTTATCTCTCTTGTCGAAAATCAGCCGTTTTTGCTCGAACATTAAATGCCTCCAAATGGTATTTAATTAACTTCCCGGGGTGAAGAAACCCTTTTTGAGAACTCAGAGTGAGTAAATTGGCCATTTTCATGCACTTTTAACCATTCCATAAATCTTGTGTTTAGGGCCCCTGGAAGCATGAAAATCACTTTAAACATGCTAATTTTAGCTCTAACACTGATGATCCACCTACAAATGTGAACTGACGTTCAAAAATAAAACATTTGAAAACGGACCATTTTCCACATTTCTGAAGCATGACGTAATGGGGGGGTGTTTTCTCTTTTGTCAAAAATCAGCTGTTTTTGATTGAACATTAAATGCCTCCAAATAGTATTTAACTCACTTCCCGAGCCCCTGGAAGCATGAAAATCACTTTAAACATGCTAATTTTAGCTCTAACACTGATGATCCACCTACAAATGTGAACTGACGTTCAAAAATAAAACATTTGAAAACGGACCATTTTCCACATTTCTGAAGCATGACGTAATGGGGGGGTGTTATCTCTTTTGTCGAAAATCAGCCGTTTTTGCTTGAACAATAAATGCCTCCAAATAGTATTTAATTCACTTCCCGAGCCCCTGGAAGCATGAAAATCACTTTAAACATGTGAATTTTAGCTCTAACACTGATGATCCACCTACAAATGTGAACTGACGTTCAAAAATAAAACATTGAAAACGGACCATTTTCCACATTTCTGTAGCTTGACGTAATGGGGGGGTGTTATCTCTTTTGTCGAAAATCAGCCATTGTTGCTCGAACATTAAATGCCTCCAAATGTTATTTAATTAACTTCCCGGGGTGAAGAAACCCTTTTTGAGAACTCAGAGTGAGTAAATTGGCCATTTTCATGCACTTTTAACCATTCCATAAATCTTGTGTTTAGGGCCCCTGGGAGCATGAAAATCACTTTAAGCATGCTAATTTTAGCTCTAACACTGATGATCCACCTACAAATGTGAACTGACGTTCAAAAATAAAACATTTGAAAACAGAACATTTTCCACATTTCTGAAGCATGACGTAATTGGGGGGTGTTATCTCTTTTGTCGAAAATCAGCCGTTTTTGCTCGAACATTAAATGCCTCCAAATGGTATTTAATTAACTTCCCTGGGTGAAGAAACCCTTTTTGAGAACTCAGAGTGAGTAAATTGGCCATTTTCATGCACTTTTAACCATTCCATAAATCTTGTGTTTAGGGCCCCTGGAAGCATGAAAATCACTTTAAGCATGCTAATTTTAGCTCTAACACTGATGATCCACCTACAAATGTGAACTGACGTTCAAAAATAAAACATTTGAAAACAGACCATTTTCCACATTTCTGAAGCATGACGTAATTGGGGGGTGTTATCTCTTTTGTCGAAAATCAGCCGTTTTTGCTCGAACATTAAATGCCTCCAAATGGTATTTAATTAACTTCCCTGGGTGAAGAAACCCTTTTTGAGAACTCAGAGTGAGTAAATTGGCCATTTTCATGCACTTTTAACCATTCCATAAATCTTGTGTTTAGGGCCCCTGGAAGCATGAAAACCACTTTAAACATGCTAATTTTAGCTCTAACACTGATGATCCACCTACAAATGTGAACTGACGTTCAAAAATAAAACATTTGAAAACGGACCATTTTCCACATTTCTGAAGCATGACGTAATGGGGGGGTGTTATCTCTTTTGTCGAAAATCAGCTGTTTTTGCTCAAACATTAAATGCCTCCAAATGGTATTTAATTAACTTCCCTGGGTGAAGAAACCCTTTTTGAGAACTCAGAGTGAGTAAATTGGCCATTTTCATGCACTTTTAACCATTCCATAAATCTTGTGTTTAGGGCCCCTGGAAGCATGAAAACCACATTAAACATGCTAATTTTAGCTCTAACACTGATGATCCACCTACAAATGTGAACTGACATTCAAAAATAAAACATTTGAAATGGACCATTTTCCACATTTCTGAAGCATGACGTAATGGGGGGGGGTGTTATCTCTTTTGTCGAAAATCAGCCGTTTTTGCTTGAACATTAAATGCCTCCAAATAGTATTTAATTCACTTCCCGAGCCCCTGGAAGCATGAAAATCACTTTAAACATGCTAATTTTAGCTCTAACACTGATGATCCACCTTCAAATGTGAACTGACGTTCAAAAATAAAACATTTCAAAACGGACCATTTTCCACATTTCTGAAGCATGACGTAATGGGGGGGGTTATCTCTCTTGTCGAAAATCAGCCGTTTTTGCTCGAACATTAAATGCCTCCAAATGGTATTTAATTAACTTCCCGGGGTGAAGAAACCCTTTTTGAGAACTCAGAGTGAGTAAATTGGCCATTTTCATGCACTTTTAACCATTCCATAAATCTTGTGTTTAGGGCCCCTGGAAGCATGAAAATCACTTTAAACATGCTAATTTTAGCTCTAACACTGATGATCCACCTACAAATGTGAACTGACGTTCAAAAAGAAAATATTTGAAAACGGCCATTTTCCACATTTCTGAAGCATGACGTAATGGGGGGGTGTTATCTCTTTTGTCGAAAATCAGCCGTTTTTGCTTGAACATTAAATGCCTCCAAATAGTATTTAATTCACTTCCCGAGCCCCTGGAAGCATGAAAATCACTTTAAACATGCTAATTTTAGCTCTAACACTGATGATCCACCTACAAATGTGAACTGACGTTCAAAAATAAAACATTTGAAAACGGACCATTTTCCACATTTCTGAAGCATGACGTAATGGGGGGGTGTTATCTCTTTTGTCGAAAATCAGCTGTTTTTGCTCAAACATTAAATGCCTCCAAATGGTATTTAATTAACTTCCCTGGGTGAAGAAACCCTTTTTGAGAACTCAGAGTGAGTAAATTGGCCATTTTCATGCACTTTTAACCATTCCATAAATCTTGTGTTTAGGGCCCCTGGAAGCATGAAAACCACATTAAACATGCTAATTTTAGCTCTAACACTGATGATCCACCTACAAATGTGAACTGACATTCAAAAATAAAACATTTGAAATGGACCATTTTCCACATTTCTGAAGCATGACGTAATGGGGGGGGGTGTTATCTCTTTTGTCGAAAATCAGCCGTTTTTGCTTGAACATTAAATGCCTCCAAATAGTATTTAATTCACTTCCCGAGCCCCTGGAAGCATGAAAATCACTTTAAACATGCTAATTTTAGCTCTAACACTGATGATCCACCTTCAAATGTGAACTGACGTTCAAAAATAAAACATTTCAAAACGGACCATTTTCCACATTTCTGAAGCATGACGTAATGGGGGGGGTTATCTCTCTTGTCGAAAATCAGCCGTTTTTGCTCGAACATTAAATGCCTCCAAATGGTATTTAATTAACTTCCCGGGGTGAAGAAACCCTTTTTGAGAACTCAGAGTGAGTAAATTGGCCATTTTCATGCACTTTTAACCATTCCATAAATCTTGTGTTTAGGGCCCCTGGAAGCATGAAAATCACTTTAAACATGCTAATTTTAGCTCTAACACTGATGATCCACCTACAAATGTGAACTGACGTTCAAAAATAAAACATTTGAAAACGGACCATTTTCCACATTTCTGAAGCATGACGTAATGGGGGGGTGTTTTCTCTTTTGTCAAAAATCAGCTGTTTTTGATTGAACATTAAATGCCTCCAAATAGTATTTAACTCACTTCCCGAGCCCCTGGAAGCATGAAAATCACTTTAAACATGCTAATTTTAGCTCTAACACTGATGATCCACCTACAAATGTGAACTGACGTTCAAAAATAAAACATTTGAAAACGGACCATTTTCCACATTTCTGAAGCATGACGTAATGGGGGGGTGTTATCTCTTTTGTCGAAAATCAGCCATTTTTGCTTGAACATTAAATGCCTCCAAATGGTATTTAATTAACTTCCCTGGGTGAAGAAACCCTTTTTGAGAACTCAGAGTGAGTAAATTGGCCATTTTCATGCACTTTTAACCATTCCATAAATCTTGTGTTTAGGGCCCCTGGAAGCATGAAAACCGCTTTAAACATGCTAATTTTAGCTCTAACACTGATGATCCACCTACAAATGTGAACTGACGTTCAAAAATAATACATTTCAAAACGGACCATTTTCCACATTTCTGAAGCATGACGTAATGGGGGGGTTATCTCTCTTGTCGAAAATCAGCCGTTTTTGCTCGAACATTAAATGCCTCCAAATGGTATTTAATTAACTTCCCGGGGTGAAGAAACCCTTTTTGAGAACTCAGAGTGAGTAAATTGGACATTTTCATGCACTTTTAACCATTCCATAAATCTTGTGTTTAGGGCCCCTGGAAGCATGAAAATCACTTTAAACATGCTAATTTTAGCTCTAACACTGATGATCCACCTACAAATGTGAACTGACGTTCAAAAAGAAAATATTTGAAAACGGCCATTTTCCACATTTCTGAAGCATGACGTAATGGGGGGGTGTTATCTCTTTTGTCGAAAATCAGCCGTTTTTGCTTGAACATTAAATGCCTCCAAATAGTATTTAATTCACTTCCCGAGCCCCCTGGAAGCATGAAAATCACTTTAAACATGCTAATTTTAGCTCTAACACTGATGATCCACCTACAAATGTGAACTGACGTTCAAAAATAAAACATTTGAAAACGGACCATTTTCCACATTTCTGAAGCATGACGTAATGGGGGGGTGTTATCTCTTTTGTCAAAAATCAGCTGTTTTTGATTGAACATTAAATGCCTCCAAATAGTATTTAACTCACTTCCCGAGCCCCTGGAAGCATGAAAATCACTTTAAACATGCTAATTTTAGCTCTAACACTGATGATCCACCTACAAATGTGAACTGACGTTCAAAAATAAAACATTTGAAAACGGACCATTTTCCACATTTCTGAAGCATGACGTAATGGGGGGTTTTATCTCTTTTGTCGAAAATCAGCCGTTTTTGCTCGAACATTAAATGCCTCCAAATAGTATTTAATTAACTTCCCGGGGTGAAGAACCCCTTTTTTAAGAACTCAGAGTGAGTAAATTGGCCATTTTCATGCACTTTTAACCATTCCATAAATCTTGTGTTTAGGGCCCCTGGAAGCATGAAAATCACTTTAAACATGCTAATTTTAGCTCTAACACTGATGATCCACCTACAAATATGAACTGACGTTCAAAAAGAAAACATTTGAAAACGGACCATTTTCCACATTTCTGAAGCATGACGTAATGGGGGGGTGTTATCTCTTTTGTCAAAAATCAGCTGTTTTTGATTGAACATTAAATGCCTCCAAATAGTATTTAATTCACTTCCCGAGCCCCTGGAAGCATGAAAATCACTTTAAACATGCTAATTTTAGCTCTAACACTGATGATCCACCTACAAATGTGAACTGACGTTCAAAATAAAACATTTGAAAACAGACCATTTTCCACATTTCTGAAGCATGACGTAATGGGGGGGTGTTATCTCTTTTGTCGAAAATCAGCCGTTTTTGCTCGAACATTAAATGCCTCCAAATGGTATTTAATTAACTTCCCGGGGTGAAAAAACCCTTTTTGAGAACTCAGAGTGAGTAAATTGGCCATTTTCATGCACTTTTAACCATTCCATAAATCTTGTGTTTAGGGCCCCTGGAAGCATGAAAATCACTTTAAACATGCTAATTTTAGCTCTAACACTGATGATCCACCTACAAATGTGTACTGACGTTCAAAAATAAAACATTGAAAACGGACCATTTTCCACATTTCTGTAGCTTGACGTAATGGGGGGGTGTTATCTCTTTTGTCGAAAATCAGCCGTTGTTGCTCGAACATTAAATGCCTCCAAATGTTATTTAATTAACTTCCCGGGGTGAAGAAACCCTTTTTGAGAACTCAGAGTGAGTAAATTGGCCATTTTCATGCACTTTTAACCATTCCATAAATCTTGTGTTTAGGGCCCCTGGAAGCATGAAAATCACTTTAAGCATGCTAATTTTAGCTCTAACACTGATGATCCACCTACAAATGTGAACTGACGTTCAAAAATAAAACATTTGAAAACAGACCATTTTCCACATTTCTGAAGCATGACGTAATTGGGGGGTGTTATCTCTTTTGTCGAAAATCAGCCGTTTTTGCTTGAACATTAAATGCCTCCAAATGGTATTTAATTAACTTCCCTGGGTGAAGAAACCCTTTTTGAGAACTCAGAGTGAGTAAATTGGCCATTTTCATGCACTTTTAACCATTCCATAAATCTTGTGTTTAGGGCCCCTGGAAGCATGAAAATCACTTTAAGCATGCTAATTTTAGCTCTAACACTGATGATCCACCTACAAATGTGAACTGACGTTCAAAAATAAAACATTTGAAAACAGACCATTTTCCACATTTCTGAAGCATGACGTAATTGGGGGGTGTTATCTCTTTTGTCGAAAATCAGCCGTTTTTGCTCGAACATTAAATGCCTCCAAATGGTATTTAATTAACTTCCCTGGGTGAAGAAACCCTTTTTGAGAACTCAGAGTGAGTAAATTGGCCATTTTCATGCACTTTTAACCATTCCATAAATCTTGTGTTTAGGGCCCCTGGAAGCATGAAAACCACTTTAAACATGCTAATTTTAGCTCTAACACTGATGATCCACCTACAAATGTGAACTGACGTTCAAAAATAAAACATTTGAAAACGGACCATTTTCCACATTTCTGAAGCATGACGTAATGGGGGGGTGTTATCTCTTTTGTCGAAAATCAGCTGTTTTTGCTCAAACATTAAATGCCTCCAAATGGTATTTAATTAACTTCCCTGGGTGAAGAAACCCTTTTTGAGAACTCAGAGTGAGTAAATTGGCCATTTTCATGCACTTTTAACCATTCCATAAATCTTGTGTTTAGGGCCCCTGGAAGCATGAAAACCACATTAAACATGCTAATTTTAGCTCTAACACTGATGATCCACCTACAAATGTGAACTGACATTCAAAAATAAAACATTTGAAAACGGACCATTTTCCACATTTCTGAAGCATGACGTAATGGGGGGGTGTTATCTCTTTTGTCGAAAATCAGCCGTTTTTGCTTGAACATTGAATGCCTCCAAATAGTATTTAATTCACTTCCCGAGCCCCTGGAAGCATGAAAATCACTTTAAACATGCTAATTTTAGCTCTAACACTGATGATCCACCTACAAATGTGAACTGACGTTCAAAAATAAAACATTTCAAAACGGACCATTTTCCACATTTCTGAAGCATGACGTAATGGGGGGGGGTTATCTCTCTTGTCGAAAATCAGCCGTTTTTGCTCGAACATTAAATGCCTCCAAATGGTATTTAATTAACTTCCCGGGGTGAAGAAACCCTTTTTGAGAACTCAGAGTGAGTAAATTGGCCATTTTCATGCACTTTTAACCATTCCATAAATCTTGTGTTTAGGGCCCCTGGAAGCATGAAAATCACTTTAAACATGCTAATTTTAGCTCTAACACTGATGATCCACCTACAAATGTGAACTGACGTTCAAAAAGAAAATATTTGAAAACGGCCATTTTCCACATTTCTGAAGCATGACGTAATGGGGGGGTGTTATCTCTTTTGTCGAAAATCAGCCGTTTTTGCTTGAACATTAAATGCCTCCAAATAGTATTTAATTCACTTCCCGAGCCCCTGGAAGCATGAAAATCACTTTAAACATGTGAATTTTAGCTCTAACACTGATGATCCACCTACAAATGTGAACTGACGTTCAAAAATAAAACATTGAAAACGGACCATTTTCCACATTTCTGTAGCTTGACGTAATGGGGGGGTGTTATCTCTTTTGTCGAAAATCAGCCGTTGTTGCTCGAACATTAAATGCCTCCAAATGTTATTTAATTAACTTCCCGGGGTGAAGACACCCTTTTTGAGAACTCAGAGTGAGTAAATTGGCCATTTTCATGCACTTTTAACCATTCCATAAATCTTGTGTTT
Source organism: Lissotriton vulgaris (assembly GCF_964263255.1). Classification (NCBI taxonomy): domain Eukaryota; kingdom Metazoa; phylum Chordata; class Amphibia; order Caudata; family Salamandridae; genus Lissotriton; species Lissotriton vulgaris. The sequence goes on from NW_028250681.1 coordinate 45,875, forward strand.
AGGGCCCCTGGAAGCATGAAAATCACTTTAAGCATGCTAATTTTAGCTCTAACACTGATGATCCACCTACAAATGTGAACTGACGTTCAAAAATAAAACATTTGAAAACAGACCATTTTCCACATTTCTGAAGCATGACGTAATTGGGGGGTGTTATCTCTTTTGTCGAAAATCAGCCGTTTTTGCTTGAACATTAAATGCCTCCAAATGGTATTTAATTAACTTCCCTGGGTGAAGAAACCCATTTTGAGAACTCAGAGTGAGTAAATTGGCCATTTTCATGCACTTTTAACCATTCCATAAATCTTGTGTTTAGGGCCCCTGGAAGCATGAAAATCACTTTAAGCATGCTAATTTTAGCTCTAACACTGATGATCCACCTACAAATGTGAACTGACGTTCAAAAATAAAACATTTGAAAACAGACCATTTTCCACATTTCTGAAGCATGACGTAATTGGGGGGTGTTATCTCTTTTGTCGAAAATCAGCCGTTTTTGCTCGAACATTAAATGCCTCCAAATGGTATTTAATTAACTTCCCTGGGTGAAGAAACCCTTTTTGAGAACTCAGAGTGAGTAAATTGGCCATTTTCATGCACTTTTAACCATTCCATAAATCTTGTGTTTAGGGCCCCTGGAAGCATGAAAACCACTTTAAACATGCTAATTTTAGCTCTAACACTGATGATCCACCTACAAATGTGAACTGACGTTCAAAAATAAAATATTTGAAAACGGCCATTTTCCACATTTCTGAAGCATGACGTAATGGGGGGGTGTTATCTCTTTTGTCGAAAATCAGCCGTTTTTGCTTGAACATTAAATGCCTCCAAATAGTATTTAATTCACTTCCCGAGCCCCTGGAAGCATGAAAATCACTTTAAACATGTGAATTTTAGCTCTAACACTGATGATCCACCTACAAATGTGAACTGACGTTCAAAAATAAAACATTGAAAACGGACCATTTTCCACATTTCTGTAGCTTGACGTAATGGGGGGGTGTTATCTCTTTTGTCGAAAATCAGCCGTTGTTGCTCGAACATTAAATGCCTCCAAATGTTATTTAATTAACTTCCCGGGGTGAAGAAACCCTTTTTGAGAACTCAGAGTGAGTAAATTGGCCATTTTCATGCACTTTTAACCATTCCATAAATCTTGTGTTTAGGGCCCCTGGAAGCATGAAAATCACTTTAAGCATGCTAATTTTAGCTCTAACACTGATGATCCACCTACAAATGTGAACTGACGTTCAAAAATAAAACATTTGAAAACAGACCATTTTCCACATTTCTGAAGCATGACGTAATTGGGGGGTGTTATCTCTTTTGTCGAAAATCAGCCATTTTTGCTTGAACATTAAATGCCTCCAAATGGTATTTAATTAACTTCCCTGGGTGAAGAAACCCTTTTGAGAACTCAGAGTGAGTAAATTGGCCATTTTCATGCACTTTTAACCATTCCATAAATCTTGTGTTTAGGGCCCCTGGAAGCATGAAAATCACTTTAAGCATGCTAATTTTAGCTCTAACACTGATGATCCACCTACAAATGTGAACTGACGTTCAAAAATAAAACATTTGAAAACAGACCATTTTCCACATTTCTGAAGCATGACGTAATTGGGGGGTGTTATCTCTTTTGTCGAAAATCAGCCGTTTTTGCTCGAACATTAAATGCCTCCAAATGGTATTTAATTAACTTCCCTGGGTGAAGAAACCCTTTTTGAGAACTCAGAGTGAGTAAATTGGCCATTTTCATGCACTTTTAACCATTCCATAAATCTTGTGTTTAGGGCCCCTGGAAGCATGAAAACCACTTTAAACATGCTAATTTTAGCTCTAACACTGATGATCCACCTACAAATGTGAACTGACGTTCAAAAATAAAACATTTGAAAACGGACCATTTTCCACATTTCTGAAGCATGACGTAATGGGGGGGTGTTATCTCTTTTGTCGAAAATCAGCCGTTTTTGCTTGAACATTGAATGCCTCCAAATAGTATTTAATTCACTTCCCGAGCCCCTGGAAGCATGAAAATCACTTTAAACATGCTAATTTTAGCTCTAACACTGATGATCCACCTACAAATGTGAACTGACGTTCAAAAATAAAACATTTCAAAACGGACCATTTTCCACATTTCTGAAGCATGACGTAATGGGGGGGGGTTATCTCTCTTGTCGAAAATCAGCCGTTTTTGCTCGAACATTAAATGCCTCCAAATGGTATTTAATTAACTTCCCGGGGTGAAGAAACCCTTTTTGAGAACTCAGAGTGAGTAAATTGGCCATTTTCATGCACTTTTAACCATTCCATAAATCTTGTGTTTAGGGCCCCTGGAAGCATGAAAATCACTTTAAACATGCTAATTTTAGCTCTAACACTGATGATCCACCTACAAATGTGAACTGACGTTCAAAAAGAAAATATTTGAAAACGGCCATTTTCCACATTTCTGAAGCATGACGTAATGGGGGGGTGTTATCTCTTTTGTCGAAAATCAGCCGTTTTTGCTTGAACATTAAATGCCTCCAAATAGTATTTAATTCACTTCCCGAGCCCCTGGAAGCATGAAAATCACTTTAAACATGCTAATTTTAGCTCTAACACTGATGATCCACCTACAAATGTGAACTGACGTTCAAAAATAAAACATTTGAAAACGGACCATTTTCCACATTTCTGAAGCATGACGTAATGGGGGGGGTGTTATCTCTTTTGTCGAAAATCAGCCGTTTTTGCAGTATTTAATTCACTTCCCGAGCCCCTGAAAGCATGAAAATCACTTTAAACATGTGAATTTTAGCTCTAACACTGATGATCCACCTACAAATGTGAACTGACGTTCAAAAATAAAACATTGAAAACGGACCATTTTCCACATTTCTGAAGCTTGACGTAATGGGGGGGTGTTATCTCTTTTGTCGAAAATCAGCCGTTGTTGCTCGAACATTAAATGCCTCCAAATGGTATTTAATTAACTTCCCGGGGTGAAGAAACCCTTTTTGAGAACTCAGAGTGAGTAAATTGGCCATTTTCATGCACTTTTAACCATTCCATAAATCTTGTGTTTAGGGCCCCTGGAAGCATGAAAATCACTTTAAGCATGCTAATTTTAGCTTTAACACTGATGATCCACCTACAAATGTGAACTGACGTTCAAAAATAAAACATTTGAAAACAGACCATTTTCCACATTTCTGAAGCATGACGTAATTGGGGGGTGTTATCTCTTTTGTCGAAAATCAGCCGTTTTTGCTCGAACATTAAATGCCTCCAAATGGTATTTAATTAACTTCCCTGGGTGAAGAAACCCTTTTTGAGAACTCAGAGTGAGTAAATTGGCCATTTTCATGCACTTTTAACCATTCCATAAATCTTGTGTTTAGGGCCCCTGGAAGCATGAAAACCACTTTAAACATGCTAATTTTAGCTCTAACACTGATGATCCTCCTACAGATGTGAACTCACGTTCAAAAATAAAACATTTGAAAACGGACCATTTTCCACATTTCTGAAGCATGACGTAATGGGGGGTGTTATCTCTTTTGTCAAAAATCAGCTGTTTTTGATTGAACATTAAATGCCTCCAAATAGTATTTAATTCACTTCCCGAGCCCCTGGAAGCATGAAAATCACTTTAAACATGCTAATTTTAGCTCTAACACTGATGATCCACCTACAAATGTGAACTGACGTTCAAAAATAAAACATTTGAAAACGGACCATTTTCCACATTTCTGAAGCATGACGTAATGGGGGGGTGTTATCTCTTTTGTCGAAAATCAGCCGTTTTTGCTTGAACATTAAATGCCTCCAAATAGTATTTAATTCACTTCCCGAGCCCCTGGAAGCATGAAAATCACTTTAAACATGCTAATTTTAGCTCTAACACTGATGATCCACCTACAAATGTGAACTGACGTTCAAAAATAAAACATTTGAAAACGGACCATTTTCCACATTTCTGAAGTATGACGTAATGGGGGGGTGTTATCTCTTTTGTCGAAAATCAGCCATTTTTGCTCGAACATTAAATGCCTCCAAATAGTATTTAATTAACTTCCCGGGGTGAAGAAACCCTTTTTGAGAACTCAGAGTGAGTAAATTGGCCATTTTCATGCACTTTTAACCATTCCATAAATCTTGTGTTTAGGCCCCTGGAAGCATGAAAATCACTTTAAACATGCTAATTTTAGCTCTAACACTGATGATCCACCTACAAATGTGAACTGACGTTCAAAAAGAAAACATTTGAAAACGGACCATTTTCCACATTTCTGAAGCATGACGTAATGGGGGGGTGTTATCTCTTTTGTCAAAAATCAGCTGTTTTTGATTGAACATTAAATGCCTCCAAATAGTATTTAATTCACTTCCCGAGCCCCTGGAAGCATGAAAATCACTTTAAACATGCTAATTTTAGCTCTAACACTGATGATCCACCTACAAATGTGAACTGACGTTCAAAAATAAAACTTTTGAAAACGGACCATTTTCCACATTTCTGAAGCATGACGTAATGGGGGGGGTTATCTCTCTTGTCGAAAATCAGCCGTTTTTGCTCGAACATTAAATGCCTCCAAATGGTATTTAATTAACTTCCCGGGGTGAAGAAACCCTTTTTGAGAACTCAGAGTGAGTAAATTGGCCATTTTCATGCACTTTTAACCATTCTATAAATCTTGTGTTTAGGGCCCCTGGAAGCATGAAAATCACTTTAAACATGCTAATTTTAGCTCTAACACTGATGATCCACCTACAAATGTGAACTGACGTTCAAAAATAAAACATTTGAAAACGGACCATTTTCCACATTTCTGAAGCATGACGTAATGGGGGGTTGTTATCTCTTTTGTCAAAAATCAGCTGTTTTTGATTGAACATTAAATGCCTCCAAATAGTATTTAATTCACTTCCCGAGCCCCTGGAAGCATGAAAATCACATTAAACATGCTAATTTTAGCTCTAACACTGATTATCCACCTACAAATGTGAACTGACGTTCAAAAATAAAACATTTGAAAACGGACCATTTTCCACATTTCTGAAGCATGACGTAATGGGGGGGTGTTATCTCTTTTGTCGAAAATCAGCCGTTTTTGCTCGAACATTAAATGCCTCCAAATGGTATTTAATTAACTTCCCTGGGTGAAGAAACCCTTTTTGAGAACTCAGAGTGAGTAAATTGGCCATTTTCATGCACTTTTAACCATTCCATAAATCTTGTGTTTAGGGCCCCTGGAAGCATGAAAACCACATTAAACATGCTAATTTTAGCTCTAACACTCATGATCCACCTACAAATGTGAACTGACATTCAAAAATAAAACATTTGAAAACGGACCATTTTCCACATTTCTGAAGCATGACGTAATGGGGGGGTGTTATCTCTTTTGTCGAAAATCAGCCGTTTTTGCTTGAACATTAAATGCCTCCAAATAGTATTTAATTCACTTCCCGAGCCCCTGGAAGCATGAAAATCACTTTAAACATGCTAATTTTAGCTCTAACACTGATGATCCACCTACAAATGTGAACTGACGTTCAAAAATAAAACATTTCAAAACGGACCATTTTCCACATTTCTGAAGCATGACGTAATGGGGGGGGTTATCTCTCTTGTCGAAAATCAGCCGTTATTGCTCGAACATTAAATGCCTCCAAATTGTATTTAATTAACTTCCCGGGGTGAAGAAACCCTTTTTGAGAACTCAGAGTGAGTAAATTGGCCATTTTCATGCACTTTTAACCATTCCATAAATCTTGTGTTTAGGGCCCCTGGAAGCATGAAAATCACTTTAAACATGCTAATTTTAGCTCTAACACTGATGATCCACCTACAAATGTGAACTGACGTTCAAAAAGAAAATATTTGAAAACGGCCATTTTCCACATTTCTGAAGCATGACGTAATGGGGGGGTGTTATCTCTTTTGTCGAAAATCAGCCGTTTTTGCTTGAACATTAAATGCCTCCAAATAGTATTTAATTCACTTCCCGAGCCCCTGGAAGCATGAAAATCACTTTAAACATGCTAATTTTAGCTCTAACACTGATGATCCACCTACAAATGTGAACTGATGTTCAAAAATAAAACATTTGAAAACGGACCACTTTCCACATTTCTGAAGCATGACGTAATGGGGGGGTGTTATCTCTTTTGTCAAAAATCAGCTGTTTTTGATTGAAAATTAAATGCCTCCAAATAGTATTTAACTCACTTCCCGAGCCCCTGGAAGCATGAAAATCACTTTAAACATGCTAATTTTAGCTCTAACACTGATGATCCACCTACAAATGTGAACTGACGTTCAAAAATAAAACATTTGAAAACGGACCATTTTCCACATTTCTGAAGCATGACGTAATGGGGGGGGTTATCTCTCTTGTCGAAAATCAGCCGTTTTTGCTCGAACATTAAATGCCTCCAAATGGTATTTAATTAACTTCCCGGGGTGAAGAAACCCTTTTTGAGAACTCAGAGTGAGTAAATTGGCCATTTTCATGCACTTTCAACCATTCCATAAATCTTGTGTTTAGGGCCCCTGGAAGCATGAAAATCACTTTAAACATGCTAATTTTAGCTCTAACACTGATGATCCACCTACAAATGTGAACTGACGTTCAAAAAGAAAATATTTGAAAACGGCCATTTTCCACATTTCTGAAGCATGACGTAATGGGGGGGTGTTATCTCTTTTGTCGAAAATCAGCCGTTTTTGCTTGAACATTAAATGCCTCCAAATAGTATTTAATTCACTTCCCGAGCCCCTGGAAGCATGAAAATCACTTTAAACATGCTAATTTTAGCTCTAACACTGATGATCCACCTACAAATGTGAACTGACGTTCAAAAATAAAACATTTGAAAACGGACCATTTTCCACATTTCTGAAGCATGACGTAATGGGGGGGTGTTATCTCTTTTGTCAAAAATCAGCTGTTTTTGATTGAACATTAAATGCCTCCAAATAGTATTTAACTCACTTCCCGAGCCCCTGGAAGCATGAAAATCACTTTAAACATGCTAATTTTAGCTCTAACACTGATGATCCACCTACAAATGTGAACTGACGTTCAAAAATAAAACATTTGAAAACGGACCATTTTCCACATTTCTGAAGCATGACGTAATGGGGGGGTGTTATCTCTTTTGTCGAAAATCAGCCGTTTTTGCTTGAACATTAAATGCCTCCAAATGGTATTTAATTAACTTCCCTGGGTGAAAAAACCCTTTTTGAGAACTCAGAGTGAGTAAATTGGCCATTTTCATGCACTTTTAACCATTCCATAAATCCTGGGTTTAGGGCCCCTGGAAGCATGAAAACCGCTTTAAACATGCTAATTTTAGCTCTAACACTGATGATCCACCTACAAATGTGAACTGACGTTCAAAAATAAAACATTTGAAAACGGACCATTTTCCACATTTCTGAAGCATGACGTAATGGGGGGTGTTATCTCTTTTGTCGAAAATCAGCCGTTTTTGCTTGAACAATAAATGCCTCCAAATAGTATTTAAATCACTTCCCGAGCCCCTGGAAGCATGAAAATCACTTTAAACATGCTAATTTTAGCTCTAACACTGATGATCCACCTACAAATGTGAACTGACGTTCAAAAATAAAACATTTGAAAACGGACCATTTTCCACATTTCTGAAGCATGACGTAATGGGGGGGTTTTATCTCTTTTGTCGAAAATCAGCCGTTTTTGCTCGAACATTAAATGCCTCCAAATAGTATTTAATTAACTTCCCGGGGTGAAGAACCCATTTTTGAGAACTCAGAGTGAGTAAATTGGCCATTTTCATGCACTTTTAACCATTCCATAAATCTTGTGTTTAGGGCCCCTGGAAGCATGAAAATCACTTTAAACATGCTAATTTTAGCTCTAACACTGATGATCCACCTACAAATATGAACTGACGTTCAAAAAGAAAACATTTGAAAACGGACCATTTTCCACATTTCTGAAGCATGACGTAATGGGGGGGGGTTATCTCTTTTGTCAAAAATCAGCTGTTTTTGATTGAACATTAAATGCCTCCAAATAGTATTTAATTCACTTCCCGAGCCCCTGGAAGCATGAAAATCACTTTAAACATGCTAATTTTATCTCTAACACTGATGATCCACCTACAAATGTGAACTGACGTTCAAAAATAAAACATTTGAAAACAGACCATTTTCCACATTTCTGAAGCATGACGTAATGGGGGGGTGTTATCTCTTTTGTCGAAAATCAGCCGTTTTTGCTCGAACATTAAATGCCTCCAAATGGTATTTAATTAACTTCCCGGGGTGAAAAAACCCTTTTTGAGAACTCAGAGTGAGTAAATTGGCCATTTTCATGCACTTTTAACCATTCCATAAATCTTGTGTTTGGGGCCCCTGGAAGCATGAAAATCACTTTAAACATGCTAATTTTAGCTCTAACACTGATGATCCACCTACAAATGTGAACTGACGTTCAAAAATAAAACATTTGAAAACGGACCATTTTCCACATTTCTGAAGCATGACGTAATGGGGGGGGTGTTATCTCTTTTGTCGAAAATCAGCCGTTTTTGCAGTATTTAATTCACTTCCCGAGCCCCTGGAAGCATGAAAATCACTTTAAACATGTGAATTTTAGCTCTAACACTGATGATCCACCTCCAAATGTGAACTGACGTTCAAAAATAAAACATTGAAAACGGACCATTTTCCACATTTCTGAAGCTTGACGTAATGGGGGGGTGTTATCTCTTTTGTCGAAAATCAGCCGTTGTTGCTCGAACATTAAATGCCTCCAAATGTTATTTAATTAACTTCCCGGGGTGAAGAAACCCTTTTTGAGAACTCAGAGTGAGTAAATTGGCCATTTTCATGCACTTTTAACCATTCCATAAATCTTGTGTTTAGGGCCCCTGGAAGCATGAAAATCACTTTAAGCATGCTAATTTTAGCTCTAACACTTATGATCCACCTACAAATGTGAACTGACGTTCAAAAATAAAACATTTGAAAACAGACCATTTTCCACATTTCTGAAGCATGACGTAATTGGGGGGTGTTATCTCTTTTGTCGAAAATCAGCCGTTTTTGCTCGAACATTAAATGCCTCCAAATGGTATTTAATTAACTTCCCTGGGTGAAGAAACCCTTCTTGAGAACTCAGAGTGAGTAAATTGGCCATTTTCATGCACTTTTAACCATTCCATAAATCTTGTGTTTAGGGCCCCTGGAAGCATGAAAACCACTTTAAACATGCTAATTTTAGCTCTAACACTGATGATCCACCTACAAATGTGAACTGACGTTCAAAAATAAAACATTTGAAAACGGACCATTTTCCACATTTCTGAAGCATGACGTAATGGGGGGGTGTTATCTCTTTTGTCGAAAATCAGCCAGTTTTGCTCGAACATTAAATGCCTCCAAATGGTATTTAATTAACTTCCCTGGGTGAAGAAACCCTTTTTGAGAACTCAGAGTGAGTAAATTGGCCATTTTCATGCACTTTTAACCATTCCATAAATCTTGTGTTTAGGGCCCCTGGAAGCATGAAAACCACATTAAACATGCTAATTTTAGCTCTAACACTGATGATCCACCTACAAATGTGAACTGACATTCAAAAATAAAACATTTGAAAACGGACCATTTTCCACATTTCTGAAGCATGACGTAATGGGGGGGTGTTATCTCTTTTGTCGAAAATCAGCCGTTTTTGATTGAACATTAAATGCCTCCAAATAGTATTTAATTCACTTCCCGAGCCCCTGGAAGCATGAAAATCACTTTAAACATGCTAATTTTAGCTCTAACACTGATGATCCACCTACAAATGTGAACTGACGTTCAAAAATAAAACATTTGAAAACGGACCATTTTCCACATTTCTGAAGCATGGCGTAATGGGGGGGTGTTATCTCTTTTGTCGAAAATCAGCAGTTTTTGCTCGAACATTAAATGCCTCCAAATGTTATTTAATTAACTTCCCAGGGTGAAGAAACCTTTTTTGAGAACTCAGAGTGAGTAAATTGGCCATTTTAATGCACTTTTAACCATTCCATAAATCTTGTGTTTAGGGCCCCTGGAAGAATGAAAACCACTTTAAACATGCTAATTTTAGCTCTAACACTGATGATCCACCTACAAATGTGAACTGACATTCAAAAATAAAACATTTGAAAACGGACCATTTTCCACATTTCTGAAGCATGACGTAATGGGGGGGTGTTATCTCTTTTGTCGAAAATCAGCCGTTTTTGCTTGAACATTAAATGCCTCCAAATAATATTTAATTCACTTCCCGAGCCCCTGGAAGCATGAAAATCACTTTAAACATGCTAATTCTAGCTCCAACACTGATGATCCACCTACAAATGTGAACTGACGTGCAAAAATAAAACATTTGAAAACGGACCATTTTCCACATTTCTGAAGCATGACGTAATGGGGGGGTGTTATCTCTTTTGTCAAAAATCAGCTGGTTTTGATTGAACATTAAATGCCTCCAAATAGTATTTAACTCACTTCCCGAGCCCCTGGAAGCATGAAAATCACTTTAAACATGCTAATTTTAGCTCTAACACTGATGATCCACCTACAAATGTGAACTGACGTTCAAAAATAAAACATTTGAAAACGGACCATTTTCCACATTTCTGAAGCATGACGTAATGGGGGGGGGTGTTATCTCTTTTGTCGAAAATCAGCCGTTTTTGCAGTATTTAATTCACTTCCCGAGCCCCTGGAAGCATGAAAATCACTTTAAACATGTGAATTTTAGCTCTAACACTGATGATCCACCTACAAATGTGAACTGACGTTCAAAAATAAAACATTGAAAACGGACCATTTTCCACATTTCTGAAGCTTGACGTAATGGGGGGGTGTTATCTCTTTTGTCGAAAATCAGCCGTTGTTGCTCGAACATTAAATGCCTCCAAATGTTATTTAATTAACTTCCCGGGGTGAAGAAACCCTTTTTGAGAACTCAGAGTGAGTAAATTGGCCATTTTCATGCACTTTTAACCATTCCATAAATCTTGTGTTTAGGGCCCCTGGAAGCATGAAAATCACTTTAAGCATGCTAATTTTAGCTCTAACACTGATGATCCACCTACAAATGTGAACTGACGTTCAAAAATAAAACATTTGAAAACAGACCATTTTCCACATTTCTGAAGCATGACGTAATTGGGGGGTGTTATCTCTTTTGTCGAAAATCAGCCGTTTTTGCTCGAACATTAAATGCCTCCAAATGGTATTTAATTAACTTCCCTGGGTGAAGAAACCCTTCTTGAGAACTCAGAGTGAGTAAATTGGCCATTTTCATGCACTTTTAACCATTCCATAAATCTTGTGTTTAGGGCCCCTGGAAGCATGAAAACCACTTTAAACATGCTAATTTTAGCTCTAACACTGATGATCCACCTACAAATGTGAACTGACGTTCAAAAATAAAACATTTGAAAACGGACCATTTTCCACATTTCTGAAGCATGACGTAATGGGGGGGTGTTATCTCTTTTGTCGAAAATCAGCCGTTTTTGCTCGAACATTAAATGCCTCCAAATGGTATTTAATTAACTTCCCTGGGTGAAGAAACCCTTTTTGAGAACTCAGAGTGAGTAAATTGGCCATTTTCATGCACTTTTAACCATTCCATAAATCTTGTGTTTAGGGCCCCTGGAAGCATGAAAACCACATTAAACATGCTAATTTTAGCTCTAACACTGATGATCCACCTACAAATGTGAACTGACATTCAAAAATAAAACATTTGAAAACGGACCATTTTCCACATTTCTGAAGCATGACGTAATGGGGGGGTGTTATCTCTTTTGTCGAAAATCAGCCGTTTTTGATTGAACATTAAATGCCTCCAAATAGTATTTAATTCACTTCCCGAGCCCCTGGAAGCATGAAAATCACTTTAAACATGCTAATTTTAGCTCTAACACTGATGATCCACCTACAAATGTGAACTGACGTTCAAAAATAAAACATTTGAAAACGGACCATTTTCCACATTTCTGAAGCATGGCGTAATGGGGGGGTGTTATCTCTTTTGTCGAAAATCAGCAGTTTTTGCTCGAACATTAAATGCCTCCAAATGTTATTTAATTAACTTCCCAGGGTGAAGAAACCTTTTTTGAGAACTCAGAGTGAGTAAATTGGCCATTTTAATGCACTTTTAACCATTCCATAAATCTTGTGTTTAGGGCCCCTGGAAGAATGAAAACCACTTTAAACATGCTAATTTTAGCTCTAACACTGATGATCCACCTACAAATGTGAACTGACATTCAAAAATAAAACATTTGAAAACGGACCATTTTCCACATTTCTGAAGCATGACGTAATGGGGGGGTGTTATCTCTTTTGTCGAAAATCAGCCGTTTTTGCTTGAACATTAAATGCCTCCAAATAATATTTAATTCACTTCCCGAGCCCCTGGAAGCATGAAAATCACTTTAAACATGCTAATTTTAGCTCCAACACTGATGATCCACCTACAAATGTGAACTGACGTGCAAAAATAAAACATTTGAAAACGGACCATTTTCCACATTTCTGAAGCATGACGTAATGGGGGGGGTGTTATCTCTTTTGTCAAAAATCAGCTGTTTTTGATTGAACATTAAATGCCTCCAAATAGTATTTAACTCACTTCCCGAGCCCCTGGAAGCATGAAAATCACTTTAAACATGCTAATTTTAGCTCTAACACTGATGATCCACCTACAAATGTGAACTGACGTTCAAAAATAAAACATTTGAAAACGGACCATTTTCCACATTTCTGAAGCATGACGTAATGGGGGGGTGTTATCTCTTTTGTCGAAAATCAGCCGTTTTTGCTTGAACATTAAATGCCTCCAAATAGTATTTAATTCACTTCCCGAGCCCCTGGAAGCATGAAAATCACTTTAAACATTCTAATTTTAGCTCTAACACTGATGATCCACCTACAAATGTGAACTGACGTTCAAAAATAAAACATTTGAAAACGGACCATTTTCCACATTTCTGAAGCATGACGTAATGGGGGGGTGTTATCGCTTTTGTCGAAAATCAGCCGTTTTTGCTTGAACAATAAATGCCTCCAAATAGTATTTAATTCACTTCCCGAGCCCCTGGAAGCATGAAAATCATTTTAAACATGCTAATTTTAGCTCTAACACTGATGATCCACCTACAAATGTGAACTGACGTTCAAAAATAAAACATTTGAAAACGGACCATTTTCCACATTTCTGAAGCATGACGTAATGGGGGGGTTTTATCTCTTTTGTCGAAAATCAGCCGTTTTTGCTCGAACATTAAATGCCTCCAAATAGTATTTAATTAACTTCCCGGGGTGAAGAACCCCTTTTTGAGAACTCAGAGTGAGTAAATTGGCCATTTTCATGCACTTTTAACCATTCCATAAATCTTGTGTTTAGGGCCCCTGGAAGCATGAAAATCACTTTAAACATGCTAATTTTAGCTCTAACACTGATGATCCACCTACAAATGTGAACTGACGTTCAAAAATAAAACATTTGAAAACGGACCATTTTCCACATTTCTGAAGCATGACGTAATGGGGGGTTGTTATCTCTTTTGTCAAAAATCAGCTGTTTTTGATTGAACATTAAATGCCTCCAAATAGTATTTAATTCACTTCCCGAGCCCCTGGAAGCATGAAAATCACATTAAACATGCTAATTTTAGCTCTAACACTGATTATCCACCTACAAATGTGAACTGACGTTCAAAAATAAAACATTTGAAAACGGACCATTTTCCACATTTCTGAAGCATGACGTAATGGGGGGGTGTTATCTCTTTTGTCGAAAATCAGCCGTTTTTGCTCGAACATTAAATGCCTCCAAATGGTATTTAATTAACTTCCATGGGTGAAGAAACCCTTTTTGAGAACTCAGAGTGAGTAAATTGGCCATTTTCATGCACTTTTAACCATTCCATAAATCTTGTGTTTAGGGCCCCTGGAAGCATGAAAACCACATTAAACATGCTAATTTTAGCTCTAACACTCATGATCCACCTACAAATGTGAACTGACATTCAAAAATAAAACATTTGAAAACGGACCATTTTCCACATTTCTGAAGCATGACGTAATGGGGGGGTGTTATCTCTTTTGTCGAAAATCAGCCGTTTTTGCTTGAACATTAAATGCCTCCAAATAGTATTTAATTCACTTCCCGAGCCCCTGGAAGCATGAAAATCACTTTAAACATTCTAATTTTAGCTCTAACACTGATGATCCACCTACAAATGTGAACTGACGTTCAAAAATAAAACATTTCAAAACGGACCATTTTCCACATTTCTGAAGCATGACGTAATGGGGGGGGTTATCTCTCTTGTCGAAAATCAGCCGTTATTGCTCGAACATTAAATGCCTCCAAATTGTATTTAATTAACTTCCCGGGGTGAAGAAACCCTTTTTGAGAACTCAGAGTGAGTAAATTGGCCATTTTCATGCACTTTTAACCATTCCATAAATCTTGTGTTTAGGGCCCCTGGAAGCATGAAAATCACTTTAAACATGCTAATTTTAGCTCTAACACTGATGATCCACCTACAAATGTGAACTGACGTTCAAAAAGAAAATATTTGAAAACGGCCATTTTCCACATTTCTGAAGCATGACGTAATGGGGGGGTGTTATCTCTTTTGTCGAAAATCAGCCGTTTTTGCTTGAACATTAAATGCCTCCAAATAGTATTTAATTCACTTCCCGAGCCCCTGGAAGCATGAAAATCACTTTAAACATGCTAATTTTAGCTCTAACACTGATGATCCACCTACAAATGTGAACTGATGTTCAAAAATAAAACATTTGAAAACGGACCATTTTCCACATTTCTGAAGCATGACGTAATGGGGGGGTGTTATCTCTTTTGTCAAAAATCAGCTGTTTTTGATTGAACATTAAATGCCTCCAAATAGTATTTAACTCACTTCCCGAGCCCCTGGAAGCATGAAAATCACTTTAAACATGCTAATTTTAGCTCTAACACTGATGATCCACCTACAAATGTGAACTGACGTTCAAAAATAAAACATTTGAAAACGGACCATTTTCCACATTTCTGAAGCATGACGTAATGGGGGGGGTTATCTCTCTTGTCGAAAATCAGCCGTTTTTGCTCGAACATTAAATGCCTCCAAATGGTATTTAATTAACTTCCCGGGGTGAAGAAACCCTTTTTGAGAACTCAGAGTGAGTAAATTGGCCATTTTCATGCACTTTCAACCATTCCATAAATCTTGTGTTTAGGGCCCCTGGAAGCATGAAAATCACTTTAAACATGCTAATTTTAGCTCTAACACTGATGATCCACCTACAAATGTGAACTGACGTTCAAAAAGAAAATATTTGAAAACGGCCATTTTCCACATTTCTGAAGCATGACGTAATGGGGGGGTGTTATCTCTTTTGTCGAAAATCAGCCATTTTTGCTTGAACATTAAATGCCTCCAAATAGTATTTAATTCACTTCCCGAGCCCCTGGAAGCATGAAAATCACTTTAAACATGCTAATTTTAGCTCTAACACTGATGATCCACCTACAAATGTGAACTGACGTTCAAAAATAAAACATTTGAAAACGGACCATTTTCCACATTTCTGAAGCATGACGTAATGGGGGGGTGTTATCTCTTTTGTCAAAAATCAGCTGTTTTTGATTGAACATTAAATGCCTCCAAATAGTATTTAACTCACTTCCCGAGCCCCTGGAAGCATGAAAATCACTTTAAACATGCTAATTTTAGCTCTAACACTGATGATCCACCTACAAATGTGAACTGACGTTCAAAAATAAAACATTTGAAAACGGACCATTTTCCACATTTCTGAAGCATGACGTAATGGGGGGGTGTTATCTCTTTTGTCGAAAATCAGCCGTTTTTGCTTGAACATTAAATGCCTCCAAATGGTATTTAATTAACTTCCCTGGGTGAAAAAACCCTTTTTGAGAACTCAGAGTGAGTAAATTGGCCATTTTCATGCACTTTTAACCATTCCATAAATCCTGGGTTTAGGGCCCCTGGAAGCATGAAAACCGCTTTAAACATGCTAATTTTAGCTCTAACACTGATGATCCACCTACAAATGTGAACTGACGTTCAAAAATAAAACATTTGAAAACGGACCATTTTCCACATTTCTGAAGCATGACGTAATGGGGGGTGTTATCTCTTTTGTCGAAAATCAGCCGTTTTTGCTTGAACAATAAATGCCTCCAAATAGTATTTAAATCACTTCCCGAGCCCCTGGAAGCATGAAAATCACTTTAAACATGCTAATTTTAGCTCTAACACTGATGATCCACCTACAAATGTGAACTGACGTTCAAAAATAAAACATTTGAAAACGGACCATTTTCCACATTTCTGAAGCATGACGTAATGGGGGGGTTTTATCTCTTTTGTCGAAAATCAGCCGTTTTTGCTCGAACATTAAATGCCTCCAAATAGTATTTAATTAACTTCCCGGGGTGAAGAACCCATTTTTGAGAACTCAGAGTGAGTAAATTGGCCATTTTCATGCACTTTTAACCATTCCATAAATCTTGTGTTTAGGGCCCCTGGAAGCATGAAAATCACTTTAAACATGCTAATTTTAGCTCTAACACTGATGATCCACCTACAAATATGAACTGACGTTCAAAAAGAAAACATTTGAAAACGGACCATTTTCCACATTTCTGAAGCATGACGTAATGGGGGGGGGTTATCTCTTTTGTCAAAAATCAGCTGTTTTTGATTGAACATTAAATGCCTCCAAATAGTATTTAATTCACTTCCTGAGCCCCTGGAAGCATGAAAATCACTTTAAACATGCTAATTTTATCTCTAACACTGATGATCCACCTACAAATGTGAACTGACGTTCAAAAATAAAACATTTGAAAACAGACCATTTTCCACATTTCTGAAGCATGACGTAATGGGGGGGTGTTATCTCTTTTGTCGAAAATCAGCCGTTTTTGCTCGAACATTAAATGCCTCCAAATGGTATTTAATTAACTTCCCGGGGTGAAAAAACCCTTTTTGAGAACTCAGAGTGAGTAAATTGGCCATTTTCATGCACTTTTAACCATTCCATAAATCTTGTGTTTGGGGCCCCTGGAAGCATGAAAATCACTTTAAACATGCTAATTTTAGCTCTAACACTGATGATCCACCTACAAATGTGAACTGACGTTCAAAAATAAAACATTTGAAAACGGACCATTTTCCACATTTCTGAAGCATGACGTAATGGGGGGGGTGTTATCTCTTTTGTCGAAAATCAGCCGTTTTTGCAGTATTTAATTCACTTCCCGAGCCCCTGGAAGCATGAAAATCACTTTAAACATGTGAATTTTAGCTCTAACACTGATGATCCACCTACAAATGTGAACTGACGTTCAAAAATAAAACATTGAAAACGGACCATTTTCCACATTTCTGAAGCTTGACGTAATGGGGGGGTGTTATCTCTTTTGTCGAAAATCAGCCGTTGTTGCTCGAACATTAAATGCCTCCAAATGTTATTTAATTAACTTCCCGGGGTGAAGAAACCCTTTTTGAGAACTCAGAGTGAGTAAATTGGCCATTTTCATGCACTTTTAACCATTCCATAAATCTTGTGTTTAGGGCCCCTGGAAGCATGAAAATCACTTTAAGCATGCTAATTTTAGCTCTAACACTTATGATCCACCTACAAATGTGAACTGACGTTCAAAAATAAAACATTTGAAAACAGACCATTTTCCACATTTCTGAAGCATGACGTAATTGGGGGGTGTTATCTCTTTTGTCGAAAATCAGCCGTTTTTGCTCGAACATTAAATGCCTCCAAATGGTATTTAATTAACTTCCCTGGGTGAAGAAACCCTTCTTGAGAACTCAGAGTGAGTAAATTGGCCATTTTCATGCACTTTTAACCATTCCATAAATCTTGTGTTTAGGGCCCCTGGAAGCATGAAAACCACTTTAAACATGCTAATTTTAGCTCTAACACTGATGATCCACCTACAAATGTGAACTGACGTTCAAAAATAAAACATTTGAAAACGGACCATTTTCCACATTTCTGAAGCATGACGTAATGGGGGGGTGTTATCTCTTTTGTCGAAAATCAGCCAGTTTTGCTCGAACATTAAATGCCTCCAAATGGTATTTAATTAACTTCCCTGGGTGAAGAAACCCTTTTTGAGAACTCAGAGTGAGTAAATTGGCCATTTTCATGCACTTTTAACCATTCCATAAATCTTGTGTTTAGGGCCCCTGGAAGCATGAAAACCACATTAAACATGCTAATTTTAGCTCTAACACTGATGATCCACCTACAAATGTGAACTGACATTCAAAAATAAAACATTTGAAAACGGACCATTTTCCACATTTCTGAAGCATGACGTAATGGGGGGGTGTTATCTCTTTTGTCGAAAATCAGCCGTTTTTGATTGAACATTAAATGCCTCCAAATAGTATTTAATTCACTTCCCGAGCCCCTGGAAGCATGAAAATCACTTTAAACATGCTAATTTTAGCTCTAACACTGATGATCCACCTACAAATGTGAACTGACGTTCAAAAATAAAACATTTGAAAACGGACCATTTTCCACATTTCTGAAGCATGGCGTAATGGGGGGGTGTTATCTCTTTTGTCGAAAATCAGCAGTTTTTGCTCGAACATTAAATGCCTCCAAATGTTATTTAATTAACTTCCCAGGGTGAAGAAACCTTTTTTGAGAACTCAGAGTGAGTAAATTGGCCATTTTAATGCACTTTTAACCATTCCATAAATCTTGTGTTTAGGGCCCCTGGAAGAATGAAAACCACTTTAAACATGCTAATTTTAGCTCTAACACTGATGATCCACCTACAAATGTGAACTGACATTCAAAAATAAAACATTTGAAAACGGACCATTTTCCACATTTCTGAAGCATGACGTAATGGGGGGGTGTTATCTCTTTTGTCGAAAATCAGCCGTTTTTGCTTGAACATTAAATGCCTCCAAATAATATTTAATTCACTTCCCGAGCCCCTGGAAGCATGAAAATCACTTTAAACATGCTAATTCTAGCTCCAACACTGATGATCCACCTACAAATGTGAACTGACGTGCAAAAATAAAACATTTGAAAACGGACCATTTTCCACATTTCTGAAGCATGACGTAATGGGGGGGTGTTATCTCTTTTGTCAAAAATCAGCTGTTTTTGATTGAACATTAAATGCCTCCAAATAGTATTTAACTCACTTCCCGAGCCCCTGGAAGCATGAAAATCACTTTAAACATGCTAATTTTAGCTCTAACACTGATGATCCACCTACAAATGTGAACTGACGTTCAAAAATAAAACATTTGAAAACGGACCATTTTCCACATTTCTGAAGCATGACGTAATGGGGGGGTGTTATCTCTTTTGTCGAAAATCAGCCGTTTTTGCTTGAACATTAAATGCCTCCAAATAGTATTTAATTCACTTCCCGAGCCCCTGGAAGCATGAAAATCACTTTAAACATTCTAATTTTAGCTCTAACACTGATGATCCACCTACAAATGTGAACTGACGTTCAAAAATAAAACATTTGAAAACGGACCATTTTCCACATTTCTGAAGCATGACGTAATGGGGGGGTGTTATCGCTTTTGTCGAAAATCAGCCGTTTTTGCTTGAACAATAAATGCCTCCAAATAGTATTTAATTCACTTCCCGAGCCCCTGGAAGCATGAAAATCATTTTAAACATGCTAATTTTAGCTCTAACACTGATGATCCACCTACAAATGTGAACTGACGTTCAAAAATAAAACATTTGAAAACGGACCATTTTCCACATTTCTGAAGCATGACGTAATGGGGGGGTTTTATCTCTTTTGTCGAAAATCAGCCGTTTTTGCTCGAACATTAAATGCCTCCAAATAGTATTTAATTAACTTCCCGGGGTGAAGAACCCCTTTTTGAGAACTCAGAGTGAGTAAATTGGCCATTTTCATGCACTTTTAACCATTCCATAAATCTTGTGTTTAGGGCCCCTGGAAGCATGAAAATCACTTTAAACATGCTAATTTTAGCTCTAACACTGATGATCCACCTACAAATGTGAACTGACGTTCAAAAATAAAACATTTGAAAACGGACCATTTTCCACATTTCTGAAGCATGACGTAATGGGGGGTTGTTATCTCTTTTGTCAAAAATCAGCTGTTTTTGATTGAACATTAAATGCCTCCAAATAGTATTTAATTCACTTCCCGAGCCCCTGGAAGCATGAAAATCACATTAAACATGCTAATTTTAGCTCTAACACTGATTATCCACCTACAAATGTGAACTGACGTTCAAAAATAAAACATTTGAAAACGGACCATTTTCCACATTTCTGAAGCATGACGTAATGGGGGGGTGTTATCTCTTTTGTCGAAAATCAGCCGTTTTTGCTCGAACATTAAATGCCTCCAAATGGTATTTAATTAACTTCCATGGGTGAAGAAACCCTTTTTGAGAACTCAGAGTGAGTAAATTGGCCATTTTCATGCACTTTTAACCATTCCATAAATCTTGTGTTTAGGGCCCCTGGAAGCATGAAAACCACATTAAACATGCTAATTTTAGCTCTAACACTCATGATCCACCTACAAATGTGAACTGACATTCAAAAATAAAACATTTGAAAACGGACCATTTTCCACATTTCTGAAGCATGACGTAATGGGGGGGTGTTATCTCTTTTGTCGAAAATCAGCCGTTTTTGCTTGAACATTAAATGCCTCCAAATAGTATTTAATTCACTTCCCGAGCCCCTGGAAGCATGAAAATCACTTTAAACATTCTAATTTTAGCTCTAACACTGATGATCCACCTACAAATGTGAACTGACGTTCAAAAATAAAACATTTCAAAACGGACCATTTTCCACATTTCTGAAGCATGACGTAATGGGGGGGGTTATCTCTCTTGTCGAAAATCAGCCGTTATTGCTCGAACATTAAATGCCTCCAAATTGTATTTAATTAACTTCCCGGGGTGAAGAAACCCTTTTTGAGAACTCAGAGTGAGTAAATTGGCCATTTTCATGCACTTTTAACCATTCCATAAATCTTGTGTTTAGGGCCCCTGGAAGCATGAAAATCACTTTAAACATGCTAATTTTAGCTCTAACACTGATGATCCACCTACAAATGTGAACTGACGTTCAAAAAGAAAATATTTGAAAACGGCCATTTTCCACATTTCTGAAGCATGACGTAATGGGGGGGTGTTATCTCTTTTGTCGAAAATCAGCCGTTTTTGCTTGAACATTAAATGCCTCCAAATAGTATTTAATTCACTTCCCGAGCCCCTGGAAGCATGAAAATCACTTTAAACATGCTAATTTTAGCTCTAACACTGATGATCCACCTACAAATGTGAACTGATGTTCAAAAATAAAACATTTGAAAACGGACCATTTTCCACATTTCTGAAGCATGACGTAATGGGGGGGTGTTATCTCTTTTGTCAAAAATCAGCTGTTTTTGATTGAACATTAAATGCCTCCAAATAGTATTTAACTCACTTCCCGAGCCCCTGGAAGCATGAAAATCACTTTAAACATGCTAATTTTAGCTCTAACACTGATGATCCACCTACAAATGTGAACTGACGTTCAAAAATAAAACATTTGAAAACGGACCATTTTCCACATTTCTGAAGCATGACGTAATGGGGGGGGTTATCTCTCTTGTCGAAAATCAGCCGTTTTTGCTCGAACATTAAATGCCTCCAAATGGTATTTAATTAACTTCCCGGGGTGAAGAAACCCTTTTTGAGAACTCAGAGTGAGTAAATTGGCCATTTTCATGCACTTTCAACCATTCCATAAATCTTGTGTTTAGGGCCCCTGGAAGCATGAAAATCACTTTAAACATGCTAATTTTAGCTCTAACACTGATGATCCACCTACAAATGTGAACTGACGTTCAAAAAGAAAATATTTGAAAACGGCCATTTTCCACATTTCTGAAGCATGACGTAATGGGGGGGTGTTATCTCTTTTGTCGAAAATCAGCCATTTTTGCTTGAACATTAAATGCCTCCAAATAGTATTTAATTCACTTCCCGAGCCCCTGGAAGCATGAAAATCACTTTAAACATGCTAATTTTAGCTCTAACACTGATGATCCACCTACAAATGTGAACTGACGTTCAAAAATAAAACATTTGAAAACGGACCATTTTCCACATTTCTGAAGCATGACGTAATGGGGGGGTGTTATCTCTTTTGTCAAAAATCAGCTGTTTTTGATTGAACATTAAATGCCTCCAAATAGTATTTAACTCACTTCCCGAGCCCCTGGAAGCATGAAAATCACTTTAAACATGCTAATTTTAGCTCTAACACTGATGATCCACCTACAAATGTGAACTGACGTTCAAAAATAAAACATTTGAAAACGGACCATTTTCCACATTTCTGAAGCATGACGTAATGGGGGGGTGTTATCTCTTTTGTCGAAAATCAGCCGTTTTTGCTTGAACATTAAATGCCTCCAAATGGTATTTAATTAACTTCCCTGGGTGAAAAAACCCTTTTTGAGAACTCAGAGTGAGTAAATTGGCCATTTTCATGCACTTTTAACCATTCCATAAATCCTGGGTTTAGGGCCCCTGGAAGCATGAAAACCGCTTTAAACATGCTAATTTTAGCTCTAACACTGATGATCCACCTACAAATGTGAACTGACGTTCAAAAATAAAACATTTGAAAACGGACCATTTTCCACATTTCTGAAGCATGACGTAATGGGGGGTGTTATCTCTTTTGTCGAAAATCAGCCGTTTTTGCTTGAACAATAAATGCCTCCAAATAGTATTTAAATCACTTCCCGAGCCCCTGGAAGCATGAAAATCACTTTAAACATGCTAATTTTAGCTCTAACACTGATGATCCACCTACAAATGTGAACTGACGTTCAAAAATAAAACATTTGAAAACGGACCATTTTCCACATTTCTGAAGCATGACGTAATGGGGGGGTTTTATCTCTTTTGTCGAAAATCAGCCGTTTTTGCTCGAACATTAAATGCCTCCAAATAGTATTTAATTAACTTCCCGGGGTGAAGAACCCATTTTTGAGAACTCAGAGTGAGTAAATTGGCCATTTTCATGCACTTTTAACCATTCCATAAATCTTGTGTTTAGGGCCCCTGGAAGCATGAAAATCACTTTAAACATGCTAATTTTAGCTCTAACACTGATGATCCACCTACAAATATGAACTGACGTTCAAAAAGAAAACATTTGAAAACGGACCATTTTCCACATTTCTGAAGCATGACGTAATGGGGGGGGGTTATCTCTTTTGTCAAAAATCAGCTGTTTTTGATTGAACATTAAATGCCTCCAAATAGTATTTAATTCACTTCCTGAGCCCCTGGAAGCATGAAAATCACTTTAAACATGCTAATTTTATCTCTAACACTGATGATCCACCTACAAATGTGAACTGACGTTCAAAAATAAAACATTTGAAAACAGACCATTTTCCACATTTCTGAAGCATGACGTAATGGGGGGGTGTTATCTCTTTTGTCGAAAATCAGCCGTTTTTGCTCGAACATTAAATGCCTCCAAATGGTATTTAATTAACTTCCCGGGGTGAAAAAACCCTTTTTGAGAACTCAGAGTGAGTAAATTGGCCATTTTCATGCACTTTTAACCATTCCATAAATCTTGTGTTTGGGGCCCCTGGAAGCATGAAAATCACTTTAAACATGCTAATTTTAGCTCTAACACTGATGATCCACCTACAAATGTGAACTGACGTTCAAAAATAAAACATTTGAAAACGGACCATTTTCCACATTTCTGAAGCATGACGTAATGGGGGGGGTGTTATCTCTTTTGTCGAAAATCAGCCGTTTTTGCAGTATTTAATTCACTTCCCGAGCCCCTGGAAGCATGAAAATCACTTTAAACATGTGAATTTTAGCTCTAACACTGATGATCCACCTACAAATGTGAACTGACGTTCAAAAATAAAACATTGAAAACGGACCATTTTCCACATTTCTGAAGCTTGACGTAATGGGGGGGTGTTATCTCTTTTGTCGAAAATCAGCCGTTGTTGCTCGAACATTAAATGCCTCCAAATGTTATTTAATTAACTTCCCGGGGTGAAGAAACCCTTTTTGAGAACTCAGAGTGAGTAAATTGGCCATTTTCATGCACTTTTAACCATTCCATAAATCTTGTGTTTAGGGCCCCTGGAAGCATGAAAATCACTTTAAGCATGCTAATTTTAGCTCTAACACTGATGATCCACCTACAAATGTGAACTGACGTTCAAAAATAAAACATTTGAAAACAGACCATTTTCCACATTTCTGAAGCATGACGTAATTGGGGGGTGTTATCTCTTTTGTCGAAAATCAGCCGTTTTTGCTCGAACATTAAATGCCTCCAAATGGTATTTAATTAACTTCCCTGGGTGAAGAAACCCTTCTTGAGAACTCAGAGTGAGTAAATTGGCCATTTTCATGCACTTTTAACCATTCCATAAATCTTGTGTTTAGGGCCCCTGGAAGCATGAAAACCACTTTAAACATGCTAATTTTAGCTCTAACACTGATGATCCACCTACAAATGTGAACTGACGTTCAAAAATAAAACATTTGAAAACGGACCATTTTCCACATTTCTGAAGCATGACGTAATGGGGGGGTGTTATCTCTTTTGTCGAAAATCAGCCGTTTTTGCTCGAACATTAAATGCCTCCAAATGGTATTTAATTAACTTCCCTGGGTGAAGAAACCCTTTTTGAGAACTCAGAGTGAGTAAATTGGCCATTTTCATGCACTTTTAACCATTCCATAAATCTTGTGTTTAGGGCCCCTGGAAGCATGAAAACCACATTAAACATGCTAATTTTAGCTCTAACACTGATGATCCACCTACAAATGTGAACTGACATTCAAAAATAAAACATTTGAAAACGGACCATTTTCCACATTTCTGAAGCATGACGTAATGGGGGGGTGTTATCTCTTTTGTCGAAAATCAGCCGTTTTTGATTGAACATTAAATGCCTCCAAATAGTATTTAATTCACTTCCCGAGCCCCTGGAAGCATGAAAATCACTTTAAACATGCTAATTTTAGCTCTAACACTGATGATCCAGCTACAAATGTGAACTGACGTTCAAAAATAAAACATTTGAAAACGGACCATTTTCCACATTTCTGAAGCATGGCGTAATGGGGGGGTGTTATCTCTTTTGTCGAAAATCAGCAGTTTTTGCTCGAACATTAAATGCCTCCAAATGTTATTTAATTAACTTCCCAGGGTGAAGAAACCTTTTTTGAGAACTCAGAGTGAGTAAATTGGCCATTTTAATGCACTTTTAACCATTCCATAAATCTTGTGTTTAGGGCCCCTGGAAGAATGAAAACCACTTTAAACATGCTAATTTTAGCTCTAACACTGATGATCCACCTACAAATGTGAACTGACATTCAAAAATAAAACATTTGAAAACGGACCATTTTCCACATTTCTGAAGCATGACGTAATGGGGGGGTGTTATCTCTTTTGTCGAAAATCAGCCGTTTTTGCTTGAACATTAAATGCCTCCAAATAATATTTAATTCACTTCCCGAGCCCCTGGAAGCATGAAAATCACTTTAAACATGCTAATTTTAGCTCCAACACTGATGATCCACCTACAAATGTGAACTGACGTGCAAAAATAAAACATTTGAAAACGGACCATTTTCCACATTTCTGAAGCATGACGTAATGGGGGGGTGTTATCTCTTTTGTCAAAAATCAGCTGGTTTTGATTGAACATTAAATGCCTCCAAATAGTATTTAACTCACTTCCCGAGCCCCTGGAAGCATGAAAATCACTTTAAACATGCTAATTTTAGCTCTAACACTGATGATCCACCTACAAATGTGAACTGACGTTCAAAAATAAAACATTTGAAAACGGACCATTTTCCACATTTCTGAAGCATGACGTAATGGGGGGGGTGTTATCTCTTTTGTCGAAAATCAGCCGTTTTTGCAGTATTTAATTCACTTCCCGAGCCCCTGGAAGCATGAAAATCACTTTAAACATGTGAATTTTAGCTCTAACACTGATGATCCACCTACAAATGTGAACTGACGTTCAAAAATAAAACATTGAAAACGGACCATTTTCCACATTTCTGAAGCTTGACGTAATGGGGGGGTGTTATCTCTTTTGTCGAAAATCAGCCGTTGTTGCTCGAACATTAAATGCCTCTAAATGTTATTTAATTAACTTCCCGGGGTGAAGAAACCCTTTTTGAGAACTCAGAGTGAGTAAATTGGCCATTTTCATGCACTTTTAACCATTCCATAAATCTTGTGTTTAGGGCCCCTGGAAGCATGAAAATCACTTTAAGCATGCTAATTTTAGCTCTAACACTGATGATCCACCTACAAATGTGAACTGACGTTCAAAAATAAAACATTTGAAAACAGACCATTTTCCACATTTCTGAAGCATGACGTAATTGGGGGGTGTTATCTCTTTTGTCGAAAATCAGCCGTTTTTGCTCGAACATTAAATGCCTCCAAATGGTATTTAATTAACTTCCCTGGGTGAAGAAACCCTTCTTGAGAACTCAGAGTGAGTAAATTGGCCATTTTCATGCACTTTTGACCATTCCATAAATCTTGTGTTTAGGGCCCCTGGAAGCATGAAAACCACTTTAAACATGCTAATTTTAGCTCTAACACTGATGATCCACCTACAAATGTGAACTGACGTTCAAAAATAAAACATTTGAAAACGGACCATTTTCCACATTTCTGAAGCATGACGTAATGGGGGGGTGTTATCTCTTTTGTCGAAAATCAGCCGTTTTTGCTCGAACATTAAATGCCTCCAAATGGTATTTAATTAACTTCCCTGGGTGAAGAAACCCTTTTTGAGAACTCAGAGTGAGTAAATTGGCCATTTTCATGCACTTTTAACCATTCCATAAATCTTGTGTTTAGGGCCCCTGGAAGCATGAAAACCACATTAAACATGCTAATTTTAGCTCTAACACTGATGATCCACCTACAAATGTGAACTGACATTCAAAAATAAAACATTTGAAAACGGACCATTTTCCACATTTCTGAAGCATGACGTAATGGGGGGGTGTTATCTCTTTTGTCGAAAATCAGCCGTTTTTGATTGAACATTAAATGCCTCCAAATAGTATTTAATTCACTTCCCGAGCCCCTGGAAGCATGAAAATCACTTTAAACATGCTAATTTTAGCTCTAACACTGATGATCCACCTACAAATGTGAACTGACGTTCAAAAATAAAACATTTGAAAACGGACCATTTTCCACATTTCTGAAGCATGGCGTAATGGGGGGGTGTTATCTCTTTTGTCGAAAATCAGCAGTTTTTGCTCGAACATTAAATGCCTCCAAATGTTATTTAATTAACTTCCCAGGGTGAAGAAACCTTTTTTGAGAACTCAGAGTGAGTAAATTGGCCATTTTAATGCACTTTTAACCATTCCATAAATCTTGTGTTTAGGGCCCCTGGAAGAATGAAAACCACTTTAAACATGCTAATTTTAGCTCTAACACTGATGATCCACCTACAAATGTGAACTGACATTCAAAAATAAAACATTTGAAAACAGACCATTTTCCACATTTCTGAAGCATGACGTAATGGGGGGGTGTTATCTCTTTTGTCGAAAATCAGCCGTTTTTGCTTGAACATTAAATGCCTCCAAATAATATTTAATTCACTTCCCGAGCCCCTGGAAGCATGAAAATCACTTTAAACATGCTAATTTTAGCTCCAACACTGATGATCCACCTACAAATGTGAACTGACGTGCAAAAATAAAACATTTGAAAACGGACCATTTTCCACATTTCTGAAGCATGACGTAATGGGGGGGTGTTATCTCTTTTGTCAAAAATCAGCTGTTTTTGATTGAACATTAAATGCCTCCAAATAGTATTTAACTCACTTCCCGAGCCCCTGGAAGCATGAAAATCACTTTAAACATGCTAATTTTAGCTCTAACACTGATGATCCACCTACAAATGTGAACTGACGTTCAAAAATAAAACATTTGAAAACGGACCATTTTCCACATTTCTGAAGCATGACGTAATGGGGGGGTGTTATCTCTTTTGTCGAAAATCAGCCGTTTTTGCTTGAACATTAAATGCCTCCAAATGGTATTTAATTAACTTCCCTGGGTGAAGAAACCCTTTTTGAGAACTCAGAGTGAGTAAATTGGCCATTTTCATGCACTTTTAACCATTCCATAAATCTTGTGTTTAGGGCCCCTGGAAGCATGAAAACCGCTTTAAACATGCTAATTTTAGCTCTAACACTGATGATCCACCTACAAATGTGAACTGACGTTCAAAAATAAAACATTTGAAAACGGACCATTTTCCACATTTCTGAAGCATGACGTAATGGGGGGGTGTTATCGCTTTTGTCGAAAATCAGCCGTTTTTGCTTGAACAATAAATGCCTCCAAATAGTATTTAATTCACTTCCCGAGCCCCTGGAAGCATGAAAATCATTTTAAACATGCTAATTTTAGCTCTAACACTGATGATCCACCTACAAATGTGAACTGACGTTCAAAAATAAAACATTTGAAAACGGACCATTTTCCACATTTCTGAAGCATGACGTAATGGGGGGGTTTTATCTCTTTTGTCGAAAATCAGCCGTTTTTGCTCGAACATTAAATGCCTCCAAATAGTATTTAATTAACTTCCCGGGGTGAAGAACCCCTTTTTGAGAACTCAGAGTGAGTAAATTGGCCATTTTCATGCACTTTTAACCATTCCATAAATCTTGTGTTTAGGGCCCCTGGAAGCATGAAAATCACTTTAAACATGCTAATTTTAGCTCTAACACTGATGATCCACCTACAAATGTGAACTGACGTTCAAAAAGAAAACATTTGAAAACGGACCATTTTCCACATTTCTGAAGCATGACGTAATGGGGGGGTGTTATCTCTTTTGTCAAAAATCAGCTGTTTTTGATTGAACATTAAATGCCTCCAAATAGTATTTAATTCACTTCCCGAGCCCCTGGAAGCATGAAAATCACTTTAAACATGCTAATTTTAGCTCTAACACTGATGATCCACCTACAAATGTGAACTGACGTTCAAAAATAAAACATTTGAAAACAGACCATTTTCCACATTTATGAAGCATGACGTAATGGGGGGGTGTTATCTCTTTTGTCGAAAATCAGCCGTTTTTGCTCGAACATTAAATGCCTCCAAATGGTATTTAATTAACTTCCCGGGGTGAAAAAACCCTTTTTGAGAACTCAGAGTGAGTAAATTGGCCATTTTCATGCACTTTTAACCATTCCATAAATCTTGTGTTTAGGGCCCCTGGAAGCATGAAAATCACTTTAAACATGCTAATTTTAGCTCTAACACTGATGATCCACCTACAAATGTGAACTGACGTTCAAAAATAAAACATTTGAAAACGGACCATTTTCCACATTTCTGAAGCATGACGTAATGGGGGGGTGTTATCTCTTTTGTCGAAAATCAGCCGTTTTTGCAGTATTTAATTCACTTCCCGAGCCCCTGGAAGCATGAAAATCACTTTAAACATGTGAATTTTAGCTCTAACACTGATGATCCACCTACAAATGTGAACTGACGTTCAAAAATAAAACATTGAAAACTGACCATTTTCCACATTTCTGAAGCTTGACGTAATGGGGGGGTGTTATCTCTTTTGTCGAAAATCAGCCGTTGTTGCTCGAACATTAAATGCCTCCAAATGTTATTTAATTAACTTCCCGGGGTGAAGAAACCCTTTTTGAGAACTCAGAGTGAGTAAATTGGCCATTTTCATGCACTTTTAACCATTCCATAAATCTTGTGTTTAGGGCCCCTGGAAGCATGAAAATCACTTTAAGCATGCTAATTTTAGCTTTAACACTGATGATCCACCTACAAATGTGAACTGACGTTCAAAAATAAAACATTTGAAAACAGACCATTTTCCACATTTCTGAAGCATGACGTAATTGGGGGTGTTATCTCTTTTGTCGAAAATCAGCCGTTTTTGCTCGAACATTAAATGCCTCCAAATGGTATTTAATTAACTTCCCCGGGTGAAGAAACCCTTTTTGAGAACTCAGAGTGAGTAAATTGGCCATTTTCATGCACTTTTAACCATTCCATAAATCTTGTGTTTAGGGCCCCTGGAAGCATGAAAACCACTTTAAACATGCTAATTTTAGCTCTAACACTGATGATCCACCTACAAATGTGAACTGACGTTCAAAAAGAAAACATTTGAAAACGGACCATTTTCCACATTTCTGAAGCATGACGTAATGGGGGGGTGTTATCTCTTTTGTCGAAAATCAGCCGTTTTTGCTTGAACATTAAATGCCTCCAAATAGTATTTAATTCACTTCCCGAGCCCCTGGAAGCATGAAAATCACTTTAAACATGCTAATTTTAGCTCTAACACTAATGATCCACCTACAAATGTGAACTGACGTTCAAAAATAAAACATTTGAAAACGGACCATTTTCCACATTTCTGAAGCATGACGTAATGGGGGGGTGTTATCTCTTTTGTCGAAAATCAGCCGTTTTTGCTTGAACATTAAATGCCTCCAAATAGTATTTAATTCACTTCCCGAGCCCCTGGAAGCATGAAAATCACTTTAAACATGCTAATTTTAGCTCTAACACTGATGATCCACCTACAAATGTGAACTGACGTTCAAAAATAAAACATTTGAAAACGGACCATTTTCCACATTTCTGAAGCATGACGTAATGGGGGGGTGTTATCTCTTTTGTCGAAAATCAGCCGTTTTTGCTCGAACATTAAATGCCTCCAAATAGTATTTAATTAACTTCCCGGGGTGAAGAAACCCTTTTTGAGAACTCAGAGTGAGTAAATTGGCCATTTTCATGCACTTTTAACCATTCCATAAATCTTGTGTTTAGGGCCCCTGGAAGCATGAAAATCACTTTAAACATGCTAATTTTAGCTCTAACACTGATGATCCACCTACAAATGTGAACTGACGTTCAAAAAGAAAACATTTGAAAACGGACCATTTTCCACATTTCTGAAGCATGACGTAATGGGGGGGTGTTATCTCTTTTGTCAAAAATCAGCTGTTTTTGATTGAACATTAAATGCCTCCAAATAGTATTTAATTCACTTCCCGAGCCCCTGGAAGCATGAAAATCACTTTAAACATGCTAATTTTAGCTCTAACACTGATGATCCACCTACAAATGTGAACTGACGTTCAAAAATAAAACATTTGAAAACAGACCATTTTCCACATTTCTGAAGCATGACGTAATGGGGGGGTGTTATCTCTTTTGTCGAAAATCAGCCGTTTTTGTTCGAACATTAAATGCCTCCAAATGGTATTTAATTAACTTCCCGGGGTGAAAAAACCCTTTTTGAGAACTCAGAGTGAGTAAATTGGCCATTTTCATGCACTTTTAACCATTCCATAAATCTTATGTTTAGGGCCCCTGGAAGCATGAAAATCACTTTAAACATGCTAATTTTAGCTCTAACACTGATGATCCACCTACAAATGTGAACTGACGTTCAAAAATAAAACATTTGAAAACGGACCATTTTCCACATTTCTGAAGCATGACGTAATGGGGGGGTGTTATCTCTTTTGTCGAAAATCAGCCGTTTTTGCAGTATTTAATTCACTTCCCGAGCCCCTGGAAGCATGAAAATCACTTTAAACATGTGAATTTTAGCTCTAACACTGATGATCCACCTACAAATGTGAACTGACGTTCAAAAATAAAACATTGAAAACGGACCATTTTCCACATTTCTGAAGCTTGACGTAATGGGGGGGTGTTATCTCTTTTGTCGAAAATCAGCCGTTGTTGCTCGAACATTAAATGCCTCCAAATGTTATTTAATTAACTTCCCGGGGTGAAGAAACCCTTTTTGAGAACTCAGAGTGAGTAAATTGGCCATTTTCATGCACTTTTAACCATTCCATAAATCTTGTGTTTAGGGCCCCTGGAAGCATGAAAATCACTTTAAGCATGCTAATTTTAGCTCTAACACTGATGATCCACCTACAAATGTGAACTGACGTTCAAAAATAAAACATTTGAAAACAGACCATTTTCCACATTTCTGAAGCATGACGTAATTGGGGGTGTTATCTCTTTTGTCGAAAATC
This sequence comes from Lissotriton vulgaris, assembly GCF_964263255.1. NCBI lineage: Eukaryota > Metazoa > Chordata > Amphibia > Caudata > Salamandridae > Lissotriton > Lissotriton vulgaris. The sequence goes on from NW_028250681.1 coordinate 78,127, forward strand.
AGCCGTTTTTGCTCGAACATTAAATGCCTCCAAATGGTATTTAATTAACTTCCCCGGGTGAAGAAACCCTTTTTGAGAACTCAGAGTGAGTAAATTGGCCATTTTCATGCACTTTTAACCATTCCATAAATCTTGTGTTTAGGGCCCCTGGAAGCATGAAAACCACTTTAAACATGCTAATTTTAGCTCTAACACTGATGATCCACCTACAAATGTGAACTGACGTTCAAAAATAAAACATTTGAAAACGGACCATTTTCCACATTTCTGAAGCATGACGTAATGGGGGGGTGTTATCTCTTTTGTCGAAAATCAGCCGTTTTTGCAGTATTTAATTCACTTCCCGAGCCCCTGGAAGCATGAAAATCACTTTAAACATGTGAATTTTAGCTCTAACACTGATGATCCACCTACAAATGTGAACTGACGTTCAAAAATAAAACATTGAAAACGGACCATTTTCCACATTTCTGAAGCTTGACGTAATGGGGGGGTGTTATCTCTTTTGTCGAAAATCAGCCGTTGTTGCTCGAACATTAAATGCCTCCAAATGTTATTTAATTAACTTCCCGGGGTGAAGAAACCCTTTTTGAGAACTCAGAGTGAGTAAATTGGCCATTTTCATGCACTTTAAACGATTCCATAAATCTTGTGTTTAGGGCCCCTGGAAGCATGAAAACCACTTTAAACATGCTAATTTTAGCTCTAACACTGATGATCCACCTACAAATGTGAACTGACGTTCAAAAATAAAACATTTGAAAACGGACCATTTTCCACATTTCTGAAGCATGACATAATGGGGGGGTGTTATCTCTTTTGTCGAAAATCAGCCGTTTTTGCTTGAACATTAAATGCCTCCAAATAGTATTTAATTCACTTCCCGAGCCCCTGGAAGCATGAAAATCACTTTAAACATGCTAATTTTAGCTCTAACACTGATGATCCACCTACAAATGTGAACTGACGTTCAAAAATAAAACATTTGAAAACGGACCATTTTCCACATTTCTGAAGCATGACGTAATGGGGGGGTGTTATCTCTTTTGTCGAAAATCAGCCGTTTTTGCTTGAACATGAAATGCCTCCAAATAGTATTTAATTCACTTCCCGAGCCCCTGGAAGCATGAAAATCACTTTAAACATGCTAATTTTAGCTCTAACACTGATGATCCACCTACAAATGTGAACTGACGTTCAAAAATAAAACATTTGAAAACGGACCATTTTCCACATTTCTGAAGCATGACGTAATGGGGGGGTGTTATCTCTTTTGTCGAAAATCAGCCGTTTTTGCTCGAACATTAAATGCCTCCAAATAGTATTTAATTAACTTCCCGGGGTGAAGAAACCCTTTTTGAGAACTCAGAGTGAGTAAATTGGCCATTTTCATGCACTTTTAACCATTCCATAAATCTTGTGTTTAGGGCCCCTGGAAGCATGAAAATCAATTTAAACATGCTAATTTTAGCTCTAACACTGATGATCCATCTACAAATGTGAACTGACGTTCAAAAAGAAAACATTTGAAAACGGACCATTTTCCACATTTCTGAAGCATGACGTAATGGGGGGGTGTTATCTCTTTTGTCAAAAATCAGCTGTTTTTGATTGAACATTAAATGCCTCCAAATAGTATTTAATTCACTTCCCGAGCCCCTGGAAGCATGAAAATCACTTTAAACATGCTAATTTTAGCTCTAACACTGATAATCCACCTACAAATGTGAACTGACGTTCAAAAATAAAACATTTGAAAACGGACCATTTTCCACATTTCTGAAGCATGACATAATGGGGGGGGGTTATCTCTCTTGTCGAAAATCAGCCGTTTTTGCTCGAACATTAAATGCCTCCAAATGGTATTTAATTAACTTCCCGGGGTGAAGAAACCCTTTTTGAGAACTCAGAGTGAGTAAATTGGCCATTTTCATGCACTTTTAACCATTCCATAAATCTTGTGTTTAGGGCCCCTGGAAGCATGAAAATCACTTTAAACATGCTAATTTTAGCTCTAACACTGATGATCCACCTACAAATGTGAACTGACCTTCAAAAAGAAAATATTTGAAAACGGACCATTTTCCACATTTCTGAAGCATGACGTAATGGGGGGGTGTTATCTCTTTTGTCAAAAATCAGCTGTTTTTGATTGAAAATTAAATGCCTCCAAATAGTATTTAACTCACTTCCCGAGCCCCTGGAAGCATGAAAATCACTTTAAACATGCTAATTTTAGCTCTAACACTGATGATCCACCTACAAATGTGAACTGACGTTCAAAAATAAAACATTTGAAAACGGACCATTTTCCACATTTCTGAAGCATGACGTAATGGGGGGGGTTATCTCTCTTGTCGAAAATCAGCCGTTTTTGCTCGAACATTAAATGCCTCCAAATGGTATTTAATTAACTTCCCGGGGTGAAGAAACCCTTTTTGAGAACTCAGAGTGAGTAAATTGGCCATTTTCATGCACTTTTAACCATTCCATAAATCTTGTGTTTAGGGCCCCTGGAAGCATGAAAATCACTTTAAACATGCTAATTTTAGCTCTAACACTGATGATCCACCTACAAATGTGAACTGACGTTCAAAAAGAAAATATTTGAAAACGGCCATTTTCCACATTTCTGAAGCATGACGTAATGGGGGGGTGTTATCTCTTTTGTCGAAAATCAGCCGTTTTTGCTTGAACATTAAATGCCTCCAAATAGTATTTAATTCACTTCCCGAGCCCCTGGAAGCATGAAAATCACTTTAAACATGCTAATTTTAGCTCTAACACTGATGATCCACCTACAAATGTGAACTGACGTTCAAAAATAAAACATTTGAAAACGGACCATTTTCCACATTTCTGAAGCATGACGTAATGGGGGGGTGTTATCTCTTTTGTCAAAAATCAGCTGTTTTTGATTGAACATTAAATGCCTCCAAATAGTATTTAACTCACTTCCCGAGCCCCTGGAAGCATGAAAATCACTTTAAACATGCTAATTTTAGCTCTAACACTGATGATCCACCTACAAATGTGAACTGACGTTCAAAAATAAAACATTTGAAAACGGACCATTTTCCACATTTCTGAAGCATGACGTAATGGGGGGGTGTTATCTCTTTTGTCGAAAATCAGCCGTTTTTGCTTGAACAATAAATGCCTCCAAATAGTATTTAAATCACTTCCCGAGCCCCTGGAAGCATGAAAATCACTTTAAACATGCTAATTTTAGCTCTAACACTGATGATCCACCTACAAATGTGAACTGACGTTCAAAAATAAAACATTTGAAAACGGACCATTTTCCACATTTCTGAAGCATGACGTAATGGGGGGGTTTTATCTCTTTTGTCGAAAATCAGCCGTTTTTGCTCGAACATTAAATGCCTCCAAATAGTATTTAATTAACTTCCCGGGGTGAAGAACCCATTTTTGAGAACTCAGAGTGAGTAAATTGGCCATTTTCATGCACTTTTAACCATTCCATAAATCTTGTGTTTAGGGCCCCTGGAAGCATGAAAATCACTTTAAACATGCTAATTTTAGCTCTAACACTGATGATCCACCTACAAACATGAACTGACGTTCAAAAAGAAAACATTTGAAAACGGACCATTTTCCACATTTCTGAAGCATGACGTAATGGGGGGGTGTTATCTCTTTTGTCAAAAATCAGCTGTTTTTGATTGAACATTAAATGCCTCCAAATAGTATTTAATTCACTTCCCGAGCCCCTGGAAGCATGAAAATCACTTTAAACATGCTAATTTTATCTCTAACACTGATGATCCACCTACAAATGTGAACTGACGTTCAAAAATAAAACATTTGAAAACAGACCATTTTCCACATTTCTGAAGCATGACGTAATGGGGGGGTGTTATCTCTTTTGTCGAAAATCAGCCGTTTTTGCTCGAACATTAAATGCCTCCAAATGGTATTTAATTAACTTCCCGGGGTGAAAAAACCCTTTTTGAGAACTCAGAGTGAGTAAATTGGCCATTTTCATGCACTTTTAACCATTCCATAAATCTTGTGTTTGGGGCCCCTGGAAGCATGAAAATCACTTTAAACATGCTAATTTTAGCTCTAACACTGATGATCCACCTACAAATGTGAACTGACGTTCAAAAATAAAACATTTGAAAACGGACCATTTTCCACATTTCTGAAGCATGACGTAATGGGGGGGGTGTTATCTCTTTTGTCGAAAATCAGCCGTTTTTGCAGTATTTAATTCACTTCCCGAGCCCCTGGAAGCATGAAAATCACTTTAAACATGTGAATTTTAGCTCTAACACTGATGATCCACCTACAAATGTGAACTGACGTTCAAAAATAAAACATTGAAAACGGACCATTTTCCACATTTCTGAAGCTTGACGTAATGGGGGGGTGTTATCTCTTTTGTCGAAAATCAGCCGTTGTTGCTCGAACATTAAATGCCTCCAAATGTTATTTAATTAACTTCCCGGGGTGAAGAAACCCTTTTTGAGAACTCAGAGTGAGTAAATTGGCCATTTTCATGCACTTTTAACCATTCCATAAATCTTGTGTTTAGGGCCCCTGGAAGCATGAAAATCACTTTAAGCATGCTAATTTTAGCTCTAACACTGATGATCCACCTACAAATGTGAACTGACGTTCAAAAATAAAACATTTGAAAACAGACCATTTTCCACATTTCTGAAGCATGACGTAATTGGGGGGTGTTATCTCTTTTGTCGAAAATCAGCCGTTTTTGCTCGAACATTAAATGCCTCCAAATGGTATTTAATTAACTTCCCTGGGTGAAGAAACCCTTTTTGAGAACTCAGAGTGAGTAAATTGGCCATTTTCATGCACTTTTAACCATTCCATAAATCTTGTGTTTAGGGCCCCTGGAAGCATGAAAATCACTTTAAGCATGCTAATTTTAGCTCTAACACTGATGATCCACCTACAAATGTGAACTGACGTTCAAAAATAAAACATTTGAAAACAGACCATTTTCCACATTTCTGAAGCATGACGTAATTGGGGGGTGTTATCTCTTTTGTCGAAAATCAGCCGTTTTTGCTCGAACATTAAATGCCTCCAAATGGTATTTAATTAACTTCCCTGGGTGAAGAAACCCTTCTTGAGAACTCAGAGTGAGTAAATTGGCCATTTTCATGCACTTTTAACCATTCCATAAATCTTGTGTTTAGGGCCCCTGGAAGCATGAAAACCACTTTAAACATGCTAATTTTAGCTCTAACACTGATGATCCACCTACAAATGTGAACTGACGTTCAAAAATAAAACATTTGAAAACGGACCATTTTCCACATTTCTGAAGCATGACGTAATGGGGGGGTGTTATCTCTTTTGTCGAAAATCAGCCGTTTTTGCTCGAACATTAAATGCCTCCAAATGGTATTTAATTAACTTCCCTGGGTGAAGAAACCCTTTTTGAGAACTCAGAGTGAGTAAATTGGCCATTTTCATGCACTTTTAACCATTCCATAAATCTTGTGTTTAGGGCCCCTGGAAGCATGAAAACCACATTAAACATGCTAATTTTAGCTCTAACACTGATGATCCACCTACAAATGTGAACTGACATTCAAAAATAAAACATTTGAAAACGGACCATTTTCCACATTTCTGAAGCATGACGTAATGGGGGGGTGTTATCTCTTTTGTCGAAAATCAGCCGTTTTTGATTGAACATTAAATGCCTCCAAATAGTATTTAATTCACTTCCCGAGCCCCTGGAAGCATGAAAATCACTTTAAACATGCTAATTTTAGCTCTAACACTGATGATCAAACTACAAATGTGAATTGACGTTCAAAAATAAAACATTTGAAAACGGACCATTTTCCACATTTCTGAAGCATGACGTAATTGGGGGTGTTATCTCTTTTGTCGAAAATCAGCCGTTTTTGCTCGAACATTAAATGCCTCCAAATGGTATTTAATTAACTTCCCCGGGTGAAGAAACCCTTTTTGAGAACTCAGAGTGAGTAAATTGGCCATTTTCATGCACTTTTAACCATTCCATAAATCTTGTGTTTAGGGCCCCTGGAAGCATGAAAACCACTTTAAACATGCTAATTTTAGCTCTAACACTGATGATCCACCTACAAATGTGAACTGACGTTCAAAAATAAAACATTTGAAAACGGACCATTTTCCACATTTCTGAAGCATGACGTAATGGGGGGGTGTTATCTCTTTTGTCGAAAATCAGCCGTTTTTGCAGTATTTAATTCACTTCCCGAGCCCCTGGAAGCATGAAAATCACTTTAAACATGTGAATTTTAGCTCTAACACTGATGATCCACCTACAAATGTGAACTGACGTTCAAAAATAAAACATTGAAAACGGACCATTTTCCACATTTCTGAAGCTTGACGTAATGGGGGGGTGTTATCTCTTTTGTCGAAAATCAGCCGTTGTTGCTCGAACATTAAATGCCTCCAAATGTTATTTAATTAACTTCCCGGGGTGAAGAAACCCTTTTTGAGAACTCAGAGTGAGTAAATTGGCCATTTTCATGCACTTTAAACGATTCCATAAATCTTGTGTTTAGGGCCCCTGGAAGCATGAAAACCACTTTAAACATGCTAATTTTAGCTCTAACACTGATGATCCACCTACAAATGTGAACTGACGTTCAAAAATAAAACATTTGAAAACGGACCATTTTCCACATTTCTGAAGCATGACATAATGGGGGGGTGTTATCTCTTTTGTCGAAAATCAGCCGTTTTTGCTTGAACATTAAATGCCTCCAAATAGTATTTAATTCACTTCCCGAGCCCCTGGAAGCATGAAAATCACTTTAAACATGCTAATTTTAGCTCTAACACTGATGATCCACCTACAAATGTGAACTGACGTTCAAAAATAAAACATTTGAAAACGGACCATTTTCCACATTTCTGAAGCATGACGTAATGGGGGGGTGTTATCTCTTTTGTCGAAAATCAGCCGTTTTTGCTTGAACATGAAATGCCTCCAAATAGTATTTAATTCACTTCCCGAGCCCCTGGAAGCATGAAAATCACTTTAAACATGCTAATTTTAGCTCTAACACTGATGATCCACCTACAAATGTGAACTGACGTTCAAAAATAAAACATTTGAAAACGGACCATTTTCCACATTTCTGAAGCATGACGTAATGGGGGGGTGTTATCTCTTTTGTCGAAAATCAGCCGTTTTTGCTCGAACATTAAATGCCTCCAAATAGTATTTAATTAACTTCCCGGGGTGAAGAAACCCTTTTTGAGAACTCAGAGTGAGTAAATTGGCCATTTTCATGCACTTTTAACCATTCCATAAATCTTGTGTTTAGGGCCCCTGGAAGCATGAAAATCAATTTAAACATGCTAATTTTAGCTCTAACACTGATGATCCATCTACAAATGTGAACTGACGTTCAAAAAGAAAACATTTGAAAACGGACCATTTTCCACATTTCTGAAGCATGACGTAATGGGGGGGTGTTATCTCTTTTGTCAAAAATCAGCTGTTTTTGATTGAACATTAAATGCCTCCAAATAGTATTTAATTCACTTCCCGAGCCCCTGGAAGCATGAAAATCACTTTAAACATGCTAATTTTAGCTCTAACACTGATAATCCACCTACAAATGTGAACTGACGTTCAAAAATAAAACATTTGAAAACGGACCATTTTCCACATTTCTGAAGCATGACATAATGGGGGGGGGTTATCTCTCTTGTCGAAAATCAGCCGTTTTTGCTCGAACATTAAATGCCTCCAAATGGTATTTAATTAACTTCCCGGGGTGAAGAAACCCTTTTTGAGAACTCAGAGTGAGTAAATTGGCCATTTTCATGCACTTTTAACCATTCCATAAATCTTGTGTTTAGGGCCCCTGGAAGCATGAAAATCACTTTAAACATGCTAATTTTAGCTCTAACACTGATGATCCACCTACAAATGTGAACTGACCTTCAAAAAGAAAATATTTGAAAACGGACCATTTTCCACATTTCTGAAGCATGACGTAATGGGGGGGTGTTATCTCTTTTGTCAAAAATCAGCTGTTTTTGATTGAAAATTAAATGCCTCCAAATAGTATTTAACTCACTTCCCGAGCCCCTGGAAGCATGAAAATCACTTTAAACATGCTAATTTTAGCTCTAACACTGATGATCCACCTACAAATGTGAACTGACGTTCAAAAATAAAACATTTGAAAACAGACCATTTTCCACATTTCTGAAGCATGACGTAATGGGGGGGGTTATCTCTCTTGTCGAAAATCAGCCGTTTTTGCTCGAACATTAAATGCCTCCAAATGGTATTTAATTAACTTCCCGGGGTGAAGAAACCCTTTTTGAGAACTCAGAGTGAGTAAATTGGCCATTTTCATGCACTTTTAACCATTCCATAAATCTTGTGTTTAGGGCCCCTGGAAGCATGAAAATCACTTTAAACATGCTAATTTTAGCTCTAACACTGATGATCCACCTACAAATGTGAACTGACGTTCAAAAAGAAAATATTTGAAAACGGCCATTTTCCACATTTCTGAAGCATGACGTAATGGGGGGGTGTTATCTCTTTTGTCGAAAATCAGCCGTTTTTGCTTGAACATTAAATGCCTCCAAATAGTATTTAATTCACTTCCCGAGCCCCTGGAAGCATGAAAATCACTTTAAACATGCTAATTTTAGCTCTAACACTGATGATCCACCTACAAATGTGAACTGACGTTCAAAAATAAAACATTTGAAAACGGACCATTTTCCACATTTCTGAAGCATGACGTAATGGGGGGGTGTTATCTCTTTTGTCAAAAATCAGCTGTTTTTGATTGAACATTAAATGCCTCCAAATAGTATTTAACTCACTTCCCGAGCCCCTGGAAGCATGAAAATCACTTTAAACATGCTAATTTTAGCTCTAACACTGATGATCCACCTACAAATGTGAACTGACGTTCAAAAATAAAACATTTGAAAACGGACCATTTTCCACATTTCTGAAGCATGACGTAATGGGGGGGTGTTATCTCTTTTGTCGAAAATCAGCCGTTTTTGCTTGAACAATAAATGCCTCCAAATAGTATTTAAATCACTTCCCGAGCCCCTGGAAGCATGAAAATCACTTTAAACATGCTAATTTTAGCTCTAACACTGATGATCCACCTACAAATGTGAACTGACGTTCAAAAATAAAACATTTGAAAACGGACCATTTTCCACATTTCTGAAGCATGACGTAATGGGGGGGTTTTATCTCTTTTGTCGAAAATCAGCCGTTTTTGCTCGAACATTAAATGCCTCCAAATAGTATTTAATTAACTTCCCGGGGTGAAGAACCCATTTTTGAGAACTCAGAGTGAGTAAATTGGCCATTTTCATGCACTTTTAACCATTCCATAAATCTTGTGTTTAGGGCCCCTGGAAGCATGAAAATCACTTTAAACATGCTAATTTTAGCTCTAACACTGATGATCCACCTACAAACATGAACTGACGTTCAAAAAGAAAACATTTGAAAACGGACCATTTTCCACATTTCTGAAGCATGACGTAATGGGGGGGTGTTATCTCTTTTGTCAAAAATCAGCTGTTTTTGATTGAACATTAAATGCCTCCAAATAGTATTTAATTCACTTCCCGAGCCCCTGGAAGCATGAAAATCACTTTAAACATGCTAATTTTATCTCTAACACTGATGATCCACCTACAAATGTGAACTGACGTTCAAAAATAAAACATTTGAAAACAGACCATTTTCCACATTTCTGAAGCATGACGTAATGGGGGGGTGTTATCTCTTTTGTCGAAAATCAGCCGTTTTTGCTCGAACATTAAATGCCTCCAAATGGTATTTAATTAACTTCCCGGGGTGAAAAAACCCTTTTTGAGAACTCAGAGTGAGTAAATTGGCCATTTTCATGCACTTTTAACCATTCCATAAATCTTGTGTTTGGGGCCCCTGGAAGCATGAAAATCACTTTAAACATGCTAATTTTAGCTCTAACACTGATGATCCACCTACAAATGTGAACTGACGTTCAAAAATAAAACATTTGAAAACGGACCATTTTCCACATTTCTGAAGCATGACGTAATGGGGGGGGTGTTATCTCTTTTGTCGAAAATCAGCCGTTTTTGCAGTATTTAATTCACTTCCCGAGCCCCTGGAAGCATGAAAATCACTTTAAACATGTGAATTTTAGCTCTAACACTGATGATCCACCTACAAATGTGAACTGACGTTCAAAAATAAAACATTGAAAACGGACCATTTTCCACATTTCTGAAGCTTGACGTAATGGGGGGGTGTTATCTCTTTTGTCGAAAATCAGCCGTTGTTGCTCGAACATTAAATGCCTCCAAATGTTATTTAATTAACTTCCCGGGGTGAAGAAACCCTTTTTGAGAACTCAGAGTGAGTAAATTGGCCATTTTCATGCACTTTTAACCATTCCATAAATCTTGTGTTTAGGGCCCCTGGAAGCATGAAAATCACTTTAAGCATGCTAATTTTAGCTCTAACACTGATGATCCACCTACAAATGTGAACTGACGTTCAAAAATAAAACATTTGAAAACAGACCATTTTCCACATTTCTGAAGCATGACGTAATTGGGGGGTGTTATCTCTTTTGTCGAAAATCAGCCGTTTTTGCTCGAACATTAAATGCCTCCAAATGGTATTTAATTAACTTCCCTGGGTGAAGAAACCCTTTTTGAGAACTCAGAGTGAGTAAATTGGCCATTTTCATGCACTTTTAACCATTCCATAAATCTTGTGTTTAGGGCCCCTGGAAGCATGAAAATCACTTTAAGCATGCTAATTTTAGCTCTAACACTGATGATCCACCTACAAATGTGAACTGACGTTCAAAAATAAAACATTTGAAAACAGACCATTTTCCACATTTCTGAAGCATGACGTAATTGGGGGGTGTTATCTCTTTTGTCGAAAATCAGCCGTTTTTGCTCGAACATTAAATGCCTCCAAATGGTATTTAATTAACTTCCCTGGGTGAAGAAACCCTTCTTGAGAACTCAGAGTGAGTAAATTGGCCATTTTCATGCACTTTTAACCATTCCATAAATCTTGTGTTTAGGGCCCCTGGAAGCATGAAAACCACTTTAAACATGCTAATTTTAGCTCTAACACTGATGATCCACCTACAAATGTGAACTGACGTTCAAAAATAAAACATTTGAAAACGGACCATTTTCCACATTTCTGAAGCATGACGTAATGGGGGGGTGTTATCTCTTTTGTCGAAAATCAGCCGTTTTTGCTCGAACATTAAATGCCTCCAAATGGTATTTAATTAACTTCCCTGGGTGAAGAAACCCTTTTTGAGAACTCAGAGTGAGTAAATTGGCCATTTTCATGCACTTTTAACCATTCCATAAATCTTGTGTTTAGGGCCCCTGGAAGCATGAAAACCACATTAAACATGCTAATTTTAGCTCTAACACTGATGATCCACCTACAAATGTGAACTGACATTCAAAAATAAAACATTTGAAAACGGACCATTTTCCACATTTCTGAAGCATGACGTAATGGGGGGGTGTTATCTCTTTTGTCGAAAATCAGCCGTTTTTGATTGAACATTAAATGCCTCCAAATAGTATTTAATTCACTTCCCGAGCCCCTGGAAGCATGAAAATCACTTTAAACATGCTAATTTTAGCTCTAACACTGATGATCCACCTACAAATGTGAACTGACGTTCAAAAATAAAACATTTGAAAACGGACCATTTTCCACATTTCTGAAGCATGGCGTAATGGGGGGGTGTTATCTCTTTTGTCGAAAATCAGCAGTTTTTGCTCGAACATTAAATGCCTCCAAATGTTATTTAATTAACTTCCCAGGGTGAAGAAACCTTTTTTGAGAACTCAGAGTGAGTAAATTGGCCATTTTAATGCACTTTTAACCATTCCATAAATCTTGTGTTTAGGGCCCCTGGAAGAATGAAAACCACTTTAAACATGCTAATTTTATCTCTAACACTGATGATCCACCTACAAATGTGAACTGACATTCAAAAATAAAACATTTGAAAACGGACCATTTTCCACATTTCTGAAGCATGACGTAATGGGGGGGTGTTATCTCTTTTGTCGAAAATCAGCCGTTTTTGCTTGAACATTAAATGCCTCCAAATAATATTTAATTCACTTCCCGAGCCCCTGGAAGCATGAAAATCACTTTAAACATGCTAATTTTAGCTCCAACACTGATGATCCACCTACAAATGTGAACTGACGTGCAAAAATAAAACATTTGAAAACGGACCATTTTCCACATTTCTGAAGCATGACGTAATGGGGGGGTGTTATCTCTTTTGTCAAAAATCAGCTGTTTTTGATTGAACATTAAATGCCTCCAAATAGTATTTAACTCACTTCCCGAGCCCCTGGAAGCATGAAAATCACTTTAAACATGCTAATTTTAGCTCTAACACTGATGATCCACCTACAAATGTGAACTGACGTTCAAAAATAAAACATTTGAAAACGGACCATTTTCCACATTTCTGAAGCATGACGTAATGGGGGGGTGTTATCTCTTTTGTCGAAAATCAGCCGTTTTTGCTTGAACATTAAATGCCTCCAAATGGTATTTAATTAACTTCCCTGGGTGAAGAAACCCTTTTTGAGAACTCAGAGTGAGTAAATTGGCCATTTTCATGCACTTTTAACCATTCCATAAATCTTGTGTTTAGGGCCCCTGGAAGCATGAAAACCGCTTTAAACATGCTAATTTTAGCTCTAACACTGATGATCCACCTACAAATGTGAACTGACGTTCAAAAATAAAACATTTGAAAACGGACCATTTTCCACATTTCTGAAGCATGACGTAATGGGGGGGTGTTATCGCTTTTGTCGAAAATCAGCCGTTTTTGCTTGAACAATAAATGCCTCCAAATAGTATTTAATTCACTTCCCGAGCCCCTGGAAGCATGAAAATCATTTTAAACATGCTAATTTTAGCTCTAACACTGATGATCCACCTACAAATGTGAACTGACGTTCAAAAATAAAACATTTGAAAACGGACCATTTTCCACATTTCTGAAGCATGACGTAATGGGGGGGTTTTATCTCTTTTGTCGAAAATCAGCCATTTTTGCTCGAACATTAAATGCCTCCAAATAGTATTTAATTAACTTCCCGGGGTGAAGAACCCCTTTTTGAGAACTCAGAGTGAGTAAATTGGCCATTTTCATGCACTTTTAACCATTCCATAAATCTTGTGTTTAGGGCCCCTGGAAGCATGAAAATCACTTTAAACATGCTAATTTTAGCTCTAACACTGATGATCCACCTACAAATGTGAACTGACGTTCAAAAAGAAAACATTTGAAAACGGACCATTTTCCACATTTCTGAAGCATGACGTAATGGGGGGGTGTTATCTCTTTTGTCAAAAATCAGCTGTTTTTGATTGAACATTAAATGCCTCCAAATAGTATTTAATTCACTTCCCGAGCCCCTGGAAGCATGAAAATCACTTTAAACATGCTAATTTTAGCTCTAACACTGATGATCTACCTACAAATGTGAACTGACGTTCAAAAATAAAACATTTGAAAACAGACCATTTTCCACATTTCTGAAGCATGACGTAATGGGGGGGTGTTATCTCTTTTGTCGAAAATCAGCCGTTTTTGCTCGAACATTAAATGCCTCCAAATGGTATTTAATTAACTTCCCGGGGTGAAAAAACCCTTTTTGAGAACTCAGAGTGAGTAAATTGGCCATTTTCATGCACTTTTAACCATTCCATAAATCTTGTGTTTAGGGCCCCTGGAAGCATGAAAATCACTTTAAACATGCTAATTTTAGCTCTAACACTGATGATCCACCTACAAATGTGAACTGACGTTCAAAAATAAAACATTTGAAAACGGACCATTTTCCACATTTCTGAAGCATGACGTAATGGGGGGGTGTTATCTCTTTTGTCGAAAATCAGCCGTTTTTGCAGTATTTAATTCACTTCCCGAGCCCCTGGAAGCATGAAAATCACTTTAAACATGTGAATTTTAGCTCTAACACTGATGATCCACCTACAAATGTGAACTGACGTTCAAAAATAAAACATTGAAAACTGACCATTTTCCACATTTCTGAAGCTTGACGTAATGGTGGGGTGTTATCTCTTTTGTCGAAAATCAGCCGTTGTTGCTCGAACATTAAATGCCTCCAAATGTTATTTAATTAACTTCCCGGGGTGAAGAAACCCTTTTTGAGAACTCAGAGTGAGTAAATTGGCCATTTTCATGCACTTTTAACCATTCCATAAATCTTGTGTTTAGGGCCCCTGGAAGCATGAAAATCACTTTAAGCATGCTAATTTTAGCTTTAACACTGATGATCCACCTACAAATGTGAACTGACGTTCAAAAATAAAACATTTGAAAACAGACCATTTTCCACATTTCTGAAGCATGACGTAATTGGGGGTGTTATCTCTTTTGTCGAAAATCAGCCGTTTTTGCTCGAACATTAAATGCCTCCAAATGGTATTTAATTAACTTCCCCGGGTGAAGAAACCCTTTTTGAGAACTCAGAGTGAGTAAATTGGCCATTTTCATGCACTTTTAACCATTCCATAAATCTTGTGTTTAGGGCCCCTGGAAGCATGAAAACCACTTTAAACATGCTAATTTTAGCTCTAACACTGATGATCCACCTACAAATGTGAACTGACGTTCAAAAATAAAACATTTGAAAACGGACCATTTTCCACATTTCTGAAGCATGACGTAATGGGGGGGTGTTATCTCTTTTGTCGAAAATCAGCCGTTTTTGCTTGAACATTAAATGCCTCCAAATAGTATTTAATTCACTTCCCGAGCCCCTGGAAGCATGAAAATCACTTTAAACATGCTAATTTTAGCTCTAACACTGATGATCCACCTACAAATGTGAACTGACGTTCAAAAATAAAACATTTGAAAACGGACCATTTTCCACATTTCTGAAGCATGACGTAATGGGGGGGTGTTATCTCTTTTGTCGAAAATCAGCCGTTTTTGCTTGAACATTAAATGCCTCCAAATAGTATTTAATTCACTTCCCGAGCCCCTGGAAGCATGAAAATCACTTTAAACATGCTAATTTTAGCTCTAACACTGATGATCCACCTACAAATGTGAACTGACGTTCAAAAATAAAACATTTGAAAACGGACCATTTTCCACATTTCTGAAGCATGACGTAATGGGGGGGTGTTATCTCTTTTGTCGAAAATCAGCCGTTTTTGCTCGAACATTAAATGCCTCCAAATAGTATTTAATTAACTTCCCGGGGTGAAGAAACCCTTTTTGAGAACTCAGAGTGAGTAAATTGGCCATTTTCATGCACTTTTAACCATTCCATAAATCTTGTGTTTAGGGCCCCTGGAAGCATGAAAATCACTTTAAACATGCTAATTTTAGCTCTAACACTGATGATCCATCTACAAATGTGAACTGACGTTCAAAAAGAAAACATTTGAAAACGGACCATTTTCCACATTTCTGAAGCATGACGTAATGGGGGGGTGTTATCTCTTTTGTCAAAAATCAGCTGTTTTTGATTGAACATTAAATGCCTCCAAATAGTATTTAATTCACTTCCCGAGCCCCTGGAAGCATGAAAATCATTTTAAACATGCTAATTTTAGCTCTAACACTGATGATCCACCTACAAATGTGAACTGACGTTCAAAAATAAAACATTTGAAAACGGACCATTTTCCACATTTCTGAAGCATGACGTAATGGGGGGGTTTTATCTCTTTTGTCGAAAATCAGCCGTTTTTGCTCGAACATTAAATGCCTCCAAATAGTATTTAATTAACTTCCCGGGGTGAAGAACCCCTTTTTGAGAACTCAGAGTGAGTAAATTGGCCATTTTCATGCACTTTTAACCATTCCATAAATCTTGTGTTTAGGGCCCCTGGAAGCATGAAAATCACTTTAAACATGCTAATTTTAGCTCTAACACTGATGATCCACCTACAAATGTGAACTGACGTTCAAAAAGAAAACATTTGAAAACGGACCATTTTCCACATTTCTGAAGCATGACGTAATGGGGGGGTGTTATCTCTTTTGTCAAAAATCAGCTGTTTTTGATTGAACATTAAATGCCTCCAAATAGTATTTAATTCACTTCCCGAGCCCCTGGAAGCATGAAAATCACTTTAAACATGCTAATTTTAGCTCTAACACTGATGATCCACCTACAAATGTGAACTGACGTTCAAAAATAAAACATTTGAAAACAGACCATTTTCCACATTTCTGAAGCATGACGTAATGGGGGGGTGTTATCTCTTTTGTCGAAAATCAGCCGTTTTTGCTCGAACATTAAATGCCTCCAAATGGTATTTAATTAACTTCCCGGGGTGAAAAAACCCTTTTTGAGAACTCAGAGTGAGTAAATTGGCCATTTTCATGCACTTTTAACCATTCCATAAATCTTATGTTTAGGGCCCCTGGAAGCATGAAAATCACTTTAAACATGCTAATTTTAGCTCTAACACTGATGATCCACCTACAAATGTGAACTGACGTTCAAAAATAAAACATTTGAAAACGGACCATTTTCCACATTTCTGAAGCATGACGTAATGGGGGGGTGTTATCTCTTTTGTCGAAAATCAGCCGTTTTTGCAGTATTTAATTCACTTCCCGAGCCCCTGGAAGCATGAAAATCACTGTAAACATGTGAATTTTAGCTCTAACACTGATGATCGACCTACAAATGTGAACTGACGTTCAAAAATAAAACATTGAAAACGGACCATTTTCCACATTTCTGAAGCTTGACGTAATGGGGGGGTGTTATCTCTTTTGTCGAAAATCAGCCGCTGTTGCTCGAACATTAAATGCCTCCAAATGTTATTTAATTAACTTCCCGGGGTGAAGAAACCCTTTTTGAGAACTCAGAGTGAGTAAATTGGCCATTTTCATGCACTTTTAACCATTCCATAAATCTTGTGTTTAGGGCCCCTGGAAGCATGAAAATCACTTTAAGCATGCTAATTTTAGCTCTAACACTGATGATCCACCTACAAATGTGAACTGACGTTCAAAAATAAAACATTTGAAAACAGACCATTTTCCACATTTCTGAAGCATGACGTAATTGGGGGTGTTATCTCTTTTGTCGAAAATCAGCCGTTTTTGCTCGAACATTAAATGCCTCCAAATGGTATTTAATTAACTTCCCCGGGTGAAGAAACCCTTTTTGAGAACTCAGAGTGAGTAAATTGGCCATTTTCATGCACTTTTAACCATTCCATAAATCTTGTGTTTAGGGCCCCTGGAAGCATGAAAACCACTTTAAACATGCTAATTTTAGCTCTAACACTGATGATCCACCTACAAATGTGAACTGACGTTCAAAAATAAAACATTTGAAAACGGACCATTTTCCACATTTCTGAAGCATGACGTAATGGGGGGGTGTTATCTCTTTTGTCGAAAATCAGCCGTTTTTGCAGTATTTAATTCACTTCCCGAGCCCCTGGAAGCATGAAAATCACTTTAAACATGTGAATTTTAGCTCTAACACTGATGATCCACCTACAAATGTGAACTGACGTTCAAAAATAAAACATTGAAAACGGACCATTTTCCACATTTCTGAAGCTTGACGTAATGGGGGGGTGTTATCTCTTTTGTCGAAAATCAGCCGTTGTTGCTCGAACATTAAATGCCTCCAAATGTTATTTAATTAACTTCCCGGGGTGAAGAAACCCTTTTTGAGAACTCAGAGTGAGTAAATTGGCCATTTTCATGCACTTTTAACCATTCCATAAATCTTGTGTTTAGGGCCCCTGGAAGCATGAAAATCACTTTAAACATGCTAATTTTAGCTCTAACACTGATGATCCATCTACAAATGTGAACTGACGTTCAAAAAGAAAACATTTGAAAACGGACCATTTTCCACATTTCTGAAGCATGACGTAATGGGGGGGTGTTATCTCTTTTGTCAAAAATCAGCTGTTTTTGATTGAACATTAAATGCCTCCAAATAGTATTTAATTCACTTCCCGAGCCCCTGGAAGCATGACAATCACTTTAAACATGCTAATTTTAGCTCTAACACTGATAATCCACCTACAAATGTGAACTGACGTTCAAAAATAAAACATTTGAAAACGGACCATTTTCCACATTTCTGAAGCATGACATAATGGGGGGGGGTTATCTCTCTTGTCGAAAATCAGCCGTTTTTGCTCGAACATTAAATGCCTCCAAATGGTATTTAATTAACTTCCCGGGGTGAAGAAACCCTTTTTGAGAACTCAGAGTGAGTAAATTGGCCATTTTCATGCACTTTTAACCATTCCATAAATCTTGTGTTTAGGGCCCCTGGAAGCATGAAAATCACTTTAAACATGCTAATTTTAGCTCTAACACTGATGATCCACCTACAAATGTGAACTGACGTTCAAAAAGAAAATATTTGAAAACGGCCATTTTCCACATTTCTGAAGCATGACGTCATGGGGGGGTGTTATCTCTTTTGTCGAAAATCAGCCGTTTTCGCTTGAACATTAAATGCCTCCAAATAGTATTTAATTCACTTCCCGAGCCCCTGGAAGCATGAAAATCACTTTAAACATGCTAATTTTAGCTCTAACACTGTTGATCCACCTACAAATGTGAACTGACGTTCAAAAATAAAACATTTGAAAACGGACCATTTTCCACATTTCTGAAGCATGACGTAATGGGGGGGTGTTATCTCTTTTGTCAAAAATCAGCTGTTTTTGATTGAACATTAAATGCCTCCAAATAGTATTCAACTCACTTCCTGAGCCCCTGGAAGCATGAAAATCACTTTAAACATGCTAATTTTAGCTCTAACACTGATGATCCACCTACAAATGTGAACTGACTTTCAAAAATAAAACATTTGAAAACGGACCATTTTCCACATTTCTGAAGCATGACGTAATGGGGGGGTGTTATCTCTTTTGTCGAAAATCAGCCATTTTTGCTCGAACATTAAATGCCTCCAAATGGTATTTAATTAACTTCCCGGGGTGAAAAAACCCTTTTTTAGAACTCAGAGTGAGTAAATTGGCCATTTTCATGCACTTTTAACCATTCCATAAATCTTGTGTTTAGGGCCCCTGGAAGCATGAAAATCACTTTAAACATGCTAATTTTAGCTCTAACACTGATGATCCACCTACAAATGTGAACTGACGTTCAAAAATAAAACATTTGAAAACGGACCATTTTCCACATTTCTGAAGCATGACGTAATGGGGGGGTGTTATCTCTTTTGTCGAAAATCAGCCGTTTTTGCAGTATTTAATTCACTTCCCGAGCCCCTGGAAGCATGAAAATCACTTTAAACATGTGAATTTTAGCTCTAACACTGATGATCCACCTACAAATGTGAACTGACGTTCAAAAATAAAACATTGAAAACGGACCATTTTCCACATTTCTGAAGCTTGACGTAATGGGGGGGTGTTATCTCTTTTGTCGAAAATCAGCCGTTGTTGCTCGAACATTAAATGCCTCCAAATGTTATTTAATTAACTTCCCGGGGTGAAGAAACCCTTTTTGAGAACTCAGAGTGAGTAAATTGGCCATTTTCATGCACTTTTAACCATTCCATAAATCTTGTGTTTAGGGCCCCTGGAAGCATGAAAACCACTTTAAACATGCTAATTTTAGCTCTAACACTGATGATCCACCTACAAATGTGAACTGACGTTCAAAAATAAAACATTTGAAAACGGACCATTTTCCACATTTCTGAAGCATGACATAATGGGGGGGTGTTATCTCTTTTGTCGAAAATCAGCCGTTTTTGCTTGAACATTAAATGCCTCCAATTAGTATTTAATTCACTTCCCGAGCCCCTGGAAGCATGAAAATCACTTTAAACATGCTAATTTTAGCTCTAACACTGATGATCCACCTACAAATGTGAACTGACGTTCAAAAATAAAACATTTGAAAACGGACCATTTTCCACATTTCTGAAGCATGACGTAATGGGGGGGTGTTATCTCTTTTGTCGAAAATCAGCCGTTTTTGCTTGAACATTAAATGCCTCCAAATAGTATTTAATTCACTTCCCGAGCCCCTGGAAGCATGAAAATCACTTTAAACATGCTAATTTTAGCTCTAACACTGATGATCCACCTACAAATGTGAACTGACGTTCAAAAATAAAACATTTGAAAACGGACCATTTTCCACATTTCTGAAGCATGACGTAATGGGGGGGGTGTTATCTCTTTTGTCGAAAATCAGCCGTTTTTGCTCGAACATTAAATGCCTCCAAATAGTATTTAATTAACTTCCCGGGGTGAAGAAACCCTTTTTGAGAACTCAGAGTGAGTAAATTGGCCATTTTCATGCACTTTTAACCATTCCATAAATCTTGTGTTTAGGGCCCCTGGAAGCATGAAAATCACTTGAAACATGCTAATTTTAGCTCTAACACTGATGATCCACCTACAAATGTGAACTGACGTTCAAAAAAAAAACATTTGAAAACGGACCATTTTCCACATTTCTGAAGCATGACGTAATGGGGGGGTGTTATCTCTTTTGTCAAAAATCAGCTGTTTTTGATTGAACATTAAATGCCTCCAAATAGTATTTAATTCACTTCCCGAGCCCCTGAAAGCATGAAAATCACTTTAAACATGCTAATTTTAGCTCTAACACTGATGATCCACCTACAAATGTGAACTGACGTTCAAAAATAAAACATTTGAAAACGGACCATTTTCCACATTTCTGAAGCATGACGTAATGGGGGGGGGTTATCTCTCTTGTCGAAAATCAGCCGTTTTTGCTCGAACATTAAATGCCTCCAAATGGTATTTAATTAACTTCCCGGGGTGAAGAAACCCTTTTTGAGAACTCAGAGTGAGTAAATTGGCCATTTTCATGCACTTTTAACATTCCATAAATCTTGTGTTTAGGGCCCCTGGAAGCATGAAAATCACTTTAAACATGCTAATTTTAGCTCTAACACTGATGATCCACCTACAAATGTGAACTGACGTTCAAAAAGAAAATATTTGAAAACGGCCATTTTCCACATTTCTGAAGCATGACGTAATGGGGGGGTGTTATCTCTTTTGTCGAAAATCAGCCGTTTTTGCTTGAACATTAAATGCTTCCAAATAGTATTTAATTCACTTCCCGAGCCCCTGGAAGCATGAAAATCACTTTAAACATGCTAATTTTAGCTCTAACACTGATGATCCACCTACAAATGTGAACTGACGTTCAAAAATAAAACATTTGAAAACGGACCATTTTCCACATTTCTGAAGCATGACGTAATGGGGGGGTGTTATCTCTTTTGTCAAAAATCAGCTGTTTTTGATTGAACATTAAATGCCTCCAAATAGTATTTAACTCACTTCCCGAGCCCCTGGAAGCATGAAAATCACTTTAAACATGCAAATTTTAGCTCTAACACTGATGATCCACCTACAAATGTGAACTGACGTTCAAAAATAAAACATTTGAAAACGGACCATTTTCCACATTTCTGAAGCATGACGTAATGGGGGGGTGTTATCTCTTTTGTCGAAAATCAGCCGTTTTTGCTCGAACATTAAATGCCTCCAAATGGTATTTAATTAACTTCCCGGGGTGAAAAAACCCTTTTTGAGAACTCAGAGTGAGTAAATTGGCCATTTTCATGCACTTTTAACCATTCCATAAATCTGGTGTTTAGGGCCCCTGGAAGCATGAAAATCACTTTAAACATGCTAATTTTAGCTCTAACACTGATGATCCACCTACAAATGTGAACTGACGTTCAAAAATAAAACATTTGAAAACGGACCATTTTACACATTTCTGAAGCATGACGTAATGGGGGGGTGTTATCTCTTTTGTCGAAAATCAGCCGTTTTTGCAGTATTTAATTCACTTCCCAAACCCCTGGAAGCATGAAAATCACTTTAAACATGTGAATTTTAGCTCTAACACTGATGATCCACCTACAAATGTGAACTGACGTTCAAAAATAAAACATTGAAAACGGACCATTTTCCACATTTCTGAAGCTTGACGTAATGGGGGGGGTGTTATCTCTTTTGTCGAAAATCAGCCGTTGTTGCTCGAACATTAAATGCCTCCAAATGTTATTTAATTAACTTCCCGGGGTGAAGAAACCCTTTTTGAGAACTCAGAGTGAGTAAATTGGCCATTTTCATGCACTTTTAACCATTCCATAAATCTTGTGTTTAGGGCCCCTGGAAGCATGAAAATCACTTTAGGCATGCTAATTTTAGCTCTAACACTGATGATCCACCTACAAATGTGAACTGACGTTCAAAAATAAAACATTTGAAAACAGACCATTTTCCACATTTCTGAAGCATGACGTAATTGGGGGGTGTTATCTCTTTTGTCGAAAATCAGCCGTTTTTGCTCGAACATTAAATGCCTCCAAATGGTATTTAATTAACTTCCCTGGGTGAAGAAACCCTTTTTGAGAACTCAGAGTGAGTAAATTGGCCATTTTCATGCACTTTTAACCATTCCATAAATCTTGTGTTTAGGGCCCCTGGAAGCATGAAAACCACTTTAAACATGCTAATTTTAGCTCTAACACTGATGATCCACCTACAAATGTGAACTGACGTTCAAAAATAAAACATTTGAAAACGGACCATTTTCCACATTTCTGAAGCATGACGTAATGGGGGGGTGTTATCTCTTTTGTCGAAAATCAGCCGTTTTTGCTTGAACATTAAATGCCTCCAAATAGTATTTAATTCACTTCCCAAGCCCCTGGAAGCATGAAAATCACTTTAAACATGCTAATTTTAGCTCTAACACTGATGATCCACCTACAAATGTGAACTGACGTTCAAAAATAAAACATTTGAAAACGGACCATTTTCCACATTTCTGAAGCATGACGTAATGGGGGGGGTGTTATCTCTTTTGTCGAAAATCAGCCGTTTTTGCTCGAACATTAAATGCCTCCAAATAGTATTTAATTAACTTCCCGGGGTGAAGAAACCCTTTTTGAGAACTCAGAGTGAGTAAATTGGCCATTTTCATGCACTTTTAACCATTCCATAAATCTTGTGTTTAGGGCCCCTGGAAGCATGAAAATCACTTTAAACATGCTAATTTTAGCTCTAACACTGATGATCCACCTACAAATGTGAACTGACGTTCAAAAAAAAAACATTTGAAAACGGACCATTTTCCACATTTCTGAAGCATGACGTAATGGGGGGGTGTTATCTCTTTTGTCAAAAATCAGCTGTTTTTGATTGAACATTAAATGCCTCCAAATACTATTTAATTCACTTCCCGAGCCCCTGGAAGCATGAAAATCACTTTAAACATGCTAATTTTAGCTCTAACACTGATGATCCACCTACAAATGTGAACTGACGTTCAAAAATAAAACATTTGAAAACGGACCATTTTCCACATTTCTGAAGCATGACGTAATGGGGGGGGTTATCTCTCTTGTCGAAAATCAGCCGTTTTTGCTCGAACATTAAATGCCTCCAAATGGTATTTAATTAACTTCCCGGGGTGAAGAAACCCTTTTTGAGAACTCAGAGTGAGTAAATTGGCCATTTTCATGCACTTTTAACATTCCATAAATCTTGTGTTTAGGGCCCCTGGAAGCATGAAAATCACTTTAAACATGCTAATGTTAGCTCTAACACTGATGATCCACCTACAAATGTGAAGTGACGTTCAAAAAGAAAATATTTGAAAACGGCCATTTTCCACATTTCTGAAGCATGACGTAATGGGGGGGTGTTATCTCTTTTGTCGAAAATCAGCCGTTTTTGCTTGAACATTAAATGCCTCCAAATAGTATTTAATTCACTTCCCGAGCCCCTGGAAGCATGAAAATCACTTTAAACATGCTAATTTTAGCTCTAACACTGATGATCCACCTACAAATGTGAACTGACGTTCAAAAATAAAACATTTGAAAACGGACCATTTTCCACATTTCTGAAGCATGACGTAATGGGGGGGTGTTATCTCTTTTGTCAAAAATCAGCTGTTTTTGATTGAACATTAAATGCCTCCAAATAGTATTTAACTCACTTCCCGAGCCCCTGGAAGCATGAAAATCACTTTAAACATGCAAATTTTAGCTCTAACACTGATGATCCACCTACAAATGTGAACTGACGTTCAAAAATAAAACATTTGAAAACGGACCATTTTCCACATTTCTGAAGCATGACGTAATGGGGGGTGTTATCTCTTTTGTCGAAAATCAGCCGTTTTTGCTCGAACATTAAATGCCTCCAAATGGTATTTAATTAACTTCCCGGGGTGAAAAACCCCTTTTTGAGAACTCAGAGTGACTAAATTGGCCATTTTCATGCACTTTTAACCATTCCTTAAATCTTGTGTTTAGGGCCCCTGGAAGCATGAAAACAACTTTAAACATGCTAATTTTAGCTCTAACACTGATGATCCACCTACAAATGTGAACTGACGTTCAAAAATAAAACATTTGAAAACGGACCATTTTACACATTTCTGAAGCATGACGTAATGGGGGGGTGTTATCTCTTTTGTCGAAAATCAGCCGTTTTTGCAGTATTTAATTCACTTCCCAAACCCCTGGAAGCATGAAAATCACTTTAAACATGTGAATTTTAGCTCTAACACTGATGATCCACCTACAAATGTGAACTGACGTTCAAAAATAAAACATTGAAAACGGACCATTTTCCACATTTCTGAAGCTTGACGTAATGGGGGGGGTGTTATCTCTTTTGTCGAAAATCAGCCGTTGTTGCTCGAACATTAAATGCCTCCAAATGTTATTTAATTAACTTCCCGGGGTGAAGAAACCCTTTTTGAGAACTCAGAGTGAGTAATTTGGCCATTTTCATGCACTTTTAACCATTCCATAAATCTTGTGTTTAGGGCCCCTGGAAGCATGAAAATCACTTTAGGCATGCTAATTTTAGCTCTAACACTGATGATCCACCTACAAATGTGAACTGACGTTCAAAAATAAAACATTTGAAAACAGACCATTTTCCACATTTCTGAAGCATGACGTAATTGGGGGGTGTTATCTCTTTTGTCGAAAATCAGCCGTTCGAACATTAAATGCCTCCAAATGGTATTTAATTAACTTCCCTGGGTGAAGAAACCCTTTTTGAGAACTCAGAGTGAGTAAATTGGCCATTTGCATGCACTTTTAACCATTCCATAAATCTTGTGTTTAGGGCCCCTGGAAGCATGAAAACCACTTTAAACATGCTAATTTTAGCTCTAACACTGATGATCCACCTACAAATGTGAACTGACGTTCAAAAATAAAACATTTGAAAACGGACCATTTTCCACATTTCTGAAGCATGACGTAATGGGGGGGTGTTATCTCTTTTGTCGAAAATCAGCCGTTTTTGCTTGAACATTAAATGCCTCCAAATAGTATTTAATTCACTTCCCGAGCCCCTGGAAGCATGAAAATCACTTTAAACATGCTAATTTTAGCTCTAACACTGATGATCCACCTACAAATGTGAACTGACGTTCAAAAATAAAACATTTGAAAACGGACCATTTTCCACATTTCTGAAGCATGACGTAATGGGGGGGGTGTTATCTCTTTTGTCGAAAATCAGCCATTTTTGCTCGAACAT
Source organism: Lissotriton vulgaris (assembly GCF_964263255.1). NCBI lineage: Eukaryota > Metazoa > Chordata > Amphibia > Caudata > Salamandridae > Lissotriton > Lissotriton vulgaris. Next base: position 103,775 of record NW_028250681.1, read on the forward strand.
TAAATGCCTCCAAATAGTATTTAATTAACTTCCCGGGGTGAAGAAACCCCTTTTTGAGAACTCAGAGTGAGTAAATTGGCCATTTTCATGCACTTTTAACCATTCCATAAATCTTGTGTTTAGGGCCCCTGGAAGCATGAAAATCACTTTAAACATGCTAATTTTAGCTCTAACACTGATGATCCACCTACAAATGTGAACTGACGTTCAAAAAGAAAACATTTGAAAACGGACCATTTTCCACATTTCTGAAGCATGACGTAATGGGGGGGTGTTATCTCTTTTGTCAAAAATCAGCTGTTTTTGATTGAACATTAAATGCCTCCAAATAGTATTTAATTCACTTCCCGAGCCCCTGGAAGCATGAAAATCACTTTAAACATGCTAATTTTAGCTCTAACACTGATGATCCACCTACAAATGTGAACTGACGTTCAAAAATAAAACATTTGAAATCGGACCATTTTCCACATTTCTGAAGCATGACGTAATGGGGGGGGTTATCTCTCTTGTCGAAAATCAGCCGTTTTTGCTCGAACATTAAATGCCTCCAAATGGTATTTAATTAACTTCCCGGGGTGAAGAAACCCTTTTTGAGAACTCAGAGTGAGTAAATTGGCCATTTTCATGCACTTTTAACCATTCCATAAATCTTGTGTTTAGGGCCCCTGGAAGCATGAAAATCACTTTAAACATGCTAATTTTAGCTCTAACACTGATGATCCACCTACAAATGTGAACTGACGTTCAAAAAGAAAATATTTGAAAACGGCCATTTTCCACATTTCTGAAGCATGACGTAATGGGGGGGTGTTATCTCTTTTGTCGAAAATCAGCCGTTTTGCTTGAACATTAAATGCCTCCAAATAGTATTTAATTCACTTCCCGAGCCCCTGGAAGCATGAAAATCACTTTAAACATGCTAATTTTAGCTCTAACACTGATGATCCACCTACAAATGTGAACTGACGTTCAAAAAGAAAACATTTGAAAACGGACCATTTTCCACATTTCTGAAGCATGACGTAATGGGGGGGTGTTATTTTTTTTGTCAAAAATCAGCTGTTTTTGATTGAACATTAAATGCCTCCAAATAGTATTTAACTCACTTCCCGAGCCCCTGGAAGCATGAAAATCACTTTAAACATGCTAATTTTAGCTCTAACACTGATGATCCACCTACAAATGTGAACTGACGTTCAAAAATAAAACATTTGAAAACGGACCATTTTCCACATTTCTGAAGCATGACGTAATGGGGGGGTGTTATCTCTTTTGTCGAAAATCAGCCATTTTTTCTCGAACATTAAATGCCTCCAAATGGTATTTAATTAACTTCCCGGGGTGAAAAAACCCTTTTTGAGAACTCAGAGTGAGTAAATTGGCCATTTTCATGCACTTTTAACCATTCCATAAATCTTGTGTTTAGGGCCCCTGGAAGCATGAAAATCTCTTTAAACATGCTAATTTTAGCTCTAACACTGATGATCCACCTACAAATGTGAACTGACGTTCAAAAATAAAACATTTGAAAACGGACCATTTTCCACATTTCTGAAGCATGACGTAATGGGGGGGTGTTATCTCTTTTGTAGAAAATCAGCCGTTTTTGCAGTATTTAATTCACTTCCCGAGCCCCTGGAAGCATGAAAATCACTTTAAACATGTGAATTTTAGCTCTAACACTGATGATCCACCTACAAATGTGAACTGACGTTCAAAAATAAAACATTGAAAACGGACCATTTTCCACATTTCTGAAGCTTGACGTAATGGGGGGGGTGTTATCTCTTTTGTCGAAAATCAGCCGTTGTTGCTCGAACATTAAATGCCTCCAAATGTTATTTAATTAACTTCCCGGGGTGAAGAAACCCTTTTTGAGAACTCAGAGTGAGTAAATTGGCCATTTTCATGCACTTTTAACCATTCCATAAATCTTGTGTTTAGGGCCCCTGGAAGCATGAAAATCACTTTAAGCATGCTAATTTTAGCTTTAACACTGATGATCCACCTACAAATGTGAACTGACGTTCAAAAATAAAACATTTGAAAACAGACCATTTTCCACATTTCTGAAGCATGACGTATTTGGGGGGTGTTATCTCTTTTGTCGAAAATCAGCCGTTTTTGCTCGAACATTAAATGCCTCCAAATGGTATTTAATTAACTTCCCTAGGTGAAGAAACCCTTTTTGAGAACTCAGAGTGAGTAAATTGGCCATTTTCATGCACTTTTAACCATTCCATAAATCTTGTGTTTAGGGCCCCTGGAAGCATGAAAATCACTTTAAACATGCTAATTTTAGCTCTAACACTGATGATCCACCTACAAATGTGAACTGACGTTCAAAAAGAAAACATTTGAAAACGGACCATTTTCCACATTTCTGAAGCATGACGTAATGGGGGGGTGTTATCTCTTTTGTCAAAAATCAGCTGTTTTTGATTGAACATTAAATGCCTCCAAATAGTATTTAATTCACTTCCCGAGCCCCTGGAAGCATGAAAATCACTTTAAACATGCTAATTTTAGCTCTAACACTGATGATCCACCTACAAATGTGAACTGACGTTCAAAAATAAAACATTTGAAAACGGACCATTTTCCACATTTCTGAAGCATGACGTAATGGGGGGGTGTTATCTCTTTTGTCGAAAATCAGCCGTTTTTGCTCGAACATTAAATGCCTCCAAATGGTATTTAATTAACTTCCCGGGGTGAAAAAACCCTTTTTGAGAACTCAGAGTGAGTAAATTGGCCATTTTCATGCACTTTTAACCATTCCATAAATCTTGTGTTTAGGGCCCCTGGAAGCCTGAAAATCACTTTAAACATGCTAATTTTAGCTCTAACACTGATGATCCACCTACAAATGTGAACTGACGTTCAAAAATAAAACATTTGAAAACGGACCATTTTCCACATTTCTGAAGCATGACGTAATGGGGGGGTGTTATCTCTTTTGTCGAAAATCAGCCGTTTTTGCAGTATTTAATTCACTTCCCGAGCCCCTGGAAGCATGAAAATCACTTTAAACATGTGAATTTTAGCTCTAACACTGATGATCCACCTACAAATGTGAACTGACGTTCAAAAATAAAACATTGAAAACGGACCATTTTCCACATTTCTGAAGCTTGACGTAATGGGGGGTGTTATCTCTTTTGTCGAAAATCAGCCGTTGTTGCTCGAACATTAAATGCCTCCAAATGTTATTTAATTAACTTCCCGGGGTGAAGAAACCCTTTTTGAGAACTCAGAGTGAGTAAATTGGCCATTTTCATGCACTTTTAACCATTCCATAAATCTTGTGTTTAGGGCCCCTGGAAGCATGAAAATCACTTTAAGCATGCTAATTTTAGCTCTAACACTGATGATCCACCTACAAATGTGAACTGACGTTCAAAAATAAAACATTTGAAAACAGACCATTTTCCACATTTCTGAAGCATGACGTAATTGGGGGGTGTTATCTCTTTTGTCGAAAATCAGCCGTTTTTGCTCGAACATTAAATGCCTCCAAATTGTATTTAATTAACTTCCCTGGGTGAAGAAACCCTTTTTGAGAACTCAGAGTGAGTAATTTGGCCATTTTCATGCACTTTTAACCATTCCATAAATCTTGTGTTTAGGGCCCCTGGAAGCATGAAAACCACTTTAAACATGCTAATTTTAGCTCTAACACTGATGATCCACCTACAAATGTGAACTGACGTTCAAAAATAAAACATTTTAAAACGGACCATTTTCCACATTTCTGAAGCATGACGTAATGGGGGGGTGTTATCTCTTTTGTCGAAAATCAGCCGTTTTTGCTTGAGCATTAAATGCCTCCAAATAGTATTTAATTCACTTCCCGAGCCCCTGGAAGCATGAAAATCAATTTAAACATGCTAATTTTAGCTCTAACACTGATGATCCACCTACAAATGTGAACTGACGTTCAAAAATAAAACATTTGAAAACGGACCATTTTCGACATTTCTGAAGCATGACGTAATGGGGGGGTCTTATCTCTTTTGTCGAAAATCAGCCGTTTTTGCTCGAACATTAAATGCCTCCAAATAGTATTTAATTAACTTCCCGGGGTGAAGAAACCCTTTTTGAGAACTCAGAGTGAGTAAATTGGCCATTTTCATGCACTTTTAACCATTCCATAAATCTTGTGTTTAGGGCCCCTGGAAGCATGAAAATCACTTTAAACATGCTAATTTTAGCTCTAACACTGATGATCCACCTACAAATGTGAACTGACGTTCAAAAAGAAAACATTTGAAAACGGACCATTTTCCACATTTCTGAAGCATGACGTAATGGGGGGGTGTTATCTCTTTTGTCAAAAATCAGCTGTTTTTGATTGAACATTAAATGCCTCCAAATAGTATTTAATTCACTTCCCGAGCCCCTGGAAGCATGAAAATCACTTTAAACATGCTAATTTTAGCTCTAACACTGATGATCCACCTACAAATGTGAACTGACGTTCAAAAATAAAACATTTGAAAACGGACCATTTTCCACATTTCTGAAGCATGACGTAATGGGGGGGGTTATCTCTCTTGTCGAAAATCAGCCGTTTTTGCTCGAACATTAAATGCCTCCAAATGGTATTTAATTAACTTCCCGGGGTGAAGAAACCCTTTTTGAGAAATCAGAGTGAGTAAATTGGCCATTTTCATGCACTTTTAACCATTCCATAAATCTTGTGTTTAGGGCCCCTGGAAGCATGAAAATCACTTTAAACATGCTAATTTTAGCTCTAACACTGATGATCCACCTACAAATGTGAACTGACGTTCAAAAAGAAAACATTTGAAAACGGACCATTTTCCACATTTCTGAAGCATGACGTAATGGGGGGGTGTTATCTCTTTTGTCAAAAATCAGCTGTTTTTGATTGAACATTAAATGCCTCCAAATAGTATTTAATTCACTTCCCGAGCCCCTGGAAGCATGAAAATCACTTTAAACATGCTAATTTTAGCTCTAACACTGATGATCCACCTACAAATGTGAACTGACGTTCAAAAATATAACATTTGAAAACGGACCATTTTCCACATTTCTGAAGCATGACGTAATGGGGGGGGTTATCTCTCTTGTCGAAAATCAGCCGTTTTTGCTCGAACATTAAATGCCTCCAAATGGTATTTAATTAACTTCCCGGGGTGAAGAAACCCTTTTTGAGAAATCAGAGTGAGTAAATTGGCCATTTTCATGCACTTTTAACCATTCCATAAATCTTGTGTTTAGGGCCCCTGGAAGCATGAAAATCACTTTAAACATGCTAATTTTAGCTCTAACACTGATGATCCACCTACAAATGTGAACTGACGTTCAAAAAGAAAATATTTGAAAACGGCCATTTTCCACATTTCTGAAGCATGACGTAATGGGGGGGTGTTATCTCTTTTGTCGAAAATCAGCCGTTTTTGCAGTATTTAATTCACTTCCCGAGCCCCTGGAAGCATGAAAATCACTTTAAACATGTGAATTTTAGCTCTAACACTGATGATCCACCTACAAATGTGAACTGACGTTCAAAAATAAAACATTGAAAACGGACCATTTTCCACATTTCTGAAGCTTGACGTAATGGGGGGGTGTTATCTCTTTTGTCGAAAATCAGCCGTTGTTGCTCGAACATTAAATGCCTCCAAATAGTATTTAATTCACTTCCCGAGCCCCTGGAAGCATGAACATCACTTTAAACATGCTAATTTTAGCTCTAACACTGATAATCCACCTACAAATGTGAACTGACGTTCAAAAATAAAACATTTGAAAACGGACCATTTTCCACATTTCTGAAGCATGACGTAATGGGGGGGTGTTATCTCTTTTGTCAAAAATCAGCTGTTTTTGATTGAACATTAAATGCCTCCAAATAGTATTTAATTCACTTCCCGAGCCCCTGGAAGCATGAAAATCACTTTAAACATGCTAATTTTAGCTCTAACACTGATGATCCACCTACAAATGTGAACTGACGTTCAAAAATAAAACATTTGAAAACGGACCATTTTCCACATTTCTGAAGCATGACGTAATGGGGGGGTGTTATCTCTTTTGTCAAAAATCAGCTGTTTTTGAATGAACATTAAATGCCTCCAAATAGTATTTAATTCACTTCCCGAGCCCCTGGAAGCATGAAAATCACTTTAAACATGCTAATTTTAGCTCTAACACTGATAATCCACCTACAAATGTGAACTGACGTTCAAAAATAAAACATTTGAAAACGGACCATTTTCCACATTTCTGAAGCATGACGTAATGGGGGGGTGTTATCTCTTTTGTCAAAAATCAGCTGTTTTTGATTGAACATTAAATGCCTCCAAATAGTATTTAATTCACTTCCCGAGCCCCTGGAAGCATGAAAATCACTTTAAACATGCTAATTTTAGCTCTAACACTGATGATCCACCTACAAATGTGACCTGACGTTCAAAAATAAAACATTTGAAAACGGACCATTTTCCACATTTCTGAAGCATGACGTAATGGGGGGGTGTTATCTCTTTTGTCGAAAATCAGCCGTTTTTGCTCGAACATTAAATGCCTCCAAATGGTATTTAATTAACTTCCCGGGGTGAAGAAACCCTTTTTGAGAACTCAGAGTGAGTAAATTGGCCATTTTCATGCACTTTTAACCATTCCATAAATCTTGTGTTTAGGGCCCCTGGAAGCATGAAAATCACTTTAAACATGCTAATTTTAGCTCTAACAATGATGATCCACCTACAAATGTGAACTGACGTTCAAAAAGAAAACATTTGAAAACGGACCATTTTCCACATTTCTGAAGCATGACGTAATGGGGGGGTGTTATCTCTTTTGTCAAAAATCAGCTGTTTTTGATTGAACATTAAATGCCTCCAAATAGTATTTAATTCACTTCCCGAGCCCCTGGAAGCATGAAAATCACTTTAAACATGCTAATTTTAGCTCTAACACTGATGATCCACCTACAAATGTGAACTGACGTTCAAAAATAAAACATTTGAAAACGGACCATTTTCCACATTTCTGAAGCATGACGTAATGGGGGGGGTTATCTCTCTTGTCGAAAATCAGCCGTTTTTGCTCGAACATTAAATGCCTCCAAATGGTATTTAATTAACTTCCCGGGGTGAAGAAACCCTTTTTGAGAAATCAGAGTGAGTAAATTGGCCATTTTCATGCACTTTTAACCTCTTCGCCGCTAATGACAAGGGTAACTCGTCATGGACTTTCCATTGATTTCAATGGAAATTACATTGAAGTGCGAGAACAAGCATAGCATCCAAGTGGTTAACCATTCCATAAATCTTGTGTTTAGGGCCCCTGGAAGCATGAAAATCACTTTAAACATGCTAATTTTAGCTCTAACACTGATGATCCACCTACAAATGTGAACTGACGTTCAAAAAGAAAATATTTGAAAACGGCCATTTTCCACATTTCTGAAGCATGACGTAATGGGGAGGTGTTATCTCTTTTGTCGAAAATCAGCCGTTTTTGCAGTATTTAATTCACTTCCCGAGCCCCTGGAAGCATGAAAATCACTTTAAACATGTGAATTTTAGCTCTAACACTGATGATCCACCTACAAATGTGAACTGACGTTCAAAAATAAAACATTGAAAACGGACCATTTTCCACATTTCTGAAGCTTGACGTAATGGGGGGGTGTTATCTCTTTTGTCGAAAATCAGCCGTTGTTGCTCGAACATTAAATGCCTCCAAATAGTATTTAATTCACTTCCCGAGCCCCTGGAAGCATGAACATCACTTTAAACATGCTAATTTTAGCTCTAACACTGATAATCCACCTACAAATGTGAACTGACGTTCAAAAATAAAACATTTGAAAACGGACCATTTTCCACATTTCTGAAGCATGACGTAATGGGGGGGTGTTATCTCTTTTGTCAAAAATCAGCTGTTTTTGATTGAACATTAAATGCCTCCAAATAGTATTTAATTCACTTCCCGAGCCCCTGGAAGCATGAAAATCACTTTAAACATGCTAATTTTAGCTCTAACACTGATGATCCACCTACAAATGTGAACTGACGTTCAAAAATAAAACATTTGAAAACGGACCATTTTCCACATTTCTGAAGCATGACGTAATGGGGGGGTGTTATCTCTTTTGTCAAAAATCAGCTGTTTTTGATTAAACATTAAATGCCTCCAAATAGTATTTAATTCACTTCCCGAGCCCCTGGAAGCATGAAAATCACTTTAAACATGCTAATTTTAGCTCTAACACTGATAATCCACCTACAAATGTGAACTGACGTTCAAAAATAAAACATTTGAAAACGGACCATTTTCCACATTTCTGAAGCATGACGTAATGGGGGGGTGTTATCTCTTTTGTCAAAAATCAGCTGTTTTTGATTGAACATTAAATGCCTCCAAATAGTATTTAATTCACTTCCCGAGCCCCTGGAAGCATGAAAATCACTTTAAACATGCTAATTTTAGCTCTAACACTGATGATCCACCTACAAATGTGACCTGACGTTCAAAAATAAAACATTTGAAAACGGACCATTTTCCACATTTCTGAAGCATGACGTAATGGGGGGGTGTTATCTCTTTTGTCGAAAATCAGCCGTTTTTGCTCGAACATTAAATGCCTCCAAATGGTATTTAATTAACTTCCCGGGGTGAAGAAACCCTTTTTGAGAACTCAGAGTGAGTAAATTGGCCATTTTCATGCACTTTTAACCATTCCATAAATCTTGTGTTTAGGGCACCTGGAAGCATGAAAATCACTTTAAACATGCTAATTTTACCTCTAACACTGATGATCCACCTACAAATGTGAACTGACGTTCAAAAATAAAACATTTGAAAACGGACCATTTTCCACATTTCTGAAGCATGACGTAATGGGGGGGTGTTATCTCTTTTGTCGAAAATCAGCCGTTTTTGCTCGAACATTAAATGCCTCCAAATGGTATTTAATTAACTTCCCAGGGTGAAGAAACCCTTTTTGAGAACTCAGAGTGAGTAAATTGGCCATTTTCATGCACTTTTAACCATTCCATAAATCTTGTGTTTAGGGCCCCTAGAAGCATGAAAATCACTTTAAACATGCTAATTTTAGCTCTAACACTGATGATCCACCCACAAATGTGAACTGACGTTCAAAAATAAAACATTTGAAAACGGACCATTTTCCACATTTCTGAAGCATGACGTAATGGGGGGGTGTTATCTCTTTGGTCAAAAATCAGCTGTTTTTGATTGAACATTAAATGCCTCCAAATAGTATTTAATTCACTTCCCGAGCCCCTGGAAGCATGAAAATCACTTTAAACATGCTAATTTTAGCTCTAACACTGATGATCCACCTACAAATGTGAACTGACGTTCAAAAATAAAACATTTGAAAACGGACCATTTTCCACATTTCTGAAGCATGACGTAATGGGGGGGTGTTATCTCTTTTGTCGAAAATCAGCCGTTTTTGCTCGAACATTAAATGCCTCCAAATGGTATTTAATTAACTTCCCAGGGTGAAGAAACCCTTTTTGAGAACTCAGAGTGAGTAAATTGGCCATTTTCATGCACTTTTAACCATTCCATAAATCTTGTGTTTAGGGCCCCTAGAAGCATGAAAATCACTTTAAACATGCTCATTTTAGCTCTAACACTGATGATCCACCTACAAATGTGAACTGACGTTCAAAAATAAAACATTTGAAAACGGACCATTTTCCACATTTCTGAAGCATGACGTAATGGGGGGGTGTGTTATCTCTTTTGTCAAAAATCAGCTGTTTTTGATTGAACATTAAATGCCTGCAAATAGTATTTAATTCACTTCCCGAGCCCCTGGAAGCATGAAAATCACGTTAAACATGCTAATTTTAGCTCTAACACTGATGATCCACCTACAAATGTGAACTGATGTTCAAAAAGAAAACATTTGAAAACGGACCATTTTCCACATTTCTGAAGCATGACGTAATGGGGGGGTGTTATCTCTTTTGTCGAAAATCAGCCGTTTTTGCTTGAACATTAAATGCCTCCAAATAGTATTTAATTCACTTCCCGAGCCCCTGGAAGCATGAAAATCACTTTAAACATGCTAATTTTAGCTCTAACACTGATGATCCACCTACAAATGTGAACTGACGTTCAAAAATAAAACATTTGAAAACGGACCATTTTCCACATTTCTGAAGCATGACGTAATGGGGGGGTGTTATCTCTTTTGTCGAAAATCAGCCGTTTTTGCTTGAACATTAAATGCCTCCAAATAGTATTTAATTCACTTCCCGAGCCCCTGGAAGCATGAAAATCACTTTAAACATGCTAATTTTAGCTCTAACACTGATGATCCACCTACAAATGTGAACTGACGTTCAAAAATAAAACATTTGAAAACGGACCATTTTCCACATTTCTGAAGCATGACGTAATGGGGGGGGTGTTATCTCTTTTGTCGAAAATCAGCCATTTTTGCTCGAACATTAAATGCCTCCAAATAGTATTTAATTAACTTCCCGGGGTGAAGAAACCCCTTTTTGAGAACTCAGAGTGAGTAAATTGGCCATTTTCATGCACTTTTAACCATTCCATAAATCTTGTGTTTAGGGCCCCTGGAAGCATGAAAATCACTTTAAACATGCTAATTTTAGCTCTAACACTGATGATCCACCTACAAATGTGAACTGACGTTCAAAAAGAAAACATTTGAAAACGGACCATTTTCCACATTTCTGAAGCATGACGTAATGGGGGGGTGTTATCTCTTTTGTCAAAAATCAGCTGTTTTTGATTGAACATTAAATGCCTCCAAATAGTATTTAATTCACTTCCCGAGCCCCTGGAAGCATGAAAATCACTTTAAACATGCTAATTTTAGCTCTAACACTGATGATCCACCTACAAATGTGAACTGACGTTCAAAAATAAAACATTTGAAATCGGACCATTTTCCACATTTCTGAAGCATGACGTAATGGGGGGGGTTATCTCTCTTGTCGAAAATCAGCCGTTTTTGCTCGAACATTAAATGCCTCCAAATGGTATTTAATTAACTTCCCGGGGTGAAGAAACCCTTTTTGAGAACTCAGAGTGAGTAAATTGGCCATTTTCATGCACTTTTAACCATTCCATAAATCTTGTGTTTAGGGCCCCTGGAAGCATGAAAATCACTTTAAACATGCTAATTTTAGCTCTAACACTGATGATCCACCTACAAATGTGAACTGACGTTCAAAAAGAAAATATTTGAAAACGGCCATTTTCCACATTTCTGAAGCATGACGTAATGGGGGGGGTGTTATCTCTTTTGTCGAAAATCAGCCGTTTTGCTTGAACATTAAATGCCTCCAAATAGTATTTAATTCACTTCCCGAGCCCCTGGAAGCATGAAAATCACTTTAAACATGCTAATTTTAGCTCTAACACTGATGATCCACCTACAAATGTGAACTGACGTTCAAAAAGAAAACATTTGAAAACGGACCATTTTCCACATTTCTGAAGCATGACGTAATGGGGGGGTGTTATTTTTTTTGTCAAAAATCAGCTGTTTTTGATTGAACATTAAATGCCTCCAAATAGTATTTAACTCACTTCCCGAGCCCCTGGAAGCATGAAAATCACTTTAAACATGCTAATTTTAGCTCTAACACTGATGATCCACCTACAAATGTGAACTGACGTTCAAAAATAAAACATTTGAAAACGGACCATTTTCCACATTTCTGAAGCATGACGTAATGGGGGGGTGTTATCTCTTTTGTCGAAAATCAGCCATTTTTTCTCGAACATTAAATGCCTCCAAATGGTATTTAATTAACTTCCCGGGGTGAAAAAACCCTTTTTGAGAACTCAGAGTGAGTAAATTGGCCATTTTCATGCACTTTTAACCATTCCATAAATCTTGTGTTTAGGGCCCCTGGAAGCATGAAAATCTCTTTAAACATGCTAATTTTAGCTCTAACACTGATGATCCACCTACAAATGTGAACTGACGTTCAAAAATAAAACATTTGAAAACGGACCATTTTCCACATTTCTGAAGCATGACGTAATGGGGGGGTGTTATCTCTTTTGTAGAAAATCAGCCGTTTTTGCAGTATTTAATTCACTTCCCGAGCCCCTGGAAGCATGAAAATCACTTTAAACATGTGAATTTTAGCTCTAACACTGATGATCCACCTACAAATGTGAACTGACGTTCAAAAATAAAACATTGAAAACGGACCATTTTCCACATTTCTGAAGCTTGACGTAATGGGGGGGGTGTTATCTCTTTTGTCGAAAATCAGCCGTTGTTGCTCGAACATTAAATGCCTCCAAATGTTATTTAATTAACTTCCCGGGGTGAAGAAACCCTTTTTGAGAACTCAGAGTGAGTAAATTGGCCATTTTCATGCACTTTTAACCATTCCATAAATCTTGTGTTTAGGGCCCCTGGAAGCATGAAAATCACTTTAAGCATGCTAATTTTAGCTTTAACACTGATGATCCACCTACAAATGTGAACTGACGTTCAAAAATAAAACATTTGAAAACAGACCATTTTCCACATTTCTGAAGCATGACGTATTTGGGGGGTGTTATCTCTTTTGTCGAAAATCAGCCGTTTTTGCTCGAACATTAAATGCCTCCAAATGGTATTTAATTAACTTCCCTAGGTGAAGAAACCCTTTTTGAGAACTCAGAGTGAGTAAATTGGCCATTTTCATGCACTTTTAACCATTCCATAAATCTTGTGTTTAGGGCCCCTGGAAGCATGAAAATCACTTTAAACATGCTAATTTTAGCTCTAACACTGATGATCCACCTACAAATGTGAACTGACGTTCAAAAAGAAAACATTTGAAAACGGACCATTTTCCACATTTCTGAAGCATGACGTAATGGGGGGGTGTTATCTCTTTTGTCAAAAATCAGCTGTTTTTGATTGAACATTAAATGCCTCCAAATAGTATTTAATTCACTTCCCGAGCCCCTGGAAGCATGAAAATCACTTTAAACATGCTAATTTTAGCTCTAACACTGATGATCCACCTACAAATGTGAACTGACGTTCAAAAATAAAACATTTGAAAACGGACCATTTTCCACATTTCTGAAGCATGACGTAATGGGGGGGTGTTATCTCTTTTGTCGAAAATCAGCCGTTTTTGCTCGAACATTAAATGCCTCCAAATGGTATTTAATTAACTTCCCGGGGTGAAAAAACCCTTTTTGAGAACTCAGAGTGAGTAAATTGGCCATTTTCATGCACTTTTAACCATTCCATAAATCTTGTGTTTAGGGCCCCTGGAAGCCTGAAAATCACTTTAAACATGCTAATTTTAGCTCTAACACTGATGATCCACCTACAAATGTGAACTGACGTTCAAAAATAAAACATTTGAAAACGGACCATTTTCCACATTTCTGAAGCATGACGTAATGGGGGGGTGTTATCTCTTTTGTCGAAAATCAGCCGTTTTTGCAGTATTTAATTCACTTCCCGAGCCCCTGGAAGCATGAAAATCACTTTAAACATGTGAATTTTAGCTCTAACACTGATGATCCACCTACAAATGTGAACTGACGTTCAAAAATAAAACATTGAAAACGGACCATTTTCCACATTTCTGAAGCTTGACGTAATGGGGGGTGTTATCTCTTTTGTCGAAAATCAGCCGTTGTTGCTCGAACATTAAATGCCTCCAAATGTTATTTAATTAACTTCCCGGGGTGAAGAAACCCTTTTTGAGAACTCAGAGTGAGTAAATTGGCCATTTTCATGCACTTTTAACCATTCCATAAATCTTGTGTTTAGGGCCCCTGGAAGCATGAAAATCACTTTAAGCATGCTAATTTTAGCTCTAACACTGATGATCCACCTACAAATGTGAACTGACGTTCAAAAATAAAACATTTGAAAACAGACCATTTTCCACATTTCTGAAGCATGACGTAATTGGGGGGTGTTATCTCTTTTGTCGAAAATCAGCCGTTTTTGCTCGAACATTAAATGCCTCCAAATTGTATTTAATTAACTTCCCTGGGTGAAGAAACCCTTTTTGAGAACTCAGAGTGAGTAATTTGGCCATTTTCATGCACTTTTAACCATTCCATAAATCTTGTGTTTAGGGCCCCTGGAAGCATGAAAACCACTTTAAACATGCTAATTTTAGCTCTAACACTGATGATCCACCTACAAATGTGAACTGACGTTCAAAAATAAAACATTTTAAAACGGACCATTTTCCACATTTCTGAAGCATGACGTAATGGGGGGGTGTTATCTCTTTTGTCGAAAATCAGCCGTTTTTGCTTGAGCATTAAATGCCTCCAAATAGTATTTAATTCACTTCCCGAGCCCCTGGAAGCATGAAAATCAATTTAAACATGCTAATTTTAGCTCTAACACTGATGATCCACCTACAAATGTGAACTGACGTTCAAAAATAAAACATTTGAAAACGGACCATTTTCGACATTTCTGAAGCATGACGTAATGGGGGGGTCTTATCTCTTTTGTCGAAAATCAGCCGTTTTTGCTCGAACATTAAATGCCTCCAAATAGTATTTAATTAACTTCCCGGGGTGAAGAAACCCTTTTTGAGAACTCAGAGTGAGTAAATTGGCCATTTTCATGCACTTTTAACCATTCCATAAATCTTGTGTTTAGGGCCCCTGGAAGCATGAAAATCACTTTAAACATGCTAATTTTAGCTCTAACACTGATGATCCACCTACAAATGTGAACTGACGTTCAAAAAGAAAACATTTGAAAACGGACCATTTTCCACATTTCTGAAGCATGACGTAATGGGGGGGTGTTATCTCTTTTGTCAAAAATCAGCTGTTTTTGATTGAACATTAAATGCCTCCAAATAGTATTTAATTCACTTCCCGAGCCCCTGGAAGCATGAAAATCACTTTAAACATGCTAATTTTAGCTCTAACACTGATGATCCACCTACAAATGTGAACTGACGTTCAAAAATAAAACATTTGAAAACGGACCATTTTCCACATTTCTGAAGCATGACGTAATGGGGGGGGTTATCTCTCTTGTCGAAAATCAGCCGTTTTTGCTCGAACATTAAATGCCTCCAAATGGTATTTAATTAACTTCCCGGGGTGAAGAAACCCTTTTTGAGAAATCAGAGTGAGTAAATTGGCCATTTTCATGCACTTTTAACCATTCCATAAATCTTGTGTTTAGGGCCCCTGGAAGCATGAAAATCACTTTAAACATGCTAATTTTAGCTCTAACACTGATGATCCACCTACAAATGTGAACTGACGTTCAAAAAGAAAACATTTGAAAACGGACCATTTTCCACATTTCTGAAGCATGACGTAATGGGGGGGTGTTATCTCTTTTGTCAAAAATCAGCTGTTTTTGATTGAACATTAAATGCCTCCAAATAGTATTTAATTCACTTCCCGAGCCCCTGGAAGCATGAAAATCACTTTAAACATGCTAATTTTAGCTCTAACACTGATGATCCACCTACAAATGTGAACTGACGTTCAAAAATATAACATTTGAAAACGGACCATTTTCCACATTTCTGAAGCATGACGTAATGGGGGGGGTTATCTCTCTTGTCGAAAATCAGCCGTTTTTGCTCGAACATTAAATGCCTCCAAATGGTATTTAATTAACTTCCCGGGGTGAAGAAACCCTTTTTGAGAAATCAGAGTGAGTAAATTGGCCATTTTCATGCACTTTTAACCATTCCATAAATCTTGTGTTTAGGGCCCCTGGAAGCATGAAAATCACTTTAAACATGCTAATTTTAGCTCTAACACTGATGATCCACCTACAAATGTGAACTGACGTTCAAAAAGAAAATATTTGAAAACGGCCATTTTCCACATTTCTGAAGCATGACGTAATGGGGGGGTGTTATCTCTTTTGTCGAAAATCAGCCGTTTTTGCAGTATTTAATTCACTTCCCGAGCCCCTGGAAGCATGAAAATCACTTTAAACATGTGAATTTTAGCTCTAACACTGATAATCCACCTACAAATGTGAACTGACGTTCAAAAATAAAACATTTGAAAACGGACCATTTTCCACATTTCTGAAGCATGACGTAATGGGGGGGTGTTATCTCTTTTGTCAAAAATCAGCTGTTTTTGATTGAACATTAAATGCCTCCAAATAGTATTTAATTCACTTCCCGAGCCCCTGGAAGCATGAAAATCACTTTAAACATGCTAATTTTAGCTCTAACACTGATGATCCACCTACAAATGTGAACTGACGTTCAAAAATAAAACATTTGAAAACGGACCATTTTCCACATTTCTGAAGCATGACGTAATGGGGGGGTGTTATCTCTTTTGTCAAAAATCAGCTGTTTTTGAATGAACATTAAATGCCTCCAAATAGTATTTAATTCACTTCCCGAGCCCCTGGAAGCATGAAAATCACTTTAAACATGCTAATTTTAGCTCTAACACTGATAATCCACCTACAAATGTGAACTGACGTTCAAAAATAAAACATTTGAAAACGGACCATTTTCCACATTTCTGAAGCATGACGTAATGGGGGGGTGTTATCTCTTTTGTCAAAAATCAGCTGTTTTTGATTGAACATTAAATGCCTCCAAATAGTATTTAATTCACTTCCCGAGCCCCTGGAAGCATGAAAATCACTTTAAACATGCTAATTTTAGCTCTAACACTGATGATCCACCTACAAATGTGACCTGACGTTCAAAAATAAAACATTTGAAAACGGACCATTTTCCACATTTCTGAAGCATGACGTAATGGGGGGGTGTTATCTCTTTTGTCGAAAATCAGCCGTTTTTGCTCGAACATTAAATGCCTCCAAATGGTATTTAATTAACTTCCCGGGGTGAAGAAACCCTTTTTGAGAACTCAGAGTGAGTAAATTGGCCATTTTCATGCACTTTTAACCATTCCATAAATCTTGTGTTTAGGGCCCCTGGAAGCATGAAAATCACTTTAAACATGCTAATTTTAGCTCTAACAATGATGATCCACCTACAAATGTGAACTGACGTTCAAAAAGAAAACATTTGAAAACGGACCATTTTCCACATTTCTGAAGCATGACGTAATGGGGGGGTGTTATCTCTTTTGTCAAAAATCAGCTGTTTTTGATTGAACATTAAATGCCTCCAAATAGTATTTAATTCACTTCCCGAGCCCCTGGAAGCATGAAAATCACTTTAAACATGCTAATTTTAGCTCTAACACTGATGATCCACCTACAAATGTGAACTGACGTTCAAAAATAAAACATTTGAAAACGGACCATTTTCCACATTTCTGAAGCATGACGTAATGGGGGGGGTTATCTCTCTTGTCAAAAATCAGCCGTTTTTGCTCGAACATTAAATGCCTCCAAATGGTATTTAATTAACTTCCCGGGGTGAAGAAACCCTTTTTGAGAAATCAGAGTGAGTAAATTGGCCATTTTCATGCACTTTTAACCTCTTCGCCGCTAATGACAAGGGTAACTCGTCATGGACTTTCCATTGATTTCAATGGAAATTACATTGAAGTGCGAGAACAAGCATAGCATCCAAGTGGTTAACCATTCCATAAATCTTGTGTTTAGGGCCCCTGGAAGCATGAAAATCACTTTAAACATGCTAATTTTAGCTCTAACACTGATGATCCACCTACAAATGTGAACTGACGTTCAAAAAGAAAATATTTGAAAACGGCCATTTTCCACATTTCTGAAGCATGACGTAATGGGGAGGTGTTATCTCTTTTGTCGAAAATCAGCCGTTTTTGCAGTATTTAATTCACTTCCCGAGCCCCTGGAAGCATGAAAATCACTTTAAACATGTGAATTTTAGCTCTAACACTGATGATCCACCTACAAATGTGAACTGACGTTCAAAAATAAAACATTGAAAACGGACCATTTTCCACATTTCTGAAGCTTGACGTAATGGGGGGGTGTTATCTCTTTTGTCGAAAATCAGCCGTTGTTGCTCGAACATTAAATGCCTCCAAATAGTATTTAATTCACTTCCCGAGCCCCTGGAAGCATGAACATCACTTTAAACATGCTAATTTTAGCTCTAACACTGATAATCCACCTACAAATGTGAACTGACGTTCAAAAATAAAACATTTGAAAACGGACCATTTTCCACATTTCTGAAGCATGACGTAATGGGGGGGTGTTATCTCTTTTGTCAAAAATCAGCTGTTTTTGATTGAACATTAAATGCCTCCAAATAGTATTTAATTCACTTCCCGAGCCCCTGGAAGCATGAAAATCACTTTAAACATGCTAATTTTAGCTCTAACACTGATGATCCACCTACAAATGTGAACTGACGTTCAAAAATAAAACATTTGAAAACGGACCATTTTCCACATTTCTGAAGCATGACGTAATGGGGGGGTGTTATCTCTTTTGTCAAAAATCAGCTGTTTTTGATTAAACATTAAATGCCTCCAAATAGTATTTAATTCACTTCCCGAGCCCCTGGAAGCATGAAAATCACTTTAAACATGCTAATTTTAGCTCTAACACTGATAATCCACCTACAAATGTGAACTGACGTTCAAAAATAAAACATTTGAAAACGGACCATTTTCCACATTTCTGAAGCATGACGTAATGGGGGGGTGTTATCTCTTTTGTCAAAAATCAGCTGTTTTTGATTGAACATTAAATGCCTCCAAATAGTATTTAATTCACTTCCCGAGCCCCTGGAAGCATGAAAATCACTTTAAACATGCTAATTTTAGCTCTAACACTGATGATCCACCTACAAATGTGACCTGACGTTCAAAAATAAAACATTTGAAAACGGACCATTTTCCACATTTCTGAAGCATGACGTAATGGGGGGGTGTTATCTCTTTTGTCGAAAATCAGCCGTTTTTGCTCGAACATTAAATGCCTCCAAATGGTATTTAATTAACTTCCCGGGGTGAAGAAACCCTTTTTGAGAACTCAGAGTGAGTAAATTGGCCATTTTCATGCACTTTTAACCATTCCATAAATCTTGTGTTTAGGGCACCTGGAAGCATGAAAATCACTTTAAACATGCTAATTTTACCTCTAACACTGATGATCCACCTACAAATGTGAACTGACGTTCAAAAATAAAACATTTGAAAACGGACCATTTTCCACATTTCTGAAGCATGACGTAATGGGGGGGTGTTATCTCTTTTGTCGAAAATCAGCCGTTTTTGCTCGAACATTAAATGCCTCCAAATGGTATTTAATTAACTTCCCAGGGTGAAGAAACCCTTTTTGAGAACTCAGAGTGAGTAAATTGGCCATTTTCATGCACTTTTAACCATTCCATAAATCTTGTGTTTAGGGCCCCTAGAAGCATGAAAATCACTTTAAACATGCTAATTTTAGCTCTAACACTGATGATCCACCCACAAATGTGAACTGACGTTCAAAAATAAAACATTTGAAAACGGACCATTTTCCACATTTCTGAAGCATGACGTAATGGGGGGGTGTTATCTCTTTGGTCAAAAATCAGCTGTTTTTGATTGAACATTAAATGCCTCCAAATAGTATTTAATTCACTTCCCGAGCCCCTGGAAGCATGAAAATCACTTTAAACATGCTAATTTTAGCTCTAACACTGATGATCCACCTACAAATGTGAACTGACGTTCAAAAATAAAACATTTGAAAACGGACCATTTTCCACATTTCTGAAGCATGACGTAATGGGGGGGTGTTATCTCTTTTGTCGAAAATCAGCCGTTTTTGCTCGAACATTAAATGCCTCCAAATGGTATTTAATTAACTTCCCGGGGTGAAAAAACCCTTTTTGAGAACTCAGAGTGAGTAAATTGGCCATTTTCATGCACTTTTAACCATTCCATAAATCTTGTGTTTAGGGCCCCTGGAAGCCTGAAAATCACTTTAAACATGCTAATTTTAGCTCTAACACTGATGATCCACCTACAAATGTGAACTGACGTTCAAAAATAAAACATTTGAAAACGGACCATTTTCCACATTTCTGAAGCATGACGTAATGGGGGGGTGTTATCTCTTTTGTCGAAAATCAGCCGTTTTTGCAGTATTTAATTCACTTCCCGAGCCCCTGGAAGCATGAAAATCACTTTAAACATGTGAATTTTAGCTCTAACACTGATGATCCACCTACAAATGTGAACTGACGTTCAAAAATAAAACATTGAAAACGGACCATTTTCCACATTTCTGAAGCTTGACGTAATGGGGGGTGTTATCTCTTTTGTCGAAAATCAGCCGTTATTGCTCGAACATTAAATGCCTCCAAATGTTATTTAATTAACTTCCCGGGGTGAAGAAACCCTTTTTGAGAACTCAGAGTGAGTAAATTGGCCATTTTCATGCACTTTTAACCATTCCATAAATCTTGTGTTTAGGGCCCCTGGAAGCATGAAAATCACTTTAAGCATGCTAATTTTAGCTCTAACACTGATGATCCACCTACAAATGTGAACTGACGTTCAAAAATAAAACATTTGAAAACAGACCATTTTCCACATTTCTGAAGCATGACGTAATTGGGGGGTGTTATCTCTTTTGTCGAAAATCAGCCGTTTTTGCTCGAACATTAAATGCCTCCAAATTGTATTTAATTAACTTCCCTGGGTGAAGAAACCCTTTTTGAGAACTCAGAGTGAGTAATTTGGCCATTTTCATGCACTTTTAACCATTCCATAAATCTTGTGTTTAGGGCCCCTGGAAGCATGAAAACCACTTTAAACATGCTAATTTTAGCTCTAACACTGATGATCCACCTACAAATGTGAACTGACGTTCAAAAATAAAACATTTTAAAACGGACCATTTTCCACATTTCTGAAGCATGACGTAATGGGGGGGTGTTATCTCTTTTGTCGAAAATCAGCCGTTTTTGCTTGAGCATTAAATGCCTCCAAATAGTATTTAATTCACTTCCCGAGCCCCTGGAAGCATGAAAATCAATTTAAACATGCTAATTTTAGCTCTAACACTGATGATCCACCTACAAATGTGAACTGACGTTCAAAAATAAAACATTTGAAAACGGACCATTTTCGACATTTCTGAAGCATGACGTAATGGGGGGGTCTTATCTCTTTTGTCGAAAATCAGCCGTTTTTGCTCGAACATTAAATGCCTCCAAATAGTATTTAATTAACTTCCCGGGGTGAAGAAACCCTTTTTGAGAACTCAGAGTGAGTAAATTGGCCATTTTCATGCACTTTTAACCATTCCATAAATCTTGTGTTTAGGGCCCCTGGAAGCATGAAAATCACTTTAAACATGCTAATTTTAGCTCTAACACTGATGATCCACCTACAAATGTGAACTGACGTTCAAAAAGAAAACATTTGAAAACGGACCATTTTCCACATTTCTGAAGCATGACGTAATGGGGGGGTGTTATCTCTTTTGTCAAAAATCAGCTGTTTTTGATTGAACATTAAATGCCTCCAAATAGTATTTAATTCACTTCCCGAGCCCCTGGAAGCATGAAAATCACTTTAAACATGCTAATTTTAGCTCTAACACTGATGATCCACCTACAAATGTGAACTGACGTTCAAAAATAAAACATTTGAAAACGGACCATTTTCCACATTTCTGAAGCATGACGTAATGGGGGGGGTTATCTCTCTTGTCGAAAATCAGCCGTTTTTGCTCGAACATTAAATGCCTCCAAATGGTATTTAATTAACTTCCCGGGGTGAAGAAACCCTTTTTGAGAAATCAGAGTGAGTAAATTGGCCATTTTCATGCACTTTTAACCATTCCATAAATCTTGTGTTTAGGGCCCCTGGAAGCATGAAAATCACTTTAAACATGCTAATTTTAGCTCTAACACTGATGATCCACCTACAAATGTGAACTGACGTTCAAAAAGAAAACATTTGAAAACGGACCATTTTCCACATTTCTGAAGCATGACGTAATGGGGGGGTGTTATCTCTTTTGTCAAAAATCAGCTGTTTTTGATTGAACATTAAATGCCTCCAAATAGTATTTAATTCACTTCCCGAGCCCCTGGAAGCATGAAAATCACTTTAAACATGCTAATTTTAGCTCTAACACTGATGATCCACCTACAAATGTGAACTGACGTTCAAAAATATAACATTTGAAAACGGACCATTTTCCACATTTCTGAAGCATGACGTAATGGGGGGGGTTATCTCTCTTGTCGAAAATCAGCCATTTTTGCTCGAACATTAAATGCCTCCAAATGGTATTTAATTAACTTCCCGGGGTGAAGAAACCCTTTTTGAGAAATCAGAGTGAGTAAATTGGCCATTTTCATGCACTTTTAACCATTCCATAAATCTTGTGTTTAGGGCCCCTGGAAGCATGAAAATCACTTTAAACATGCTAATTTTAGCTCTAACACTGATGATCCACCTACAAATGTGAACTGACGTTCAAAAAGAAAATATTTGAAAACGGCCATTTTCCACATTTCTGAAGCATGACGTAATGGGGGGGTGTTATCTCTTTTGTCGAAAATCAGCCGTTTTTGCAGTATTTAATTCACTTCCCGAGCCCCTGGAAGCATGAAAATCACTTTAAACATGTGAATTTTAGCTCTAACACTGATAATCCACCTACAAATGTGAACTGACGTTCAAAAATAAAACATTTGAAAACGGACCATTTTCCACATTTCTGAAGCATGACGTAATGGGGGGGTGTTATCTCTTTTGTCAAAAATCAGCTGTTTTTGATTGAACATTAAATGCCTCCAAATAGTATTTAATTCACTTCCCGAGCCCCTGGAAGCATGAAAATCACTTTAAACATGCTAATTTTAGCTCTAACACTGATGATCCACCTACAAATGTGAACTGACGTTCAAAAATAAAACATTTGAAAACGGACCATTTTCCACATTTCTGAAGCATGACGTAATGGGGGGGTGTTATCTCTTTTGTCAAAAATCAGCTGTTTTTGAATGAACATTAAATGCCTCCAAATAGTATTTAATTCACTTCCCGAGCCCCTGGAAGCATGAAAATCACTTTAAACATGCTAATTTTAGCTCTAACACTGATAATCCACCTACAAATGTGAACTGACGTTCAAAAATAAAACATTTGAAAACGGACCATTTTCCACATTTCTGAAGCATGACGTAATGGGGGGGTGTTATCTCTTTTGTCAAAAATCAGCTGTTTTTGATTGAACATTAAATGCCTCCAAATAGTATTTAATTCACTTCCCGAGCCCCTGGAAGCATGAAAATCACTTTAAACATGCTAATTTTAGCTCTAACACTGATGATCCACCTACAAATGTGACCTGACGTTCAAAAATAAAACATTTGAAAACGGACCATTTTCCACATTTCTGAAGCATGACGTAATGGGGGGGTGTTATCTCTTTTGTCGAAAATCAGCCGTTTTTGCTCGAACATTAAATGCCTCCAAATGTTATTTAATTAACTTCCCGGGGTGAAGAAACCCTTTTTGAGAACTCAGAGTGAGTAAATTGGCCATTTTCATGCACTTTTAACCATTCCATAAATCTTGTGTTTAGGGCCCCTGGAAGCATGAAAATCACTTTAAGCATGCTAATTTTAGCTCTAACACTGATGATCCACCTACAAATGTGAACTGACGTTCAAAAATAAAACATTTGAAAACAGACCATTTTCCACATTTCTGAAGCATGACGTAATTGGGGGTGTTATCTCTTTTGTCGAAAATCAGCCGTTTTTGCTCGAACATTAAATGCCTCCAAATGGTATTTAATTAACTTCCCCGGGTGAAGAAACCCTTTTTGAGAACTCAGAGTGAGTAAATTGGCCATTTTCATGCACTTTTAACCATTCCATAAATCTTGTGTTTAGGGCCCCTGGAAGCATGAAAACCACTTTAAACATGCTAATTTTAGCTCTAACACTGATGATCCACCTACAAATGTGAACTGACGTTCAAAAATAAAACATTTGAAAACGGACCATTTTCCACATTTCTGAAGCATGACGTAATGGGGGGGTGTTATCTCTTTTGTCGAAAATCAGCCGTTTTTGCAGTATTTAATTCACTTCCCGAGCCCCTGGAAGCATGAAAATCACTTTAAACATGTGAATTTTAGCTCTAACACTGATGATCCACCTACAAATGTGAACTGACGTTCAAAAATAAAACATTGAAAACGGACCATTTTCCACATTTCTGAAGCTTGACGTAATGGGGGGGTGTTATCTCTTTTGTCGAAAATCAGCCGTTGTTGCTCGAACATTAAATGCCTCCAAATGTTATTTAATTAACTTCCCGGGGTGAAGAAACCCTTTTTGAGAACTCAGAGTGAGTAAATTGGCCATTTTCATGCACTTTTAACCATTCCATAAATCTTGTGTTTAGGGCCCCTGGAAGCATGAAAATCACTTTAAACATGCTAATTTTAGCTCTAACACTGATGATCCATCTACAAATGTGAACTGACGTTCAAAAAGAAAACATTTGAAAACGGACCATTTTCCACATTTCTGAAGCATGACGTAATGGGGGGGTGTTATCTCTTTTGTCAAAAATCAGCTGTTTTTGATTGAACATTAAATGCCTCCAAATAGTATTTAATTCACTTCCCGAGCCCCTGGAAGCATGACAATCACTTTAAACATGCTAATTTTAGCTCTAACACTGATAATCCACCTACAAATGTGAACTGACGTTCAAAAATAAAACATTTGAAAACGGACCATTTTCCACATTTCTGAAGCATGACATAATGGGGGGGGGTTATCTCTCTTGTCGAAAATCAGCCGTTTTTGCTCGAACATTAAATGCCTCCAAATGGTATTTAATTAACTTCCCGGGGTGAAGAAACCCTTTTTGAGAACTCAGAGTGAGTAAATTGGCCATTTTCATGCACTTTTAACCATTCCATAAATCTTGTGTTTAGGGCCCCTGGAAGCATGAAAATCACTTTAAACATGCTAATTTTAGCTCTAACACTGATGATCCACCTACAAATGTGAACTGACGTTCAAAAAGAAAATATTTGAAAACGGCCATTTTCCACATTTCTGAAGCATGACGTCATGGGGGGTGTTATCTCTTTTGTCGAAAATCAGCCGTTTTCGCTTGAACATTAAATGCCTCCAAATAGTATTTAATTCACTTCCCGAGCCCCTGGAAGCATGAAAATCACTTTAAACATGCTAATTTTAGCTCTAACACTGTTGATCCACCTACAAATGTGAACTGACGTTCAAAAATAAAACATTTGAAAACGGACCATTTTCCACATTTCTGAAGCATGACGTAATGGGGGGGTGTTATCTCTTTTGTCAAAAATCAGCTGTTTTTGATTGAACATTAAATGCCTCCAAATAGTATTCAACTCACTTCCTGAGCCCCTGGAAGCATGAAAATCACTTTAAACATGCTAATTTTAGCTCTAACACTGATGATCCACCTACAAATGTGAACTGACTTTCAAAAATAAAACATTTGAAAACGGACCATTTTCCACATTTCTGAAGCATGACGTAATGGGGGGGTGTTATCTCTTTTGTCGAAAATCAGCCATTTTTGCTCGAACATTAAATGCCTCCAAATGGTATTTAATTAACTTCCCGGGGTGAAAAAACCCTTTTTTAGAACTCAGAGTGAGTAAATTGGCCATTTTCATGCACTTTTAACCATTCCATAAATCTTGTGTTTAGGGCCCCTGGAAGCATGAAAATCACTTTAAACATGCTAATTTTAGCTCTAACACTGATGATCCACCTACAAATGTGAACTGACGTTCAAAAATAAAACATTTGAAAACGGACCATTTTCCACATTTCTGAAGCATGACGTAATGGGGGGGTGTTATCTCTTTTGTCGAAAATCAGCCGTTTTTGCAGTATTTAATTCACTTCCCGAGCCCCTGGAAGCATGAAAATCACTTTAAACATGTGAATTTTAGCTCTAACACTGATGATCCACCTACAAATGTGAACTGACGTTCAAAAATAAAACATTGAAAACGGACCATTTTCCACATTTCTGAAGCTTGACGTAATGGGGGGGTGTTATCTCTTTTGTCGAAAATCAGCCGTTGTTGCTCGAACATTAAATGCCTCCAAATGTTATTTAATTAACTTCCCGGGGTGAAGAAACCCTTTTTGAGAACTCAGAGTGAGTAAATTGGCCATTTTCATGCACTTTTAACCATTCCATAAATCTTGTGTTTAGGGCCCCTGGAAGCATGAAAACCACTTTAAACATGCTAATTTTAGCTCTAACACTGATGATCCACCTACAAATGTGAACTGACGTTCAAAAATAAAACATTTGAAAACGGACCATTTTCCACATTTCTGAAGCATGACATAATGGGGGGGTGTTATCTCTTTTGTCGAAAATCAGCCGTTTTTGCTTGAACATTAAATGCCTCCAATTAGTATTTAATTCACTTCCCGAGCCCCTGGAAGCATGAAAATCACTTTAAACATGCTAATTTTAGCTCTAACACTGATGATCCACCTACAAATGTGAACTGACGTTCAAAAATAAAACATTTGAAAACGGACCATTTTCCACATTTCTGAAGCATGACGTAATGGGGGGGTGTTATCTCTTTTGTCGAAAATCAGCCGTTTTTGCTTGAACATTAAATGCCTCCAAATAGTATTTAATTCACTTCCCGAGCCCCTGGAAGCATGAAAATCACTTTAAACATGCTAATTTTAGCTCTAACACTGATGATCCACCTACAAATGTGAACTGACGTTCAAAAATAAAACATTTGAAAACGGACCATTTTCCACATTTCTGAAGCATGACGTAATGGGGGGGGTGTTATCTCTTTTGTCGAAAATCAGCCGTTTTTGCTCGAACATTAAATGCCTCCAAATAGTATTTAATTAACTTCCCGGGGTGAAGAAACCCTTTTTGAGAACTCAGAGTGAGTAAATTGGCCATTTTCATGCACTTTTAACCATTCCATAAATCTTGTGTTTAGGGCCCCTGGAAGCATGAAAATCACTTGAAACATGCTAATTTTAGCTCTAACACTGATGATCCACCTACAAATGTGAACTGACGTTCAAAAAAAAAACATTTGAAAACGGACCATTTTCCACATTTCTGAAGCATGACGTAATGGGGGGGTGTTATCTCTTTTGTCAAAAATCAGCTGTTTTTGATTGAACATTAAATGCCTCCAAATAGTATTTAATTCACTTCCCGAGACCCTGAAAGCATGAAAATCACTTTAAACATGCTAATTTTAGCTCTAACACTGATGATCCACCTACAAATGTGAACTGACGTTCAAAAATAAAACATTTGAAAACGGACCATTTTCCACATTTCTGAAGCATGACGTAATGGGGGGGGTTATCTCTCTTGTCGAAAATCAGCCGTTTTTGCTCGAACATTAAATGCCTCCAAATGGTATTTAATTAACTTCCCGGGGTGAAGAAACCCTTTTTGAGAACTCAGAGTGAGTAAATTGGCCATTTTCATGCACTTTTAACATTCCATAAATCTTGTGTTTAGGGCCCCTGGAAGCATGAAAATCACTTTAAACATGCTAATTTTAGCTCTAACACTGATGATCCACCTACAAATGTGAACTGACGTTCAAAAAGAAAATATTTGAAAACGGCCATTTTCCACATTTCTGAAGCATGACGTAATGGGGGGGTGTTATCTCTTTTGTCGAAAATCAGCCGTTTTTGCTTGAACATTAAATGCTTCCAAATAGTATTTAATTCACTTCCCGAGCCCCTGGAAGCATGAAAATCACTTTAAACATGCTAATTTTAGCTCTAACACTGATGATCCACCTACAAATGTGAACTGACGTTCAAAAATAAAACATTTGAAAACGGACCATTTTCCACATTTCTGAAGCATGACGTAATGGGGGGGTGTTATCTCTTTTGTCAAAAATCAGCTGTTTTTGATTGAACATTAAATGCCTCCAAATAGTATTTAACTCACTTCCCGAGCCCCTGGAAGCATGAAAATCACTTTAAACATGCAAATTTTAGCTCTAACACTGATGATCCACCTACAAATGTGAACTGACGTTCAAAAATAAAACATTTGAAAACGGACCATTTTCCACATTTCTGAAGCATGACGTAATGGGGGGGTGTTATCTCTTTTGTCGAAAATCAGCCGTTTTTGCTCGAACATTAAATGCCTCCAAATGGTATTTAATTAACTTCCCGGGGTGAAAAAACCCTTTTTGAGAACTCAGAGTGAGTAAATTGGCCATTTTCATGCACTTTTAACCATTCCATAAATCTGGTGTTTAGGGCCCCTGGAAGCATGAAAATCACTTTAAACATGCTAATTTTAGCTCTAACACTGATGATCCACCTACAAATGTGAACTGACGTTCAAAAATAAAACATTTGAAAACGGACAATTTTACACATTTCTGAAGCATGACGTAATGGGGGGGTGTTATCTCTTTTGTCGAAAATCAGCCGTTTTTGCAGTATTTAATTCACTTCCCAAACCCCTGGAAGCATGAAAATCACTTTAAACATGTGAATTTTAGCTCTAACACTGATGATCCACCTACAAATGTGAACTGACGTTCAAAAATAAAACATTGAAAACGGACCATTTTCCACATTTCTGAAGCTTGACGTAATGGGGGGGGTGTTATCTCTTTTGTCGAAAATCAGCCGTTGTTGCTCGAACATTAAATGCCTCCAAATGTTATTTAATTAACTTCCCGGGGTGAAGAAACCCTTTTTGAGAACTCAGAGTGAGTAAATTGGCCATTTTCATGCACTTTTAACCATTCCATAAATCTTGTGTTTAGGGCCCCTGGAAGCATGAAAATCACTTTAGGCATGCTAATTTTAGCTCTAACACTGATGATCCACCTACAAATGTGAACTGACGTTCAAAAATAAAACATTTGAAAACAGACCATTTTCCACATTTCTGAAGCATGACGTAATTGGGGGGTGTTATCTCTTTTGTCGAAAATCAGCCGTTTTTGCTCGAACATTAAATGCCTCCAAATGGTATTTAATTAACTTCCCTGGGTGAAGAAACCCTTTTTGAGAACTCAGAGTGAGTAAATTGGCCATTTTCATGCACTTTTAACCATTCCATAAATCTTGTGTTTAGGGCCCCTGGAAGCATGAAAACCACTTTAAACATGCTAATTTTAGCTCTAACACTGATGATCCACCTACAAATGTGAACTGACGTTCAAAAATAAAACATTTGAAAACGGACCATTTTCCACATTTCTGAAGCATGACGTAATGGGGGGGTGTTATCTCTTTTGTCGAAAATCAGCCGTTTTTGCTTGAACATTAAATGCCTCCAAATAGTATTTAATTCACTTCCCAAGCCCCTGGAAGCATGAAAATCACTTTAAACATGCTAATTTTAGCTCTAACACTGATGATCCACCTACAAATGTGAACTGACGTTCAAAAATAAAACATTTGAAAACGGACCATTTTCCACATTTCTGAAGCATGACGTAATGGGGGGGGTGTTATCTCTTTTGTCGAAAATCAGCCGTTTTTGCTCGAACATTAAATGCCTCCAAATAGTATTTAATTAACTTCCCGGGGTGAAGAAACCCTTTTTGAGAACTCAGAGTGAGTAAATTGGCCATTTTCATGCACTTTTAACCATTCCATAAATCTTGTGTTTAGGGCCCCTGGAAGCATGAAAATCACTTTAAACATGCTAATTTTAGCTCTAACACTGATGATCCACCTACAAATGTGAACTGACGTTCAAAAAAAAAACATTTGAAAACGGACCATTTTCCACATTTCTGAAGCATGACGTAATGGGGGGGTGTTATCTCTTTTGTCAAAAATCAGCTGTTTTTGATTGAACATTAAATGCCTCCAAATACTATTTAATTCACTTCCCGAGCCCCTGGAAGCATGAAAATCACTTTAAACATGCTAATTTTAGCTCTAACACTGATGATCCACCTACAAATGTGAACTGACGTTCAAAAATAAAACATTTGAAAACGGACCATTTTCCACATTTCTGAAGCATGACGTAATGGGGGGGGTTATCTCTCTTGTCGAAAATCAGCCGTTTTTGCTCGAACATTAAATGCCTCCAAATGGTATTTAATTAACTTCCCGGGGTGAAGAAACCCTTTTTGAGAACTCAGAGTGAGTAAATTGGCCATTTTCATGCACTTTTAACATTCCATAAATCTTGTGTTTAGGGCCCCTGGAAGCATGAAAATCACTTTAAACATGCTAATGTTAGCTCTAACACTGATGATCCACCTACAAATGTGAAGTGACGTTCAAAAAGAAAATATTTGAAAACGGCCATTTTCCACATTTCTGAAGCATGACGTAATGGGGGGGTGTTATCTCTTTTGTCGAAAATCAGCCGTTTTTGCTTGAACATTAAATGCCTCCAAATAGTATTTAATTCACTTCCCGAGCCCCTGGAAGCATGAAAATCACTTTAAACATGCTAATTTTAGCTCTAACACTGATGATCCACCTACAAATGTGAACTGACGTTCAAAAATAAAACATTTGAAAACGGACCATTTTCCACATTTCTGAAGCATGACGTAATGGGGGGGTGTTATCTCTTTTGTCAAAAATCAGCTGTTTTTGATTGAACATTAAATGCCTCCAAATAGTATTTAACTCACTTCCCGAGCCCCTGGAAGCATGAAAATCACTTTAAACATGCAAATTTTAGCTCTAACACTGATGATCCACCTACAAATGTGAACTGACGTTCAAAAATAAAACATTTGAAAACGGACCATTTTCCACATTTCTGAAGCATGACGTAATGGGGGGTGTTATCTCTTTTGTCGAAAATCAGCCGTTTTTGCTCGAACATTAAATGCCTCCAAATGGTATTTAATTAACTTCCCGGGGTGAAAAACCCCTTTTTGAGAACTCAGAGTGACTAAATTGGCCATTTTCATGCACTTTTAACCATTCCTTAAATCTTGTGTTTAGGGCCCCTGGAAGCATGAAAACAACTTTAAACATGCTAATTTTAGCTCTAACACTGATGATCCACCTACAAATGTGAACTGACGTTCAAAAATAAAACATTTGAAAACGGACCATTTTACACATTTCTGAAGCATGACGTAATGGGGGGGTGTTATCTCTTTTGTCGAAAATCAGCCGTTTTTGCAGTATTTAATTCACTTCCCAAACCCCTGGAAGCATGAAAATCACTTTAAACATGTGAATTTTAGCTCTAACACTGATGATCCACCTACAAATGTGAACTGACGTTCAAAAATAAAACATTGAAAACGGACCATTTTCCACATTTCTGAAG
Source organism: Lissotriton vulgaris (assembly GCF_964263255.1). Lineage (NCBI taxonomy): Eukaryota > Metazoa > Chordata > Amphibia > Caudata > Salamandridae > Lissotriton > Lissotriton vulgaris. The sequence goes on from NW_028250681.1 coordinate 135,017, forward strand.
CTTGACGTAATGGGGGGGGTGTTATCTCTTTTGTCGAAAATCAGCCGTTGTTGCTCGAACATTAAATGCCTCCAAATGTTATTTAATTAACTTCCCGGGGTGAAGAAACCCTTTTTGAGAACTCAGAGTGAGTAAATTGGCCATTTGCATGCACTTTTAACCATTCCATAAATCTTGTGTTTAGGGCCCCTGGAAGCATGAAAACCACTTTAAACATGCTAATTTTAGCTCTAACACTGATGATCCACCTACAAATGTGAACTGACGTTCAAAAATAAAACATTTGAAAACGGACCATTTTCCACATTTCTGAAGCATGACGTAATGGGGGGGTGTTATCTCTTTTGTCGAAAATCAGCCGTTTTTGCTTGAACATTAAATGCCTCCAAATAGTATTTAATTCACTTCCCGAGCCCCTGGAAGCATGAAAATCACTTTAAACATGCTAATTTTAGCTCTAACACTGATGATCCACCTACAAATGTGAACTGACGTTCAAAAATAAAACATTTGAAAACGGACCATTTTCCACATTTCTGAAGCATGACGTAATGGGGGGGGTGTTATCTCTTTTGTCGAAAATCAGCCATTTTTGCTCGAACATTAAATGCCTCCAAATAGTATTTAATTAACTTCCCGGGGTGAAGAAACCCCTTTTTGAGAACTCAGAGTGAGTAAATTGGCCATTTTCATGCACTTTTAACCATTCCATAAATCTTGTGTTTAGGGCCCCTGGAAGCATGAAAATCACTTTAAACATGCTAATTTTAGCTCTAACACTGATGATCCACCTACAAATGTGAACTGACGTTCAAAAAGAAAACATTTGAAAACGGACCATTTTCCACATTTCTGAAGCATGACGTAATGGGGGGGTGTTATCTCTTTTGTCAAAAATCAGCTGTTTTTGATTGAACATTAAATGCCTCCAAATAGTATTTAATTCACTTCCCGAGCCCCTGGAAGCATGAAAATCACTTTAAACATGCTAATTTTAGCTCTAACACTGATGATCCACCTACAAATGTGAACTGACGTTCAAAAATAAAACATTTGAAATCGGACCATTTTCCACATTTCTGAAGCATGACGTAATGGGGGGGGTTATCTCTCTTGTCGAAAATCAGCCGTTTTTGCTCGAACATTAAATGCCTCCAAATGGTATTTAATTAACTTCCCGGGGTGAAGAAACCCTTTTTGAGAACTCAGAGTGAGTAAATTGGCCATTTTCATGCACTTTTAACCATTCCATAAATCTTGTGTTTAGGGCCCCTGGAAGCATGAAAATCACTTTAAACATGCTAATTTTAGCTCTAACACTGATGATCCACCTACAAATGTGAACTGACGTTCAAAAAGAAAATATTTGAAAACGGCCATTTTCCACATTTCTGAAGCATGACGTAATGGGGGGGTGTTATCTCTTTTGTCGAAAATCAGCCGTTTTGCTTGAACATTAAATGCCTCCAAATAGTATTTAATTCACTTCCCGAGCCCCTGGAAGCATGAAAATCACTTTAAACATGCTAATTTTAGCTCTAACACTGATGATCCACCTACAAATGTGAACTGACGTTCAAAAAGAAAACATTTGAAAACGGACCATTTTCCACATTTCTGAAGCATGACGTAATGGGGGGGTGTTATTTTTTTTGTCAAAAATCAGCTGTTTTTGATTGAACATTAAATGCCTCCAAATAGTATTTAACTCACTTCCCGAGCCCCTGGAAGCATGAAAATCACTTTAAACATGCTAATTTTAGCTCTAACACTGATGATCCACCTACAAATGTGAACTGACGTTCAAAAATAAAACATTTGAAAACGGACCATTTTCCACATTTCTGAAGCATGACGTAATGGGGGGGTGTTATCTCTTTTGTCGAAAATCAGCCATTTTTTCTCGAACATTAAATGCCTCCAAATGGTATTTAATTAACTTCCCGGGGTGAAAAAACCCTTTTTGAGAACTCAGAGTGAGTAAATTGGCCATTTTCATGCACTTTTAACCATTCCATAAATCTTGTGTTTAGGGCCCCTGGAAGCATGAAAATCTCTTTAAACATGCTAATTTTAGCTCTAACACTGATGATCCACCTACAAATGTGAACTGACGTTCAAAAATAAAACATTTGAAAACGGACCATTTTCCACATTTCTGAAGCATGACGTAATGGGGGGGTGTTATCTCTTTTGTAGAAAATCAGCCGTTTTTGCAGTATTTAATTCACTTCCCGAGCCCCTGGAAGCATGAAAATCACTTTAAACATGTGAATTTTAGCTCTAACACTGATGATCCACCTACAAATGTGAACTGACGTTCAAAAATAAAACATTGAAAACGGACCATTTTCCACATTTCTGAAGCTTGACGTAATGGGGGGGGTGTTATCTCTTTTGTCGAAAATCAGCCGTTGTTGCTCGAACATTAAATGCCTCCAAATGTTATTTAATTAACTTCCCGGGGTGAAGAAACCCTTTTTGAGAACTCAGAGTGAGTAAATTGGCCATTTTCATGCACTTTTAACCATTCCATAAATCTTGTGTTTAGGGCCCCTGGAAGCATGAAAATCACTTTAAGCATGCTAATTTTAGCTTTAACACTGATGATCCACCTACAAATGTGAACTGACGTTCAAAAATAAAACATTTGAAAACAGACCATTTCCACATTTCTGAAGCATGACGTATTTGGGGGGTGTTATCTCTTTTGTCGAAAATCAGCCGTTTTTGCTCGAACATTAAATGCCTCCAAATGGTATTTAATTAACTTCCCTAGGTGAAGAAACCCTTTTTGAGAACTCAGAGTGAGTAAATTGGCCATTTTCATGCACTTTTAACCATTCCATAAATCTTGTGTTTAGGGCCCCTGGAAGCATGAAAATCACTTTAAACATGCTAATTTTAGCTCTAACACTGATGATCCACCTACAAATGTGAACTGACGTTCAAAAAGAAAACATTTGAAAACGGACCATTTTCCACATTTCTGAAGCATGACGTAATGGGGGGGTGTTATCTCTTTTGTCAAAAATCAGCTGTTTTTGATTGAACATTAAATGCCTCCAAATAGTATTTAATTCACTTCCCGAGCCCCTGGAAGCATGAAAATCACTTTAAACATGCTAATTTTAGCTCTAACACTGATGATCCACCTACAAATGTGAACTGACGTTCAAAAATAAAACATTTGAAAACGGACCATTTTCCACATTTCTGAAGCATGACGTAATGGGGGGGTGTTATCTCTTTTGTCGAAAATCAGCCGTTTTTGCTCGAACATTAAATGCCTCCAAATGGTATTTAATTAACTTCCCGGGGTGAAAAAACCCTTTTTGAGAACTCAGAGTGAGTAAATTGGCCATTTTCATGCACTTTTAACCATTCCATAAATCTTGTGTTTAGGGCCCCTGGAAGCCTGAAAATCACTTTAAACATGCTAATTTTAGCTCTAACACTGATGATCCACCTACAAATGTGAACTGACGTTCAAAAATAAAACATTTGAAAACGGACCATTTTCCACATTTCTGAAGCATGACGTAATGGGGGGGTGTTATCTCTTTTGTCGAAAATCAGCCGTTTTTGCAGTATTTAATTCACTTCCCGAGCCCCTGGAAGCATGAAAATCACTTTAAACATGTGAATTTTAGCTCTAACACTGATGATCCACCTACAAATGTGAACTGACGTTCAAAAATAAAACATTGAAAACGGACCATTTTCCACATTTCTGAAGCTTGACGTAATGGGGGGTGTTATCTCTTTTGTCGAAAATCAGCCGTTGTTGCTCGAACATTAAATGCCTCCAAATGTTATTTAATTAACTTCCCGGGGTGAAGAAACCCTTTTTGAGAACTCAGAGTGAGTAAATTGGCCATTTTCATGCACTTTTAACCATTCCATAAATCTTGTGTTTAGGGCCCCTGGAAGCATGAAAATCACTTTAAGCATGCTAATTTTAGCTCTAACACTGATGATCCACCTACAAATGTGAACTGACGTTCAAAAATAAAACATTTGAAAACAGACCATTTTCCACATTTCTGAAGCATGACGTAATTGGGGGGTGTTATCTCTTTTGTCGAAAATCAGCCGTTTTTGCTCGAACATTAAATGCCTCCAAATTGTATTTAATTAACTTCCCTGGGTGAAGAAACCCTTTTTGAGAACTCAGAGTGAGTAATTTGGCCATTTTCATGCACTTTTAACCATTCCATAAATCTTGTGTTTAGGGCCCCTGGAAGCATGAAAACCACTTTAAACATGCTAATTTTAGCTCTAACACTGATGATCCACCTACAAATGTGAACTGACGTTCAAAAATAAAACATTTTAAAACGGACCATTTTCCACATTTCTGAAGCATGACGTAATGGGGGGGTGTTATCTCTTTTGTCGAAAATCAGCCGTTTTTGCTTGAGCATTAAATGCCTCCAAATAGTATTTAATTCACTTCCCGAGCCCCTGGAAGCATGAAAATCAATTTAAACATGCTAATTTTAGCTCTAACACTGATGATCCACCTACAAATGTGAACTGACGTTCAAAAATAAAACATTTGAAAACGGACCATTTTCGACATTTCTGAAGCATGACGTAATGGGGGGGTCTTATCTCTTTTGTCGAAAATCAGCCGTTTTTGCTCGAACATTAAATGCCTCCAAATAGTATTTAATTAACTTCCCGGGGTGAAGAAACCCTTTTTGAGAACTCAGAGTGAGTAAATTGGCCATTTTCATGCACTTTTAACCATTCCATAAATCTTGTGTTTAGGGCCCCTGGAAGCATGAAAATCACTTTAAACATGCTAATTTTAGCTCTAACACTGATGATCCACCTACAAATGTGAACTGACGTTCAAAAAGAAAACATTTGAAAACGGACCATTTTCCACATTTCTGAAGCATGACGTAATGGGGGGGTGTTATCTCTTTTGTCAAAAATCAGCTGTTTTTGATTGAACATTAAATGCCTCCAAATAGTATTTAATTCACTTCCCGAGCCCCTGGAAGCATGAAAATCACTTTAAACATGCTAATTTTAGCTCTAACACTGATGATCCACCTACAAATGTGAACTGACGTTCAAAAATAAAACATTTGAAAACGGACCATTTTCCACATTTCTGAAGCATGACGTAATGGGGGGGGTTATCTCTCTTGTCGAAAATCAGCCGTTTTTGCTCGAACATTAAATGCCTCCAAATGGTATTTAATTAACTTCCCGGGGTGAAGAAACCCTTTTTGAGAAATCAGAGTGAGTAAATTGGCCATTTTCATGCACTTTTAACCATTCCATAAATCTTGTGTTTAGGGCCCCTGGAAGCATGAAAATCACTTTAAACATGCTAATTTTAGCTCTAACACTGATGATCCACCTACAAATGTGAACTGACGTTCAAAAAGAAAACATTTGAAAACGGACCATTTTCCACATTTCTGAAGCATGACGTAATGGGGGGGTGTTATCTCTTTTGTCAAAAATCAGCTGTTTTTGATTGAACATTAAATGCCTCCAAATAGTATTTAATTCACTTCCCGAGCCCCTGGAAGCATGAAAATCACTTTAAACATGCTAATTTTAGCTCTAACACTGATGATCCACCTACAAATGTGAACTGACGTTCAAAAATATAACATTTGAAAACGGACCATTTTCCACATTTCTGAAGCATGACGTAATGGGGGGGGTTATCTCTCTTGTCGAAAATCAGCCGTTTTTGCTCGAACATTAAATGCCTCCAAATGGTATTTAATTAACTTCCCGGGGTGAAGAAACCCTTTTTGAGAAATCAGAGTGAGTAAATTGGCCATTTTCATGCACTTTTAACCATTCCATAAATCTTGTGTTTAGGGCCCCTGGAAGCATGAAAATCACTTTAAACATGCTAATTTTAGCTCTAACACTGATGATCCACCTACAAATGTGAACTGACGTTCAAAAAGAAAATATTTGAAAACGGCCATTTTCCACATTTCTGAAGCATGACGTAATGGGGGGGTGTTATCTCTTTTGTCGAAAATCAGCCGTTTTTGCAGTATTTAATTCACTTCCCGAGCCCCTGGAAGCATGAAAATCACTTTAAACATGTGAATTTTAGCTCTAACACTGATGATCCACCTACAAATGTGAACTGACGTTCAAAAATAAAACATTGAAAACGGACCATTTTCCACATTTCTGAAGCTTGACGTAATGGGGGGGTGTTATCTCTTTTGTCGAAAATCAGCCGTTGTTGCTCGAACATTAAATGCCTCCAAATAGTATTTAATTCACTTCCCGAGCCCCTGGAAGCATGAACATCACTTTAAACATGCTAATTTTAGCTCTAACACTGATAATCCACCTACAAATGTGAACTGACGTTCAAAAATAAAACATTTGAAAACGGACCATTTTCCACATTTCTGAAGCATGACGTAATGGGGGGGTGTTATCTCTTTTGTCAAAAATCAGCTGTTTTTGATTGAACATTAAATGCCTCCAAATAGTATTTAATTCACTTCCCGAGCCCCTGGAAGCATGAAAATCACTTTAAACATGCTAATTTTAGCTCTAACACTGATGATCCACCTACAAATGTGAACTGACGTTCAAAAATAAAACATTTGAAAACGGACCATTTTCCACATTTCTGAAGCATGACGTAATGGGGGGGTGTTATCTCTTTTGTCAAAAATCAGCTGTTTTTGAATGAACATTAAATGCCTCCAAATAGTATTTAATTCACTTCCCGAGCCCCTGGAAGCATGAAAATCACTTTAAACATGCTAATTTTAGCTCTAACACTGATAATCCACCTACAAATGTGAACTGACGTTCAAAAATAAAACATTTGAAAACGGACCATTTTCCACATTTCTGAAGCATGACGTAATGGGGGGGTGTTATCTCTTTTGTCAAAAATCAGCTGTTTTTGATTGAACATTAAATGCCTCCAAATAGTATTTAATTCACTTCCCGAGCCCCTGGAAGCATGAAAATCACTTTAAACATGCTAATTTTAGCTCTAACACTGATGATCCACCTACAAATGTGACCTGACGTTCAAAAATAAAACATTTGAAAACGGACCATTTTCCACATTTCTGAAGCATGACGTAATGGGGGGGTGTTATCTCTTTTGTCGAAAATCAGCCGTTTTTGCTCGAACATTAAATGCCTCCAAATGGTATTTAATTAACTTCCCGGGGTGAAGAAACCCTTTTTGAGAACTCAGAGTGAGTAAATTGGCCATTTTCATGCACTTTTAACCATTCCATAAATCTTGTGTTTAGGGCCCCTGGAAGCATGAAAATCACTTTAAACATGCTAATTTTAGCTCTAACAATGATGATCCACCTACAAATGTGAACTGACGTTCAAAAAGAAAACATTTGAAAACGGACCATTTTCCACATTTCTGAAGCATGACGTAATGGGGGGGTGTTATCTCTTTTGTCAAAAATCAGCTGTTTTTGATTGAACATTAAATGCCTCCAAATAGTATTTAATTCACTTCCCGAGCCCCTGGAAGCATGAAAATCACTTTAAACATGCTAATTTTAGCTCTAACACTGATGATCCACCTACAAATGTGAACTGACGTTCAAAAATAAAACATTTGAAAACGGACCATTTTCCACATTTCTGAAGCATGACGTAATGGGGGGGGTTATCTCTCTTGTCGAAAATCAGCCGTTTTTGCTCGAACATTAAATGCCTCCAAATGGTATTTAATTAACTTCCCGGGGTGAAGAAACCCTTTTTGAGAAATCAGAGTGAGTAAATTGGCCATTTTCATGCACTTTTAACCTCTTCGCCGCTAATGACAAGGGTAACTCGTCATGGACTTTCCATTGATTTCAATGGAAATTACATTGAAGTGCGAGAACAAGCATAGCATCCAAGTGGTTAACCATTCCATAAATCTTGTGTTTAGGGCCCCTGGAAGCATGAAAATCACTTTAAACATGCTAATTTTAGCTCTAACACTGATGATCCACCTACAAATGTGAACTGACGTTCAAAAAGAAAATATTTGAAAACGGCCATTTTCCACATTTCTGAAGCATGACGTAATGGGGAGGTGTTATCTCTTTTGTCGAAAATCAGCCGTTTTTGCAGTATTTAATTCACTTCCCGAGCCCCTGGAAGCATGAAAATCACTTTAAACATGTGAATTTTAGCTCTAACACTGATGATCCACCTACAAATGTGAACTGACGTTCAAAAATAAAACATTGAAAACGGACCATTTTCCACATTTCTGAAGCTTGACGTAATGGGGGGGTGTTATCTCTTTTGTCGAAAATCAGCCGTTGTTGCTCGAACATTAAATGCCTCCAAATAGTATTTAATTCACTTCCCGAGCCCCTGGAAGCATGAACATCACTTTAAACATGCTAATTTTAGCTCTAACACTGATAATCCACCTACAAATGTGAACTGACGTTCAAAAATAAAACATTTGAAAACGGACCATTTTCCACATTTCTGAAGCATGACGTAATGGGGGGGTGTTATCTCTTTTGTCAAAAATCAGCTGTTTTTGATTGAACATTAAATGCCTCCAAATAGTATTTAATTCACTTCCCGAGCCCCTGGAAGCATGAAAATCACTTTAAACATGCTAATTTTAGCTCTAACACTGATGATCCACCTACAAATGTGAACTGACGTTCAAAAATAAAACATTTGAAAACGGACCATTTTCCACATTTCTGAAGCATGACGTAATGGGGGGGTGTTATCTCTTTTGTCAAAAATCAGCTGTTTTTGATTAAACATTAAATGCCTCCAAATAGTATTTAATTCACTTCCCGAGCCCCTGGAAGCATGAAAATCACTTTAAACATGCTAATTTTAGCTCTAACACTGATAATCCACCTACAAATGTGAACTGACGTTCAAAAATAAAACATTTGAAAACGGACCATTTTCCACATTTCTGAAGCATGACGTAATGGGGGGGTGTTATCTCTTTTGTCAAAAATCAGCTGTTTTTGATTGAACATTAAATGCCTCCAAATAGTATTTAATTCACTTCCCGAGCCCCTGGAAGCATGAAAATCACTTTAAACATGCTAATTTTAGCTCTAACACTGATGATCCACCTACAAATGTGACCTGACGTTCAAAAATAAAACATTTGAAAACGGACCATTTTCCACATTTCTGAAGCATGACGTAATGGGGGGGTGTTATCTCTTTTGTCGAAAATCAGCCGTTTTTGCTCGAACATTAAATGCCTCCAAATGGTATTTAATTAACTTCCCGGGGTGAAGAAACCCTTTTTGAGAACTCAGAGTGAGTAAATTGGCCATTTTCATGCACTTTTAACCATTCCATAAATCTTGTGTTTAGGGCACCTGGAAGCATGAAAATCACTTTAAACATGCTAATTTTACCTCTAACACTGATGATCCACCTACAAATGTGAACTGACGTTCAAAAATAAAACATTTGAAAACGGACCATTTTCCACATTTCTGAAGCATGACGTAATGGGGGGGTGTTATCTCTTTTGTCGAAAATCAGCCGTTTTTGCTCGAACATTAAATGCCTCCAAATGGTATTTAATTAACTTCCCAGGGTGAAGAAACCCTTTTTGAGAACTCAGAGTGAGTAAATTGGCCATTTTCATGCACTTTTAACCATTCCATAAATCTTGTGTTTAGGGCCCCTAGAAGCATGAAAATCACTTTAAACATGCTAATTTTAGCTCTAACACTGATGATCCACCCACAAATGTGAACTGACGTTCAAAAATAAAACATTTGAAAACGGACCATTTTCCACATTTCTGAAGCATGACGTAATGGGGGGGTGTTATCTCTTTGGTCAAAAATCAGCTGTTTTTGATTGAACATTAAATGCCTCCAAATAGTATTTAATTCACTTCCCGAGCCCCTGGAAGCATGAAAATCACTTTAAACATGCTAATTTTAGCTCTAACACTGATGATCCACCTACAAATGTGAACTGACGTTCAAAAATAAAACATTTGAAAACGGACCATTTTCCACATTTCTGAAGCATGACGTAATGGGGGGGTGTTATCTCTTTTGTCGAAAATCAGCCGTTTTTGCTCGAACATTAAATGCCTCCAAATGGTATTTAATTAACTTCCCAGGGTGAAGAAACCCTTTTTGAGAACTCAGAGTGAGTAAATTGGCCATTTTCATGCACTTTTAACCATTCCATAAATCTTGTGTTTAGGGCCCCTAGAAGCATGAAAATCACTTTAAACATGCTCATTTTAGCTCTAACACTGATGATCCACCTACAAATGTGAACTGACGTTCAAAAATAAAACATTTGAAAACGGACCATTTTCCACATTTCTGAAGCATGACGTAATGGGGGGGTGTGTTATCTCTTTTGTCAAAAATCAGCTGTTTTTGATTGAACATTAAATGCCTGCAAATAGTATTTAATTCACTTCCCGAGCCCCTGGAAGCATGAAAATCACGTTAAACATGCTAATTTTAGCTCTAACACTGATGATCCACCTACAAATGTGAACTGATGTTCAAAAAGAAAACATTTGAAAACGGACCATTTTCCACATTTCTGAAGCATGACGTAATGGGGGGGTGTTATCTCTTTTGTCGAAAATCAGCCGTTTTTGCTTGAACATTAAATGCCTCCAAATAGTATTTAATTCACTTCCCGAGCCCCTGGAAGCATGAAAATCACTTTAAACATGCTAATTTTAGCTCTAACACTGATGATCCACCTACAAATGTGAACTGACGTTCAAAAATAAAACATTTGAAAACGGACCATTTTCCACATTTCTGAAGCATGACGTAATGGGGGGGTGTTATCTCTTTTGTCGAAAATCAGCCGTTTTTGCTTGAACATTAAATGCCTCCAAATAGTATTTAATTCACTTCCCGAGCCCCTGGAAGCATGAAAATCACTTTAAACATGCTAATTTTAGCTCTAACACTGATGATCCACCTACAAATGTGAACTGACGTTCAAAAATAAAACATTTGAAAACGGACCATTTTCCACATTTCTGAAGCATGACGTAATGGGGGGGGTGTTATCTCTTTTGTCGAAAATCAGCCATTTTTGCTCGAACATTAAATGCCTCCAAATAGTATTTAATTAACTTCCCGGGGTGAAGAAACCCCTTTTTGAGAACTCAGAGTGAGTAAATTGGCCATTTTCATGCACTTTTAACCATTCCATAAATCTTGTGTTTAGGGCCCCTGGAAGCATGAAAATCACTTTAAACATGCTAATTTTAGCTCTAACACTGATGATCCACCTACAAATGTGAACTGACGTTCAAAAAGAAAACATTTGAAAACGGACCATTTTCCACATTTCTGAAGCATGACGTAATGGGGGGGTGTTATCTCTTTTGTCAAAAATCAGCTGTTTTTGATTGAACATTAAATGCCTCCAAATAGTATTTAATTCACTTCCCGAGCCCCTGGAAGCATGAAAATCACTTTAAACATGCTAATTTTAGCTCTAACACTGATGATCCACCTACAAATGTGAACTGACGTTCAAAAATAAAACATTTGAAATCGGACCATTTTCCACATTTCTGAAGCATGACGTAATGGGGGGGGTTATCTCTCTTGTCGAAAATCAGCCGTTTTTGCTCGAACATTAAATGCCTCCAAATGGTATTTAATTAACTTCCCGGGGTGAAGAAACCCTTTTTGAGAACTCAGAGTGAGTAAATTGGCCATTTTCATGCACTTTTAACCATTCCATAAATCTTGTGTTTAGGGCCCCTGGAAGCATGAAAATCACTTTAAACATGCTAATTTTAGCTCTAACACTGATGATCCACCTACAAATGTGAACTGACGTTCAAAAAGAAAATATTTGAAAACGGCCATTTTCCACATTTCTGAAGCATGACGTAATGGGGGGGGTGTTATCTCTTTTGTCGAAAATCAGCCGTTTTGCTTGAACATTAAATGCCTCCAAATAGTATTTAATTCACTTCCCGAGCCCCTGGAAGCATGAAAATCACTTTAAACATGCTAATTTTAGCTCTAACACTGATGATCCACCTACAAATGTGAACTGACGTTCAAAAAGAAAACATTTGAAAACGGACCATTTTCCACATTTCTGAAGCATGACGTAATGGGGGGGTGTTATTTTTTTTGTCAAAAATCAGCTGTTTTTGATTGAACATTAAATGCCTCCAAATAGTATTTAACTCACTTCCCGAGCCCCTGGAAGCATGAAAATCACTTTAAACATGCTAATTTTAGCTCTAACACTGATGATCCACCTACAAATGTGAACTGACGTTCAAAAATAAAACATTTGAAAACGGACCATTTTCCACATTTCTGAAGCATGACGTAATGGGGGGGTGTTATCTCTTTTGTCGAAAATCAGCCATTTTTTCTCGAACATTAAATGCCTCCAAATGGTATTTAATTAACTTCCCGGGGTGAAAAAACCCTTTTTGAGAACTCAGAGTGAGTAAATTGGCCATTTTCATGCACTTTTAACCATTCCATAAATCTTGTGTTTAGGGCCCCTGGAAGCATGAAAATCTCTTTAAACATGCTAATTTTAGCTCTAACACTGATGATCCACCTACAAATGTGAACTGACGTTCAAAAATAAAACATTTGAAAACGGACCATTTTCCACATTTCTGAAGCATGACGTAATGGGGGGGTGTTATCTCTTTTGTAGAAAATCAGCCGTTTTTGCAGTATTTAATTCACTTCCCGAGCCCCTGGAAGCATGAAAATCACTTTAAACATGTGAATTTTAGCTCTAACACTGATGATCCACCTACAAATGTGAACTGACGTTCAAAAATAAAACATTGAAAACGGACCATTTTCCACATTTCTGAAGCTTGACGTAATGGGGGGGGTGTTATCTCTTTTGTCGAAAATCAGCCGTTGTTGCTCGAACATTAAATGCCTCCAAATGTTATTTAATTAACTTCCCGGGGTGAAGAAACCCTTTTTGAGAACTCAGAGTGAGTAAATTGGCCATTTTCATGCACTTTTAACCATTCCATAAATCTTGTGTTTAGGGCCCCTGGAAGCATGAAAATCACTTTAAGCATGCTAATTTTAGCTTTAACACTGATGATCCACCTACAAATGTGAACTGACGTTCAAAAATAAAACATTTGAAAACAGACCATTTTCCACATTTCTGAAGCATGACGTATTTGGGGGGTGTTATCTCTTTTGTCGAAAATCAGCCGTTTTTGCTCGAACATTAAATGCCTCCAAATGGTATTTAATTAACTTCCCTAGGTGAAGAAACCCTTTTTGAGAACTCAGAGTGAGTAAATTGGCCATTTTCATGCACTTTTAACCATTCCATAAATCTTGTGTTTAGGGCCCCTGGAAGCATGAAAATCACTTTAAACATGCTAATTTTAGCTCTAACACTGATGATCCACCTACAAATGTGAACTGACGTTCAAAAAGAAAACATTTGAAAACGGACCATTTTCCACATTTCTGAAGCATGACGTAATGGGGGGGTGTTATCTCTTTTGTCAAAAATCAGCTGTTTTTGATTGAACATTAAATGCCTCCAAATAGTATTTAATTCACTTCCCGAGCCCCTGGAAGCATGAAAATCACTTTAAACATGCTAATTTTAGCTCTAACACTGATGATCCACCTACAAATGTGAACTGACGTTCAAAAATAAAACATTTGAAAACGGACCATTTTCCACATTTCTGAAGCATGACGTAATGGGGGGGTGTTATCTCTTTTGTCGAAAATCAGCCGTTTTTGCTCGAACATTAAATGCCTCCAAATGGTATTTAATTAACTTCCCGGGGTGAAAAAACCCTTTTTGAGAACTCAGAGTGAGTAAATTGGCCATTTTCATGCACTTTTAACCATTCCATAAATCTTGTGTTTAGGGCCCCTGGAAGCCTGAAAATCACTTTAAACATGCTAATTTTAGCTCTAACACTGATGATCCACCTACAAATGTGAACTGACGTTCAAAAATAAAACATTTGAAAACGGACCATTTTCCACATTTCTGAAGCATGACGTAATGGGGGGGTGTTATCTCTTTTGTCGAAAATCAGCCGTTTTTGCAGTATTTAATTCACTTCCCGAGCCCCTGGAAGCATGAAAATCACTTTAAACATGTGAATTTTAGCTCTAACACTGATGATCCACCTACAAATGTGAACTGACGTTCAAAAATAAAACATTGAAAACGGACCATTTTCCACATTTCTGAAGCTTGACGTAATGGGGGGTGTTATCTCTTTTGTCGAAAATCAGCCGTTGTTGCTCGAACATTAAATGCCTCCAAATGTTATTTAATTAACTTCCCGGGGTGAAGAAACCCTTTTTGAGAACTCAGAGTGAGTAAATTGGCCATTTTCATGCACTTTTAACCATTCCATAAATCTTGTGTTTAGGGCCCCTGGAAGCATGAAAATCACTTTAAGCATGCTAATTTTAGCTCTAACACTGATGATCCACCTACAAATGTGAACTGACGTTCAAAAATAAAACATTTGAAAACAGACCATTTTCCACATTTCTGAAGCATGACGTAATTGGGGGGTGTTATCTCTTTTGTCGAAAATCAGCCGTTTTTGCTCGAACATTAAATGCCTCCAAATTGTATTTAATTAACTTCCCTGGGTGAAGAAACCCTTTTTGAGAACTCAGAGTGAGTAATTTGGCCATTTTCATGCACTTTTAACCATTCCATAAATCTTGTGTTTAGGGCCCCTGGAAGCATGAAAACCACTTTAAACATGCTAATTTTAGCTCTAACACTGATGATCCACCTACAAATGTGAACTGACGTTCAAAAATAAAACATTTTAAAACGGACCATTTTCCACATTTCTGAAGCATGACGTAATGGGGGGGTGTTATCTCTTTTGTCGAAAATCAGCCGTTTTTGCTTGAGCATTAAATGCCTCCAAATAGTATTTAATTCACTTCCCGAGCCCCTGGAAGCATGAAAATCAATTTAAACATGCTAATTTTAGCTCTAACACTGATGATCCACCTACAAATGTGAACTGACGTTCAAAAATAAAACATTTGAAAACGGACCATTTTCGACATTTCTGAAGCATGACGTAATGGGGGGGTCTTATCTCTTTTGTCGAAAATCAGCCGTTTTTGCTCGAACATTAAATGCCTCCAAATAGTATTTAATTAACTTCCCGGGGTGAAGAAACCCTTTTTGAGAACTCAGAGTGAGTAAATTGGCCATTTTCATGCACTTTTAACCATTCCATAAATCTTGTGTTTAGGGCCCCTGGAAGCATGAAAATCACTTTAAACATGCTAATTTTAGCTCTAACACTGATGATCCACCTACAAATGTGAACTGACGTTCAAAAAGAAAACATTTGAAAACGGACCATTTTCCACATTTCTGAAGCATGACGTAATGGGGGGGTGTTATCTCTTTTGTCAAAAATCAGCTGTTTTTGATTGAACATTAAATGCCTCCAAATAGTATTTAATTCACTTCCCGAGCCCCTGGAAGCATGAAAATCACTTTAAACATGCTAATTTTAGCTCTAACACTGATGATCCACCTACAAATGTGAACTGACGTTCAAAAATAAAACATTTGAAAACGGACCATTTTCCACATTTCTGAAGCATGACGTAATGGGGGGGGTTATCTCTCTTGTCGAAAATCAGCCGTTTTTGCTCGAACATTAAATGCCTCCAAATGGTATTTAATTAACTTCCCGGGGTGAAGAAACCCTTTTTGAGAAATCAGAGTGAGTAAATTGGCCATTTTCATGCACTTTTAACCATTCCATAAATCTTGTGTTTAGGGCCCCTGGAAGCATGAAAATCACTTTAAACATGCTAATTTTAGCTCTAACACTGATGATCCACCTACAAATGTGAACTGACGTTCAAAAAGAAAACATTTGAAAACGGACCATTTTCCACATTTCTGAAGCATGACGTAATGGGGGGGTGTTATCTCTTTTGTCAAAAATCAGCTGTTTTTGATTGAACATTAAATGCCTCCAAATAGTATTTAATTCACTTCCCGAGCCCCTGGAAGCATGAAAATCACTTTAAACATGCTAATTTTAGCTCTAACACTGATGATCCACCTACAAATGTGAACTGACGTTCAAAAATATAACATTTGAAAACGGACCATTTTCCACATTTCTGAAGCATGACGTAATGGGGGGGGTTATCTCTCTTGTCGAAAATCAGCCGTTTTTGCTCGAACATTAAATGCCTCCAAATGGTATTTAATTAACTTCCCGGGGTGAAGAAACCCTTTTTGAGAAATCAGAGTGAGTAAATTGGCCATTTTCATGCACTTTTAACCATTCCATAAATCTTGTGTTTAGGGCCCCTGGAAGCATGAAAATCACTTTAAACATGCTAATTTTAGCTCTAACACTGATGATCCACCTACAAATGTGAACTGACGTTCAAAAAGAAAATATTTGAAAACGGCCATTTTCCACATTTCTGAAGCATGACGTAATGGGGGGGTGTTATCTCTTTTGTCGAAAATCAGCCGTTTTTGCAGTATTTAATTCACTTCCCGAGCCCCTGGAAGCATGAAAATCACTTTAAACATGTGAATTTTAGCTCTAACACTGATAATCCACCTACAAATGTGAACTGACGTTCAAAAATAAAACATTTGAAAACGGACCATTTTCCACATTTCTGAAGCATGACGTAATGGGGGGGTGTTATCTCTTTTGTCAAAAATCAGCTGTTTTTGATTGAACATTAAATGCCTCCAAATAGTATTTAATTCACTTCCCGAGCCCCTGGAAGCATGAAAATCACTTTAAACATGCTAATTTTAGCTCTAACACTGATGATCCACCTACAAATGTGAACTGACGTTCAAAAATAAAACATTTGAAAACGGACCATTTTCCACATTTCTGAAGCATGACGTAATGGGGGGGTGTTATCTCTTTTGTCAAAAATCAGCTGTTTTTGAATGAACATTAAATGCCTCCAAATAGTATTTAATTCACTTCCCGAGCCCCTGGAAGCATGAAAATCACTTTAAACATGCTAATTTTAGCTCTAACACTGATAATCCACCTACAAATGTGAACTGACGTTCAAAAATAAAACATTTGAAAACGGACCATTTTCCACATTTCTGAAGCATGACGTAATGGGGGGGTGTTATCTCTTTTGTCAAAAATCAGCTGTTTTTGATTGAACATTAAATGCCTCCAAATAGTATTTAATTCACTTCCCGAGCCCCTGGAAGCATGAAAATCACTTTAAACATGCTAATTTTAGCTCTAACACTGATGATCCACCTACAAATGTGACCTGACGTTCAAAAATAAAACATTTGAAAACGGACCATTTTCCACATTTCTGAAGCATGACGTAATGGGGGGGTGTTATCTCTTTTGTCGAAAATCAGCCGTTTTTGCTCGAACATTAAATGCCTCCAAATGGTATTTAATTAACTTCCCGGGGTGAAGAAACCCTTTTTGAGAACTCAGAGTGAGTAAATTGGCCATTTTCATGCACTTTTAACCATTCCATAAATCTTGTGTTTAGGGCCCCTGGAAGCATGAAAATCACTTTAAACATGCTAATTTTAGCTCTAACAATGATGATCCACCTACAAATGTGAACTGACGTTCAAAAAGAAAACATTTGAAAACGGACCATTTTCCACATTTCTGAAGCATGACGTAATGGGGGGGTGTTATCTCTTTTGTCAAAAATCAGCTGTTTTTGATTGAACATTAAATGCCTCCAAATAGTATTTAATTCACTTCCCGAGCCCCTGGAAGCATGAAAATCACTTTAAACATGCTAATTTTAGCTCTAACACTGATGATCCACCTACAAATGTGAACTGACGTTCAAAAATAAAACATTTGAAAACGGACCATTTTCCACATTTCTGAAGCATGACGTAATGGGGGGGGTTATCTCTCTTGTCAAAAATCAGCCGTTTTTGCTCGAACATTAAATGCCTCCAAATGGTATTTAATTAACTTCCCGGGGTGAAGAAACCCTTTTTGAGAAATCAGAGTGAGTAAATTGGCCATTTTCATGCACTTTTAACCTCTTCGCCGCTAATGACAAGGGTAACTCGTCATGGACTTTCCATTGATTTCAATGGAAATTACATTGAAGTGCGAGAACAAGCATAGCATCCAAGTGGTTAACCATTCCATAAATCTTGTGTTTAGGGCCCCTGGAAGCATGAAAATCACTTTAAACATGCTAATTTTAGCTCTAACACTGATGATCCACCTACAAATGTGAACTGACGTTCAAAAAGAAAATATTTGAAAACGGCCATTTTCCACATTTCTGAAGCATGACGTAATGGGGAGGTGTTATCTCTTTTGTCGAAAATCAGCCGTTTTTGCAGTATTTAATTCACTTCCCGAGCCCCTGGAAGCATGAAAATCACTTTAAACATGTGAATTTTAGCTCTAACACTGATGATCCACCTACAAATGTGAACTGACGTTCAAAAATAAAACATTGAAAACGGACCATTTTCCACATTTCTGAAGCTTGACGTAATGGGGGGGTGTTATCTCTTTTGTCGAAAATCAGCCGTTGTTGCTCGAACATTAAATGCCTCCAAATAGTATTTAATTCACTTCCCGAGCCCCTGGAAGCATGAACATCACTTTAAACATGCTAATTTTAGCTCTAACACTGATAATCCACCTACAAATGTGAACTGACGTTCAAAAATAAAACATTTGAAAACGGACCATTTTCCACATTTCTGAAGCATGACGTAATGGGGGGGTGTTATCTCTTTTGTCAAAAATCAGCTGTTTTTGATTGAACATTAAATGCCTCCAAATAGTATTTAATTCACTTCCCGAGCCCCTGGAAGCATGAAAATCACTTTAAACATGCTAATTTTAGCTCTAACACTGATGATCCACCTACAAATGTGAACTGACGTTCAAAAATAAAACATTTGAAAACGGACCATTTTCCACATTTCTGAAGCATGACGTAATGGGGGGGTGTTATCTCTTTTGTCAAAAATCAGCTGTTTTTGATTAAACATTAAATGCCTCCAAATAGTATTTAATTCACTTCCCGAGCCCCTGGAAGCATGAAAATCACTTTAAACATGCTAATTTTAGCTCTAACACTGATAATCCACCTACAAATGTGAACTGACGTTCAAAAATAAAACATTTGAAAACGGACCATTTTCCACATTTCTGAAGCATGACGTAATGGGGGGGTGTTATCTCTTTTGTCAAAAATCAGCTGTTTTTGATTGAACATTAAATGCCTCCAAATAGTATTTAATTCACTTCCCGAGCCCCTGGAAGCATGAAAATCACTTTAAACATGCTAATTTTAGCTCTAACACTGATGATCCACCTACAAATGTGACCTGACGTTCAAAAATAAAACATTTGAAAACGGACCATTTTCCACATTTCTGAAGCATGACGTAATGGGGGGGTGTTATCTCTTTTGTCGAAAATCAGCCGTTTTTGCTCGAACATTAAATGCCTCCAAATGGTATTTAATTAACTTCCCGGGGTGAAGAAACCCTTTTTGAGAACTCAGAGTGAGTAAATTGGCCATTTTCATGCACTTTTAACCATTCCATAAATCTTGTGTTTAGGGCACCTGGAAGCATGAAAATCACTTTAAACATGCTAATTTTACCTCTAACACTGATGATCCACCTACAAATGTGAACTGACGTTCAAAAATAAAACATTTGAAAACGGACCATTTTCCACATTTCTGAAGCATGACGTAATGGGGGGGTGTTATCTCTTTTGTCGAAAATCAGCCGTTTTTGCTCGAACATTAAATGCCTCCAAATGGTATTTAATTAACTTCCCAGGGTGAAGAAACCCTTTTTGAGAACTCAGAGTGAGTAAATTGGCCATTTTCATGCACTTTTAACCATTCCATAAATCTTGTGTTTAGGGCCCCTAGAAGCATGAAAATCACTTTAAACATGCTAATTTTAGCTCTAACACTGATGATCCACCCACAAATGTGAACTGACGTTCAAAAATAAAACATTTGAAAACGGACCATTTTCCACATTTCTGAAGCATGACGTAATGGGGGGGTGTTATCTCTTTGGTCAAAAATCAGCTGTTTTTGATTGAACATTAAATGCCTCCAAATAGTATTTAATTCACTTCCCGAGCCCCTGGAAGCATGAAAATCACTTTAAACATGCTAATTTTAGCTCTAACACTGATGATCCACCTACAAATGTGAACTGACGTTCAAAAATAAAACATTTGAAAACGGACCATTTTCCACATTTCTGAAGCATGACGTAATGGGGGGGTGTTATCTCTTTTGTCGAAAATCAGCCGTTTTTGCTCGAACATTAAATGCCTCCAAATGGTATTTAATTAACTTCCCGGGGTGAAAAAACCCTTTTTGAGAACTCAGAGTGAGTAAATTGGCCATTTTCATGCACTTTTAACCATTCCATAAATCTTGTGTTTAGGGCCCCTGGAAGCCTGAAAATCACTTTAAACATGCTAATTTTAGCTCTAACACTGATGATCCACCTACAAATGTGAACTGACGTTCAAAAATAAAACATTTGAAAACGGACCATTTTCCACATTTCTGAAGCATGACGTAATGGGGGGGTGTTATCTCTTTTGTCGAAAATCAGCCGTTTTTGCAGTATTTAATTCACTTCCCGAGCCCCTGGAAGCATGAAAATCACTTTAAACATGTGAATTTTAGCTCTAACACTGATGATCCACCTACAAATGTGAACTGACGTTCAAAAATAAAACATTGAAAACGGACCATTTTCCACATTTCTGAAGCTTGACGTAATGGGGGGTGTTATCTCTTTTGTCGAAAATCAGCCGTTGTTGCTCGAACATTAAATGCCTCCAAATGTTATTTAATTAACTTCCCGGGGTGAAGAAACCCTTTTTGAGAACTCAGAGTGAGTAAATTGGCCATTTTCATGCACTTTTAACCATTCCATAAATCTTGTGTTTAGGGCCCCTGGAAGCATGAAAATCACTTTAAGCATGCTAATTTTAGCTCTAACACTGATGATCCACCTACAAATGTGAACTGACGTTCAAAAATAAAACATTTGAAAACAGACCATTTTCCACATTTCTGAAGCATGACGTAATTGGGGGGTGTTATCTCTTTTGTCGAAAATCAGCCGTTTTTGCTCGAACATTAAATGCCTCCAAATTGTATTTAATTAACTTCCCTGGGTGAAGAAACCCTTTTTGAGAACTCAGAGTGAGTAATTTGGCCATTTTCATGCACTTTTAACCATTCCATAAATCTTGTGTTTAGGGCCCCTGGAAGCATGAAAACCACTTTAAACATGCTAATTTTAGCTCTAACACTGATGATCCACCTACAAATGTGAACTGACGTTCAAAAATAAAACATTTTAAAACGGACCATTTTCCACATTTCTGAAGCATGACGTAATGGGGGGGTGTTATCTCTTTTGTCGAAAATCAGCCGTTTTTGCTTGAGCATTAAATGCCTCCAAATAGTATTTAATTCACTTCCCGAGCCCCTGGAAGCATGAAAATCAATTTAAACATGCTAATTTTAGCTCTAACACTGATGATCCACCTACAAATGTGAACTGACGTTCAAAAATAAAACATTTGAAAACGGACCATTTTCGACATTTCTGAAGCATGACGTAATGGGGGGGTCTTATCTCTTTTGTCGAAAATCAGCCGTTTTTGCTCGAACATTAAATGCCTCCAAATAGTATTTAATTAACTTCCCGGGGTGAAGAAACCCTTTTTGAGAACTCAGAGTGAGTAAATTGGCCATTTTCATGCACTTTTAACCATTCCATAAATCTTGTGTTTAGGGCCCCTGGAAGCATGAAAATCACTTTAAACATGCTAATTTTAGCTCTAACACTGATGATCCACCTACAAATGTGAACTGACGTTCAAAAAGAAAACATTTGAAAACGGACCATTTTCCACATTTCTGAAGCATGACGTAATGGGGGGGTGTTATCTCTTTTGTCAAAAATCAGCTGTTTTTGATTGAACATTAAATGCCTCCAAATAGTATTTAATTCACTTCCCGAGCCCCTGGAAGCATGAAAATCACTTTAAACATGCTAATTTTAGCTCTAACACTGATGATCCACCTACAAATGTGAACTGACGTTCAAAAATAAAACATTTGAAAACGGACCATTTTCCACATTTCTGAAGCATGACGTAATGGGGGGGGTTATCTCTCTTGTCGAAAATCAGCCGTTTTTGCTCGAACATTAAATGCCTCCAAATGGTATTTAATTAACTTCCCGGGGTGAAGAAACCCTTTTTGAGAAATCAGAGTGAGTAAATTGGCCATTTTCATGCACTTTTAACCATTCCATAAATCTTGTGTTTAGGGCCCCTGGAAGCATGAAAATCACTTTAAACATGCTAATTTTAGCTCTAACACTGATGATCCACCTACAAATGTGAACTGACGTTCAAAAAGAAAACATTTGAAAACGGACCATTTTCCACATTTCTGAAGCATGACGTAATGGGGGGGTGTTATCTCTTTTGTCAAAAATCAGCTGTTTTTGATTGAACATTAAATGCCTCCAAATAGTATTTAATTCACTTCCCGAGCCCCTGGAAGCATGAAAATCACTTTAAACATGCTAATTTTAGCTCTAACACTGATGATCCACCTACAAATGTGAACTGACGTTCAAAAATATAACATTTGAAAACGGACCATTTTCCACATTTCTGAAGCATGACGTAATGGGGGGGGTTATCTCTCTTGTCGAAAATCAGCCGTTTTTGCTCGAACATTAAATGCCTCCAAATGGTATTTAATTAACTTCCCGGGGTGAAGAAACCCTTTTTGAGAAATCAGAGTGAGTAAATTGGCCATTTTCATGCACTTTTAACCATTCCATAAATCTTGTGTTTAGGGCCCCTGGAAGCATGAAAATCACTTTAAACATGCTAATTTTAGCTCTAACACTGATGATCCACCTACAAATGTGAACTGACGTTCAAAAAGAAAATATTTGAAAACGGCCATTTTCCACATTTCTGAAGCATGACGTAATGGGGGGGTGTTATCTCTTTTGTCGAAAATCAGCCGTTTTTGCAGTATTTAATTCACTTCCCGAGCCCCTGGAAGCATGAAAATCACTTTAAACATGTGAATTTTAGCTCTAACACTGATAATCCACCTACAAATGTGAACTGACGTTCAAAAATAAAACATTTGAAAACGGACCATTTTCCACATTTCTGAAGCATGACGTAATGGGGGGGTGTTATCTCTTTTGTCAAAAATCAGCTGTTTTTGATTGAACATTAAATGCCTCCAAATAGTATTTAATTCACTTCCCGAGCCCCTGGAAGCATGAAAATCACTTTAAACATGCTAATTTTAGCTCTAACACTGATGATCCACCTACAAATGTGAACTGACGTTCAAAAATAAAACATTTGAAAACGGACCATTTTCCACATTTCTGAAGCATGACGTAATGGGGGGGTGTTATCTCTTTTGTCAAAAATCAGCTGTTTTTGAATGAACATTAAATGCCTCCAAATAGTATTTAATTCACTTCCCGAGCCCCTGGAAGCATGAAAATCACTTTAAACATGCTAATTTTAGCTCTAACACTGATAATCCACCTACAAATGTGAACTGACGTTCAAAAATAAAACATTTGAAAACGGACCATTTTCCACATTTCTGAAGCATGACGTAATGGGGGGGTGTTATCTCTTTTGTCAAAAATCAGCTGTTTTTGATTGAACATTAAATGCCTCCAAATAGTATTTAATTCACTTCCCGAGCCCCTGGAAGCATGAAAATCACTTTAAACATGCTAATTTTAGCTCTAACACTGATGATCCACCTACAAATGTGACCTGACGTTCAAAAATAAAACATTTGAAAACGGACCATTTTCCACATTTCTGAAGCATGACGTAATGGGGGGGTGTTATCTCTTTTGTCGAAAATCAGCCGTTTTTGCTCGAACATTAAATGCCTCCAAATGGTATTTAATTAACTTCCCGGGGTGAAGAAACCCTTTTTGAGAACTCAGAGTGAGTAAATTGGCCATTTTCATGCACTTTTAACCATTCCATAAATCTTGTGTTTAGGGCCCCTGGAAGCATGAAAATCACTTTAAACATGCTAATTTTAGCTCTAACAATGATGATCCACCTACAAATGTGAACTGACGTTCAAAAAGAAAACATTTGAAAACGGACCATTTTCCACATTTCTGAAGCATGACGTAATGGGGGGGTGTTATCTCTTTTGTCAAAAATCAGCTGTTTTTGATTGAACATTAAATGCCTCCAAATAGTATTTAATTCACTTCCCGAGCCCCTGGAAGCATGAAAATCACTTTAAACATGCTAATTTTGGCTCTAACACTGATGATCCACCTACAAATGTGAACTGACGTTCAAAAATAAAACATTTGAAAACGGACCATTTTCCACATTTCTGAAGCATGACGTAATGGGGGGGGTTATCTCTCTTGTCGAAAATCAGCCGTTTTTGCTCGAACATTAAATGCCTCCAAATGGTATTTAATTAACTTCCCGGGGTGAAGAAACCCTTTTTGAGAAATCAGAGTGAGTAAATTGGCCATTTTCATGCACTTTTAACCTCTTCGCCGCTAATGACAAGGGTAACTCGTCATGGACTTTCCATTGATTTCAATGGAAATTACATTGAAGTGCGAGAACAAGCATAGCATCCAAGTGGTTAACCATTCCATAAATCTTGTGTTTAGGGCCCCTGGAAGCATGAAAATCACTTTAAACATGCTAATTTTAGCTCTAACACTGATGATCCACCTACAAATGTGAACTGACGTTCAAAAAGAAAATATTTGAAAACGGCCATTTTCCACATTTCTGAAGCATGACGTAATGGGGAGGTGTTATCTCTTTTGTCGAAAATCAGCCGTTTTTGCAGTATTTAATTCACTTCCCGAGCCCCTGGAAGCATGAAAATCACTTTAAACATGTGAATTTTAGCTCTAACACTGATGATCCACCTACAAATGTGAACTGACGTTCAAAAATAAAACATTGAAAACGGACCATTTTCCACATTTCTGAAGCTTGACGTAATGGGGGGGTGTTATCTCTTTTGTCGAAAATCAGCCGTTGTTGCTCGAACATTAAATGCCTCCAAATAGTATTTAATTCACTTCCCGAGCCCCTGGAAGCATGAACATCACTTTAAACATGCTAATTTTAGCTCTAACACTGATAATCCACCTACAAATGTGAACTGACGTTCAAAAATAAAACATTTGAAAACGGACCATTTTCCACATTTCTGAAGCATGACGTAATGGGGGGGTGTTATCTCTTTTGTCAAAAATCAGCTGTTTTTGATTGAACATTAAATGCCTCCAAATAGTATTTAATTCACTTCCTGAGCCCCTGGAAGCATGAAAATCACTTTAAACATGCTAATTTTAGCTCTAACACTGATGATCCACCTACAAATGTGAACTGACGTTCAAAAATAAAACATTTGAAAACGGACCATTTTCCACATTTCTGAAGCATGACGTAATGGGGGGGTGTTATCTCTTTTGTCAAAAATCAGCTGTTTTTGATTAAACATTAAATGCCTCCAAATAGTATTTAATTCACTTCCCGAGCCCCTGGAAGCATGAAAATCACTTTAAACATGCTAATTTTAGCTCTAACACTGATAATCCACCTACAAATGTGAACTGACGTTCAAAAATAAAACATTTGAAAACGGACCATTTTCCACATTTCTGAAGCATGACGTAATGGGGGGGTGTTATCTCTTTTGTCAAAAATCAGCTGTTTTTGATTGAACATTAAATGCCTCCAAATAGTATTTAATTCACTTCCCGAGCCCCTGGAAGCATGAAAATCACTTTAAACATGCTAATTTTAGCTCTAACACTGATGATCCACCTACAAATGTGACCTGACGTTCAAAAATAAAACATTTGAAAACGGACCATTTTCCACATTTCTGAAGCATGACGTAATGGGGGGGTGTTATCTCTTTTGTCGAAAATCAGCCGTTTTTGCTCGAACATTAAATGCCTCCAAATGGTATTTAATTAACTTCCCGGGGTGAAGAAACCCTTTTTGAGAACTCAGAGTGAGTAAATTGGCCATTTTCATGCACTTTTAACCATTCCATAAATCTTGTGTTTAGGGCACCTGGAAGCATGAAAATCACTTTAAACATGCTAATTTTACCTCTAACACTGATGATCCACCTACAAATGTGAACTGACGTTCAAAAATAAAACATTTGAAAACGGACCATTTTCCACATTTCTGAAGCATGACGTAATGGGGGGGTGTTATCTCTTTTGTCGAAAATCAGCCGTTTTTGCTCGAACATTAAATGCCTCCAAATGGTATTTAATTAACTTCCCAGGGTGAAGAAACCCTTTTTGAGAACTCAGAGTGAGTAAATTGGCCATTTTCATGCACTTTTAACCATTCCATAAATCTTGTGTTTAGGGCCCCTAGAAGCATGAAAATCACTTTAAACATGCTAATTTTAGCTCTAACACTGATGATCCACCCACAAATGTGAACTGACGTTCAAAAATAAAACATTTGAAAACGGACCATTTTCCACATTTCTGAAGCATGACGTAATGGGGGGGTGTTATCTCTTTGGTCAAAAATCAGCTGTTTTTGATTGAACATTAAATGCCTCCAAATAGTATTTAATTCACTTCCCGAGCCCCTGGAAGCATGAAAATCACTTTAAACATGCTAATTTTAGCTCTAACACTGATGATCCACCTACAAATGTGAACTGACGTTCAAAAATAAAACATTTGAAAACGGACCATTTTCCACATTTCTGAAGCATGACGTAATGGGGGGGTGTTATCTCTTTTGTCGAAAATCAGCCGTTTTTGCTCGAACATTAAATGCCTCCAAATGGTATTTAATTAACTTCCCAGGGTGAAGAAACCCTTTTTGAGAACTCAGAGTGAGTAAATTGGCCATTTTCATGCACTTTTAACCATTCCATAAATCTTGTGTTTAGGGCCCCTAGAAGCATGAAAATCACTTTAAACATGCTCATTTTAGCTCTAACACTGATGATCCACCTACAAATGTGAACTGACGTTCAAAAATAAAACATTTGAAAACGGACCATTTTCCACATTTCTGAAGCATGACGTAATGGGGGGGTGTGTTATCTCTTTTGTCAAAAATCAGCTGTTTTTGATTGAACATTAAATGCCTGCAAATAGTATTTAATTCACTTCCCGAGCCCCTGGAAGCATGAAAATCACGTTAAACATGCTAATTTTAGCTCTAACACTGATGATCCACCTACAAATGTGAACTGACGTTCAAAAAGAAAACATTTGAAAACGGACCATTTTCCACATTTCTGAAGCATGACGTAATGGGGGGGTGTTATCTCTTTTGTCAAAAATCTGCTGTTTTTGATTGAACATTAAATGCCTCCAAATAGTATTTAATTCACTTCCCGAGCCCCTGGAAGCATGAAAATCACTTTAAACATGCTAATTTTAGCTCTAACACTGATGATCCACCTACAAATGTGAACTGACGTTCAAAAATAAAACATTTGAAAACGGACCATTTTCCACATTTCTGAAGCATGGCGTAATGGGGGGGTTTTATCTCTTTTGTCGAAAATCAGCAGTTTTTGCTCGAACATTAAATGCCTCCAAATGTTATTTAATTAACTTCCCAGGGTGAAGAAACCTTTTTTGAGAACTCAGAGTGAGTAAATTGGCCATTTTAATGCACTTTTAACCATTCCATAAATCTTGTGTTTAGGGCCCCTGGAAGAATGAAAACCACTTTAAACATGCTAATTTTAGCTCTAACACTGATGATCCACCTACAAATGTGAACTGACATTCAAAAATAAAACATTTGAAAACGGACCATTTTCCACATTTCTGAAGCATGACGTAATGGGGGGGTGTTATCTCTTTTGTCGAAAATCAGCCGTTTTTGCTTGAACATTAAATGCCTCCAAATAGTATTTAATTCACTTCCCGAGCCCCTGGAAGCATGAAAATCACTTTAAACATGCTAATTTTAGCTCTAACACTGATGATCCACCTACAAATGTGAACTGACGTTCAAAAATAAAACATTTGAAAATGGACCATTTTCCACATTTCTGAAGCATGACGTAATGGGGGGGTGTTATCTCTTTTGTCAAAAATCAGCTGTTTTTGATTGAACATTAAATGCCTCCAAATAGTATTTAACTCACTTCCCGAGCCCCTGGAAGCATGAAAATCACTTTAAACATGCTAATTTTAGCTCTAACACTGATGATCCACCTACAAATGTGAACTGACGTTCAAAAATAAAACATTTGAAAATGGACCATTTTCCACATTTCTGAAGCATGACGTAATGGGGGGGTGTTATCTCTTTTGTCGAAAATCAGCCATTTTTGCTTGAACATTAAATGCCTTCAAATGGTATTTAATTAACTTCCCTGGGTGAAGAAACCCTTTTTGAGAACTCAGAGTGAGTAAATTGGCCATTTTCATGCACTTTAAACCATTCCATAAATCTTGTGTTTAGGGCCCCTGGAAGCATGAAAACCACTTTAAACATGCTAATTTTAGCTCTAACACTAATGATCCACCTACAAATGTGAACTGACGTTCAAAAATAAAACATTTGAAAACGGACCATTTTCCACATTTCTGAAGCAAGACGTAATGGGGGGGTGTTATCTCTTTTGTCGAAAATCAGCCGTTTTTGCTTGAACATTAAATGCCTCCAAATAGTATTTAATTCACTTCCCAAGCCCCTGGAAGCATGAAAATCACTTTAAACATGCTAATTTTAGCTCTAACACTGATGATCCACCTACAAATGTGAACTGACGTTCAAAAATAAAACATTTGAAAACGGACCATTTTCCACATTTCTGAAGCATGACGTAATGGGGGGGTGTTATCTCTTTTGTCGAAAATCAGCCGTTTTTGCTCGAACATTAAATGCCTCCAAATAGTATTTAATTAACTTCCCGGGGTGAAGAAACCCTTCTTGAGAACTCAGAGTGAGTAAATTGGCCATTTTCATGCACTTTTAACCATTCCATAAATCTTGTGTTTAGGGCCCCTGGAAGCATGAAAATCACGTTAAACATGCTAATTTTAGCTCTAACACTGATGATCCACCTACAAATGTGAACTGACGTTCAAAAAGAAAACATTTGAAAACGGACCATTTTCCACATTTCTGAAGCATGACGTAATGGGGGGGTGTTATCTCTTTTGTCAAAAATCAGCTGTTTTTGATTGAACATTAAATGCCTCCAAATAGTATTTAATTCACTTCCCGAGCCCCTGGAAGCATGAAAATCACTTTAAACATGCTAATTTTAGCTCTAACACTGATGATCCACCTACAAATGTGAACTGACGTTCAAAAATAAAACATTTGAAAACGGACCATTTTCCACATTTCTGAAGCATGACGTAATGGGGGGGTGTTATCTCTTTTGTCAAAAATCAGCCGTTTTTGCTCGAACATTAAATGCCTCCAAATGGTATTTAATTAACTTCCCGGGGTGAAAAAACCCTTTTTGAGAACTCAGAGTGAGTAAATTGGCCATTTTCATGCACTTTTAACCATTCCATAAATCTTGTGTTTAGGGCCCCTGGAGGCATGAAAATCACTTTAAACATGCTAATTTTAGCTCTAACACTGATGATCCACCTACAAATGTGAACTGACGTTAAAAAATAAAACATTTGAAAACGGACCATTTTCCACATTTCTGAAGCATGACGTAATGGGGGGGTGTTATCTCTTTTGTCGAAAATCAGCCGTTTTTGCAGTATTTAATTCACTTCCCGAGCCCCTGGAAGCATAAAAATCACTTTAAACATGCAAATTTTAGCTCTAACACTGATGATCCACCTACAAATGTGAACTGACGTTCAAAAATAAAACATTTGAAAACGGACCATTTTCCACATTTCTGAAGCTTGACGTAATGGGGGGGTGTTATCTCTTTTGTCGAAAATCAGCCGTTGTTGCTCGAACATTAAATGCCTCCAAATGTTATTTAATTAACTTCCCGGGGTGAAGAAACCCTTTTTGAGAACTCAGAGTGAGTAAATTGGCCATTTTCATGCACTTTTAACCATTCCATAAATCTTGTGTTTAGGGCCCCTGGAAGCATGAAAATCACTTTAAGCATGCTAATTTTAGCTCTAACACTGATGATCCACCTACAAATGTGAACTGACGTTCAAAAATAAAACATTTGAAAACAGACCATTTTCCACATTTCTGAAGCATGACGTAATGGGGGGGTGTTATCTCTTTTGTCGAAAATCAGCCGTTTTTGCTTGAACATTAAATGCCTCCAAATAGTATTTAATTCACTTCCTGAGCCCCTGGAAGCATGAAAATCACTTTAAACATGCTAATTTTAGCTCTAACAATGATGATCCACCTACAAATGTGAACTGACGTTCAAAAATAAAACATTTGAAAACGGACCATTTTCCACATTTCTGAAGCATGACGTAATGGGGGGGTGTTATCTCTTTTGTCGAAAATCAGCCGTTTTTGCTTGAACATTAAATGCCTCCAAATAGTATTTAATTCACTTCCCGAGCCCCTGGAAGCATGAAAATCACTTTAAACATGCTAATTTTAGCTCTAACACTGATGATCCACCTACAAATGTGAACTGACAATCAAAAATAAAACATTTGAAAACAGACCATTTTCCACATTTCTGAAGCATGACGTAATGGGGGGGGTGTTATCTCTTTTGTCGAAAATCAGCCGTTTTTACTCGAACATTAAATGCCTCCAAATAGTATTTAATTAACTTCCCAGGGTGAAGAAACCCTTTTTGAGAACTCAGAGTGAGTAAATTGGCCATTTTCATGCACTTTTAACCATTCCATAAATCTTGTGTTTAGGGCCCCAGGAAGCATGAAAATCACTTTAAACATGCTAATTTTAGCTCTAACACTGATGATCCACCTACAAATGTGAACTGACGTTCAAAAAGAAAACATTTGAAAACGGACCATTTTCCACATTTCTGAAGCATGACGTAATGGGGGGGTGTTATCTCTTTTGTCAAAAATCAGCTGTTTTTGATTGAACATTAAATGCCTCCAAATAGTATTTAATTCACTTCCCGAGCCCCTGGAAGCATGAAAATCACTTGAAACATGCTAATTTTAGCTCTAACACTGATGATCCACCTACAAATGTGAACTGACGTTCAAAAA
Organism: Lissotriton vulgaris; assembly: GCF_964263255.1. Classification (NCBI taxonomy): domain Eukaryota; kingdom Metazoa; phylum Chordata; class Amphibia; order Caudata; family Salamandridae; genus Lissotriton; species Lissotriton vulgaris. Next base: position 166,268 of record NW_028250681.1, read on the forward strand.
TAAAACATTTGAAAACTGACCATTTTCCACATTTCTGAAGCATGACGTAATGGGGGGGTGTTATCTCTTTTGTCGAAAATCAGCCGTTTTTGCTCGAACATTAAATGCCTCCAAATGGTATTTAATTAACTTTCTGGGGTGAAGAAACCCCTTTTTGAGATCTCAGAGTGAGTAAATTGGCCATTTTCATGCACTTTTAACCATTCCATAAATCTTGTGTTTAGGGCCCCTGAAAGCATGAAAATCACTTTAAACATGCTAATTTTAGCTCTAACACTGATGATCCACCTACAAATGTGAACTGACGTTCAAAAATAAAACATTTGAAAACGGACCATTTTCCACATTTCTGAACCATGACGTAATGGGGGGGTGTTATCTCTTTTGTCGAAAATCAGCCGTTTTTGCTTGAACATTAAATGCCTCCAAATAGTATTTAATTCACTTCCCGAGCCCCTGGAAGCATGAAAATCACTTTAAACATGCGAATTTTAGCTCTAACACTGATGATCCACCTACAAATGTGAACTGACGTTCAAAAATAAAACCTTTGAAAACGGACCATTTTCCACATTTCTGAAGCTTGACGTAATGGGGGGGTGTTATCTCTTTTGTCGAAAATCAGCCGTTTTTGCTCGAACATTAAATGCCTCCAAATGTTATTTAATTAACTTTCCGGGGTGAAGAAACCCCTTTTGAGAACTCAGAGTGAGTAAATTGGCCATTTTCATGCACTTTTAACCATTCCATAAATCTTGTGTTTAGGGCCCCTGGATGCATGAAAATCACTTTAAACATGCTAATTTTAGCTCTAACACTGATGATCCACCTACAAATGTGAACTGACAATCAAAAATAAAACATTTGAAAACAGACCATTTTCCACATTTCTGAAGCATGACGTAATGGGGGGGGTGTTATCTCTTTTGTCGAAAATCAGCCGTTTTTACTCGAACATTAAATGCCTCCAAATAGTATTTAATTAACTTCCCAGGGTGAAGAAACCCTTTTTGAGAACTCAGAGTGAGTAAATTGGCCATTTTCATGCACTTTTAACCATTCCATAAATCTTGTGTTTAGGGCCCCTGGAAGCATGAAAATCACTTTAAACATGCTAATTTTAGCTCTAACACTGATGATCCACCTACAAATGTGAACTGACGTTCAAAAAGAAAACATTTGAAAACGGACCATTTTCCACATTTCTGAAGCATGACGTAATGGGGGGGTGTTATCTCTTTTGTCAAAAATCAGCTGTTTTTGATTGAACATTAAATGCCTCCAAATAGTATTTAATTCACTTCCCGAGCCCCTGGAAGCATGAAAATCACTTTAAACATGCTAATTTTAGCTCTAACACTGATGATCCACCTACAAATGTGAACTGACGTTCAAAAATAAAACATTTGAAAACGGACCATTTTCCACATTTCTGAAGCATGACGTAATGGGGGGGTGTTATCTCTTTTGTCGAAAATCAGCCGTTTTTGCTCGAACATTAAATGCCTCCAAATGGTATTTAATTAACTTTCTGGGGTGAAGAAACCCCTTTTTGAGAACTCAGAGTGAGTAAATTGGCCATTTTCATGCACTTTTAACCATTCCATAAATCTTGTGTTTAGGGCCCCTGAAAGCATGAAAATCACTTTAAACATGCTAATTTTAGCTCTAACACTGATGATCCACCTACAAATGTGAACTGACGTTCAAAAATAAAACATTTGAAAACGGACCATTTTCCACATTTCTGAAGCATGACGTAATGGGGGGGTGTTATCTCTTTTGTCAAAAATCAGCTGTTTTTGATTGAACATTAAATGCCTCGAAATAGTATTTAATTCACTTCCTGAGCCCCTGGAAGCATGAAAATCACTTTAAACATGCTAATTTTAGCTCTAACACTGATAATCCACCTACAAATGTGAACTGACGTTCAAAAATAAAACATTTGAAAACGGACCATTTTCCACATTTCTGAAGCATGACGTAATGGGGGGGTGTTATCTCTTTTGTCAAAAATCAGCTGTTTTTGATTGAACATTAAATGCCTCCAAATAGTATTTAATTCACTTCCCGAGCCCCTGGAAGCATGAAAATCACTTTAAACATGCGAATTTTAGCTCTAACACTGATGATCCACCTACAAATGTGACCTGACGTTCAAAAATAAAACATTTGAAAACGGACCATTTTCCACATTTCTGAAGCATGACGTAATGGGGGGGTGTTATCTCTTTTGTCGAAAATCAGCCGTTTTTGCTCGAACATTAAATGCCTCCAAATGGTATTTAATTAACTTCCCAGGGTGAAGAAACCCTTTTTGAGAACTCAGAGTGAGTAAATTGGCCATTTTCATGCACTTTTAACCATTCCATAAATCTTGTGTTTAGGGCCCCTAGAAGCATGAAAATCACTTTAAACATGCTAATTTTAGCTCTAACACTGATGATCCACCTACAAATGTGAACTGACGTTCAAAAATAAAACATTTGAAAACGGACCATTTTCCACATTTCTGAAGCTTGACGTAATGGGGGGGTGTTATCTCTTTTGTCGAAAATCAGCCGTTTTTGCTCGAACATTAAATGCCTCCAAATGTTATTTAATTACCTTTCCGGGGTGAAGAAACCCTTTTTGAGAACTCAGAGTGAGTAAATTGGCCATTTTCATGCACTTTTAACCATTCCATAAATCTTGTGTTTAGGGCCCCTGGAAGCATGAAAATCACTTTAAACATGCTAATTTTAGCTCTAACACTGATGATCCACCTACAAATGTGAACTGACGTTCAAAAATAAAACATTTGAAAACGGACCATTTTCCACATTTCTGAAGCATGACGTAATGGGGGGGTGTTATCTCTTTTGTCGAAAATCAGCCGTTTTTGATTGAACATTAAATGCCTCCAAATAGTATTTAATTCACTTCCCGAGCCCCTGGAAGCATGAAAATCACTTTAAACATGCTAATTTTAGCTCTAACACTGATAATCCACCTACAAATGTGAACTGACGTTCAAAAATAAAACATTTGAAAACGGACCATTTTCCACATTTCTGAAGCATGACGTAATGGGGGGTGTTATCTCTTTTGTCAAAAATCAGCTGTTTTTACTTGAACATTAAATGCCTCCAAATAGTATTTAACTCACTTCCCGAGCCCCTGGAAGCATGAAAATCACTTTAAACATGCAAATTTTAGCTCTAACGCTGATGATCCACCTACAAATGTGAACTGACGTTCAAAAATAAAACATTTGAAAACGGACCATTTTCCACATTTCTGAAGCATGACGTAATGGGGGGGTGTTATCTCTTTTGTCGAAAATCAGCCGTTTTTGCTCGAACATTAAATGCCTCCAAATGGTATTTAATTAACTTCCCGGGGTGAAAAAACCCTTTTTGAGAACTCAGAGTGAGTAAATTGGCCATTTTCATGCATTTTTAACCATTCCATAAATCTGGTGTTTAGGGCCCCTGGAAGCATGAAAATCACTTTAAACATGCTAATTTTAGCTCTAACACTGATGATCCACCTACAAATGTGAACTGACGTTCAAAAATAAAACATTTGAAAACGGACCATTTTACACATTTCTGAAGCATGACGTAATGGGGGGGTGTTATCTCTTTTGTCGAAAATCAGCCGTTTTTGCAGTATTTAATTCACTTCCCGAGCCCCTGGAAGCATGAAAATCACTTTAAACATGTGAATTTTAGCTCTAACACTGATGATCCACCTACAAATGTGAACTGACGTTCAAAAATAAAACATTGAAAACGGACCATTTTCCACATTTCTGAAGCTTGACGTAATGGGGGGGTGTTATCTCTTTTGTCGAAAATCAGCCTTTGTTGCTCGAACATTAAATGCCTCCAAATGTTATTTAATTAACTTCCCGGGGTGAAGAAACCCTTTTTGAGAACTCAGAGTGAGTAAATTGGCCATTTTCATGCACTTTTAACCATTCCATAAATCTTGTGTTTAGGGCCCCTGGAAGCATGAAAATCACTTTAAGCATGCTAATTTTAGCTCTAACACTGATGATCCACCTACAAATGTGAACTGACGTTCAAAAATAAAACATTTGAAAACAGACCATTTTCCACATTTCTGAAGCATGACATAATTGGGGGGTGTTATCTCTTTTGTCGAAAATCAGCCGTTTTTGCTCGAACATTAAATGCCTCCAAATGGTATTTAATTAACTTCCCTGGGTGAAGAAACCCTTTTTGAGAACTCAGAGTGAGTAAATTGGCCATTTTCATGCACTTTTAACCATTCCATAAATCTTGTGTTTAGGGCCCCTGGAAGCATGAAAACCACTTTAAACATGCTAATTTTAGCTCTAACACTGATGATCCACCTACAAATGTGAACTGACGTTCAAAAATAAAACATTTGAAAACGGACCATTTTCCACATTTCTGAAGCATGACGTAATGGGGGGGTGTTATCTCTTTTGTCGAAAATCAGCCGTTTTTGCTTGAACATTAAATGCCTCCAAATAGTATTTAATTCACTTCCCGAGCCCCTGGAAGCATGAAAATCACTTTAAACATGCTAATTTTAGCTCTAACACTGATGATCCACCTACAAATGTAAACTGACGTTCAAAAATAAAACATTTGAAAACTGACCATTTTCCACATTTCTGAAGCATGACGTAATGGGGGGGTGTTATCTCTTTTGTCGAAAATCAGCCGTTTTTGCTTGAACATTAAATGCCTCCAAATAGTATTTAATTCACTTTCCGAGCCCCTGGAAGCATGAAAATCACTTTAAGCATGCTAATTTTAGCTCTAACACTGATGATCCACCTACAAATGTGAACTGACGTTCAAAAATAAAACATTTGAAAACGGACCATTTTCCACATTTTTGAAGCATGACGTAATGGGGGGGGTGTTATCTCTTTTGTCGAAAATCAGCCATTTTTGCTCGAACATTAAATGCCTCCAAATAGTATTTAATTAACTTCCCGGGGTGAAGAAACCCCTTTTTGAGAACTCAGAGTGAGTAAATTGGCCATTTTCATGCACTTTTAACCATTCCATAAATCTTGTGTTTAGGGCCCCTGGAAGCATGAAAATCACTTTAAACATGCTAATTTTAGCTCTAACACTGATGATCCACCTACAAATGTGAACTGACGTTCAAAAAGAAAACATTTGAAAACGGACCATTTTCCACATTTCTGAAGCATGACGTAATGGGGGGGTGTTATCTCTTTTGTCAAAAATCAGCTGTTTTTGATTGAACATTAAATGCCTCCAAATAATATTTAATTCACTTCCCGAGCCCCTGGAAGCATGAAAATCACTTTAAACATGCTAATTTTAGCTCTAACACTGATGATCCACCTACAAATGTGAACTGACGTTCAAAAATAAAACATTTGAAAACGGACCATTTTCCACATTTCTGAAGCATGACGTAATGGGGGGGGTTATCTCTCTTGTCGAAAATCAGCCGTTTTTGCTCGAACATTAAATGCCTCCAAATGGTATTTATTTAACTTCCCGGGGTGAAGAAACCCTTTTTGAGAACTCAGAGTGAGTAAATTGGCCATTTTCATGCACTTTTAACCATTCCATAAATCTTGTGTTTAGGGACCCTGGAAGCATGAAAATCACTTTAAACATGCTAATTTTAGCTCTAACACTGATGATCCACCTACAAATGTGAACTGACGTTCAAAAAGAAAATATTTGAAAACGGCCATTTTCCACATTTCTGAAGCATGACGTAATGGGGGGGTGTTATCTCTTTTGTCGAAAATCAGCCGTTTTGCTTGAACATTAAATGCCTCCAAATAGTATTTAATTCACTTCCCGAGCCCCTGGAAGCATGAAAATCACTTTAAACATGCTAATTTTAGCTCTAACACTGATGATCCACCTACAAATGTGAACTGACGTCCAAAAATAAAACATTTGAAAACGGACCATTTTCCACATTTCTGAAGCATGACGTAATGGGGGGGTGTTATTTTTTTTGTCAAAAATCAGCTGTTTTTGATTGAACATTAAATGCCTCCAAATAGTATTTAACTCACTTCCCGAGCCCCTGGAAGCATGAAAATCACTTTAAACATGCTAATTTTAGCTCTAACACTGATGATCCACCTACAAATGTGAACTGACGTTCAAAAATAAAACATTTGAAAACGGACCATTTTCCACATTTCTGAAGCATGACGTAATGGGGGGGTGTTATCTCTTTTGTCGAAAATCAGCCGTTTTTGCTCGAACATTAAATGCCTCCAAATGGTATTTAATTAACTTCCCGGGGTGAAAAAACCCTTTTTGAGAACTCAGAGTGAGTAAATTGGCCATTTTCATGCACTTTTAACCATTCCATAAATCTTGTGTTTAGGGCCCCTGGAAGCATGAAAATCACTTTAAACATGCTAATTTTAGCTCTAACACTGATGATGCACCTACAAATGTGAACTGAGGTTCAAAAATAAAACATTTGAAAACAGACCATTTTCCACATTTCTGAAGCATGACGTATTTGGGGGGTGTTATCTCTTTTGTCGAAAATCAGCCGTTTTTGCTCGAACATTAAATGCCTCCAAATGGTATTTAATTAACTTCCCTGGGTGAAGAAACCCTTTTTGAGAACTCAGAGTGAGTAAATTGGCCATTTTCATGCACTTTTAACCATTCCATAAATCTTGTGTTTAGGGCCCCTGGAAGCATGAAAATCACTTTAAACATGCTAATTTTAGCTCTAACACTGATGATCCACCTACAAATGTGAACTGACGTTCAAAAAGAAAACATTTGAAAACGGACCATTTTCCACATTTCTGAAGCATGACGTAATGGGGGGGTGTTATCTCTTTTGTCAAAAATCAGCTGTTTTTGATTGAACATTAAATGCCTCCAAATAGTATTTAATTCACTTCCCGAGCCCCTGGAAGCATGAAAATCACTTTAAACATGCTAATTTTAGCTCTAACACTGATGATCCACCTACAAATGTGAACTGACGTTCAAAAATAAAACATTTGAAAACGGACCATTTTCCACATTTCTGAAGCATGACGTAATGGGGGGGTGTTATTTTTTTTGTCAAGAATCAGCTGTTTTTGATTGAACATTAAATGCCTCCAAATAGTATTTAACTCACTTCCCGAGCCCCTGGAAGCATGAAAATCACTTTAAACATGCTAATTTTAGCTCTAACACTGATGATCCACCTACAAATGTGAACTGACGTTCAAAAATAAAACATTTGAAAACGGACCATTTTCCACATTTCTGAAGCATGACGTAATGGGGGGGTGTTATCTCTTTTGTCGAAAATCAGCCGTTTTTGCTCGAACATTAAATGCCTCCAAATGGTATTTAATTAACTTCCCGGGGTGAAAAAACCCTTTTTGAGAACTCAGAGTGAGTAAATTGGCCATTTTCATGCACTTTTAACCATTCCATAAATCTTGTGTTTAGGGCCCCTGGAAGCATGAAAATCACTTTAAACATGCTAATTTTAGCTCTAACACTGATGATCCACCTACAAATGTGAACTGACGTTCAAAAATAAAACATTTGAAAACGGACCATTTTCCACATTTCTGAAGCATGACGTAATGGGGGGGTGTTATCTCTTTTGTCGAAAATCAGCCGTTTTTGCAGTATTTAATTCACTTCCCGAGCCCCTGGAAGCATGAAAATCACTTTAAACATGTGAATTTTAGCTCTAACACTGATGATCCACCTACAAATGTGAACTGACGTTCAAAAATAAAACATTGAAAACGGACCATTTTCCACATTTCTGAAGCTTGACGTAATGGGGGGGTGTTATCTCTTTTGTCGAAAATCAGCCGTTGTTGCTCGAACATTAAATGCCTCCAAATGTTATTTAATTAACTTCCCGGGGTGAAGAAACCCTTTTTGAGAACTCAGAGTGAGTAAATTGGCCATTTTCATGCACTTTTAACCATTCCATAAATCTTGTGTTTAGGGCCCCTGGAAGCATGAAAATCACTTTAAGCATGCTAATTTTAGCTCTAACACTGATGATCCACCTACAAATGTGAACTGACGTTCAAAAATAAAACATTTGAAAACAGACCATTTTCCACATTTCTGAAGCATGACGTAATTGGGGGGTGTTATCTCTTTTGTCGAAAATCAGCCGTTTTTGCTTGAACATTAAATGCCTCCAAATGGTATTTAATTAACTTCCCTGGGTGAAGAAACCCTTTTTGAGAACTCAGAGTGAGTAAATTGGCCATTTTCATGCACTTTTAACCATTCCATAAATCTTGTGTTTAGGGCCCCTGGAAGCATGAAAACCACTTTAAACATGCTAATTTTAGCTCTAACACTGATGATCCACCTACAAATGTGAACTGACGTTCAAAAATAAAACATTTTAAAACGGACCATTTTCCACATTTCTGAAGCATGACGTAATGGGGGGGTGTTATCTCTTTTGTCGAAAATCAGCCGTTTTTGCTTGAACATTAAATGCCTCCAAATAGTATTTAATTCACTTCCCGAGCCCCTGGAAGCATGAAAATCACTTTAAACATGCTAATTTTAGCTCTAACACTGATGATCCACCTACAAATGTGAACTGACGTTCAAAAAGAAAACATTTGAAAACGGACCATTTTCCACATTTCTGAAGCATGACGTAATGGGGGGGTGTTATCTCTTTTGTCAAAAATCAGCTGTTTTTGATGAACATTAAATGCCTCCAAATAGTATTTAATTCACTTCCCGAGCCCCTGGAAGCATGAAAATCTCTTTAAACATGCTAATTTTAGCTCTAACACTGATGATCCACCTACAAATGTGAACTGACGTTCAAAAATAAAACATTTGAAAACGGACCATTTTCCACATTTCTGAAGCATGACGTAATGGGGGGGGTTATCTCTCTTGTCGAAAATCAGCCGTTTTTGCTCGAACATTAAATGCCTCCAAATGGTATTTAATTAACTTCCCGGGGTGAAGAAACGCTTTTTGAGAACTCAGAGTGAGTAAATTGGCCATTTTCATGCACTTTTAACCATTCCATAAATCTTGTGTTTAGGGCCCCTGGAAGCATGAAAATCACTTTAAACATGCTAATTTTAGCTCTAACACTGATGATCCACCTACAAATGTGAACTGACGTTCAAAAAGAAAATATTTGAAAACGGCCATTTTCCACATTTCTGAAGCATGACGTAATGGGGGGTGTTATCTCTTTTGTCGAAAATCAGCCGTTTTTGCTTGAACATTAAATGCCTCCAAATAGTATTTAATTCACTTCCCGAGCCCCTGGAAGCATGAAAATCACTTTAAACATGCTAATTTTAGCTCTAACACTGATGATCCACCTACAAATGTGAACTGACGTTCAAAAATAAAACATTTGAAAACGGACCATTTTCCACATTTCTGAAGCATGACGTAATGGGGGGGTGTTATCTCTTTTGTCAAAAATCAGCTGTTTTTGATTGAACATTAAATGCCTCCAAATAGTATTTAACTCACTTCCTGAGCCCCTGGAAGCATGAAAATCACTTTAAACATGCTAATTTTAGCTCTAACACTGATGATCCACCTACAAATGTGAACTGACGTTCAAAAATAAAACATTTGAAAACGGACCATTTTCCACATTTCTGAAGCATGACGTAATGGGGGGGTGTTATCTCTTTTGTCGAAAATCAGCCGTTTTTGCTCGAACATTAAATGCCTCCAAATGGTATTTAATTAACTTCCCGGGGTGAAAAAACCCTTTTTGAGAACTCAGAGTGAGTAAATTGGCCATTTTCATGCACTTTTAACCATTCCATAAATCTTGTGTTTAGGGCCCCTGGAAGCATGAAAATCACTTTAAACATGCTAATTTTAGCTCTAACACTGATGATCCACCTACAAATGTGAACTGACGTTCAAAAATAAAACATTTGAAAACGGACCATTTTCCACATTTCTGAAGCATGACGTAATGAGGGGGTGTTATCTCTTTTGTCGAAAATCAGCCGTTTTTGCTCGAACATTAAATGCCTCCAAATGGTATTTAATTAACTTCCCAGGGTGAAGAAACCCTTTTTGAGAACTCAGAGTGAGTAAATTGGCCATTTTCATGCACTTTTAACCATTCCATAAATCTTGTGTTTAGGGCCCCTAGAAGCATGAAAATCACTTTAAACATGCTAGTTTTATCTCTAACACTGATGATCCACCCACAAATGTGAACTGACGTTCAAAAATAAAACATTTGAAAACGGACCATTTTCCACATTTCTGAAGCATGACGTAATGGGGGGGTGTTATCTCTTTTGTCGAAAATCAGCCGTTTTTGCAGTATTTAATTCACTTCCCGAGCCCCTGGAAGCATGAAAATCACTTTAAGCATGCTAATTTTAGCTCTAACACTGATGATCCATCTACAAATGTGAACTGGCGTTCAAAAATAAAACATTTGAAAACAGACCATTTTCCACATTTCTGAAGCATGACGTAATTGGGGGGTGTTATCTCTTTTGTCGAAAATCAGCCGTTTTTGCTTGAACATTAAATGCCTCCAAATAGTATTTAATTCACTTCCCGAGCCCCTGGAAGCATGAAAATCACTTTAAACATGCTAATTTTAGCTCTAACACTGATGATCCACCTACAAATGTGAACTGACGTTCAAAAATAAAACATTTGAAAACGGACCATTTTCCACATTTCTGAAGCATGACGTAATGGGGGGGTGTTATCTCTTTTGTCGAAAATTAGCCGTTTTTGCTTGAACATTAAATGCCTCCAAATAGTATTTAATTCACTTCCCGAGCCCCTGGAAGCATGAAAATCACTTTAAACATGCTAATTTTAGCTCTAACACTGATGATCCACCTACAAATGTGAACTGACGTTCAAAAATAAAACATTTGAAAACGGACCATTTTCCACATTTCTGAAGCATGACGTAATGGGGGGGTGTTATCTCTTTTGTCGAAAATTAGCCGTTTTTGCTTGAACATTAAATGCCTCCAAATAGTATTTAATTCACTTCCCGAGCCCCTGGAAGCATGAAAATCACTTTAAACATGCTAATTTTAGCTCTAACACTGATGATCCACCTACAAATGTGAACTGACGTTCAAAATAAAACATTTGAAAACGGACCATTTTCCACATTTCTGAAGCATGACGTAATGGGGGGGTGTTATCTCTTTTGTCGAAAATCAGCCGTTTTTGCTCGAACATTAAATGCCTCCAAATAGTATTTAATTAACTTCCCGGGGTGAAGAAACCCTTTTTGAGAACTCAGAGTGAGTAAATTGGCCATTTTCATGCACTTTTAACCATTCCATAAATCTTGTGTTTAGGGCCCCTGGAAGCATGAAAATCACTTTAAACATGCTAATTTTAGCTCTAACACTGATGATCCACCTACAAATGTGAACTGACGTTCAAAAAGAAAACATTTGAAAACGGACCATTTTCCACATTTCTGAAGCATGACGTAATGGGGGGGTGTTATCTCTTTTGTCAAAAATCAGCTGTTTTTGATTGAACATTAAATGCCTCCAAATAGTATTTAACTCACTTCCTGAGCCCCTGGAAGCATGAAAATCACTTTAAACATGCTAATTTTAGCTCTAACACTGATGATCCACCTACAAATGTGAACTGACGTTCAAAAATAAAACATTTGAAAACGGACCATTTTCCACATTTCTGAAGCATGACGTAATGGGGGGGTGTTATCTCTTTTGTCGAAAATCAGCCGTTTTTGCTCGAACATTAAATGCCTCCAAATGGTATTTAATTAACTTCCCGGGGTGAAAAAACCCTTTTTGAGAACTCAGAGTGAGTAAATTGGCCATTTTCATGCACTTTTAACCATTCCATAAATCTTGTGTTTAGGGCCCCTGGAAGCATGAAAATCACTTTAAACATGCTAATTTTAGCTCTAACACTGATGATCCACCTACAAATGTGAACTGACGTTCAAAAATAAAACATTTGAAAACGGACCATTTTCCACATTTCTGAAGCATGACGTAATGGGGGGGTGTTATCTCTTTTGTCGAAAATCAGCCGTTTTTGCTCGAACATTAAATGCCTCCAAATGGTATTTAATTAACTTCCCAGGGTGAAGAAACCCTTTTTGAGAACTCAGAGTGAGTAAATTGGCCATTTTCATGCACTTTTAACCATTCCATAAATCTTGTGTTTAGGGCCCCTAGAAGCATGAAAATCACTTTAAACATGCTAGTTTTATCTCTAACACTGATGATCCACCCACAAATGTGAACTGACGTTCAAAAATAAAACATTTGAAAACGGACCATTTTCCACATTTCTGAAGCATGACGTAATGGGGGGTGTTATCTCTTTTGTCGAAAATCAGCCGTTTTTGCAGTATTTAATTCACTTCCCGAGCCCCTGGAAGCATGAAAATCACTTTAAGCATGCTAATTTTAGCTCTAACACTGATGATCCATCTACAAATGTGAACTGGCGTTCAAAAATAAAACATTTGAAAACAGACCATTTTCCACATTTCTGAAGCATGACGTAATTGGGGGGTGTTATCTCTTTTGTCGAAAATCAGCCGTTTTTGCTTCAACATTAAATGCCTCCAAATAGTATTTAATTCACTTCCCGAGCCCCTGGAAGCATGAAAATCACTTTAAACATGCTAATTTTAGCTCTAACACTGATGATCCACCTACAAATGTGAACTGACGTTCAAAAATAAAACATTTGAAAACGGACCATTTTCCACATTTCTGAAGCATGACGTAATGGGGGGGTGTTATCTCTTTTGTCGAAAATTAGCCGTTTTTGCTTGAACATTAAATGCCTCCAAATAGTATTTAATTCACTTCCCGAGCCCCTGGAAGCATGAAAATCACTTTAAACATGCTAATTTTAGCTCTAACACTGATGATCCACCTACAAATGTGAACTGACGTTCAAAAATAAAACATTTGAAAACGGACCATTTTCCACATTTCTGAAGCATGACGTAATGGGGGGGTGTTATCTCTTTTGTCGAAAATTAGCCGTTTTTGCTTGAACATTAAATGCCTCCAAATAGTATTTAATTCACTTCCCGAGCCCCTGGAAGCATGAAAATCACTTTAAACATGCTAATTTTAGCTCTAACACTGATGATCCACCTACAAATGTGAACTGACGTTCAAAAATAAAACATTTGAAAACGGACCATTTTCCACATTTCTGAAGCATGACGTAATGGGGGGGTGTTATCTCTTTTGTCGAAAATCAGCCGTTTTTGCTCGAACATTAAATGCCTCCAAATAGTATTTAATTAACTTCCCGGGGTGAAGAAACCCTTTTTGAGAACTCAGAGTGAGTAAATTGGCCATTTTCATGCACTTTTAACCATTCCATAAATCTTGTGTTTAGGGCCCCTGGAAGCATGAAAATCACTTTAAACATGCTAATTTTAGCTCTAACACTGATGATCCACCTACAAATGTGAACTGACGTTCAAAAAGAAAACATTTGAAAACGGACCATTTTCCACATTTCTGAAGCATGACGTAATGGGGGGGTGTTATCTCTTTTGTCAAAAATCAGCTGTTTTTGATTGAACATTAAATGCCTCCAAATAGTATTTAATTCACTTCCCGAGCCCCTGGAAGCATGAAAATCTCTTTAAACATGCTAATTTTAGCTCTAACACTGATGATCCACCTACAAATGTGAACTGACGTTCAAAAATAAAACATTTGAAAACGGACCATTTTCCACATTTCTGAAGCATGACGTAATGGGGGGGGTTATCTCTCTTGTCGAAAATCAGCCGTTTTTGCTCGAACATTAAATGCCTCCAAATGGTATTTAATTAACTTCCCGGGGTGAAGAAACGCTTTTTGAGAACTCAGAGTGAGTAAATTGGCCATTTTCATGCACTTTTAACCATTCCATAAATCTTGTGTTTAGGGCCCCTGGAAGCATGAAAATCACTTTAAACATGCTAATTTTAGCTCTAACACTGATGATCCACCTACAAATGTGAACTGACGTTCAAAAAGAAAATATTTGAAAACGGCCATTTTCCACATTTCTGAAGCATGACGTAATGGGGGGGTGTTATCTCTTTTGTCGAAAATCAGCCGTTTTTGCTTGAACATTAAATGCCTCCAAATAGTATTTAATTCACTTCCCGAGCCCCTGGAAGCATGAAAATCACTTTAAACATGCTAATTTTAGCTCTAACACTGATGATCCACCTACAAATGTGAACTGACGTTCAAAAATAAAACATTTGAAAACGGACCATTTTCCACATTTCTGAAGCATGACGTAATGGGGGGGTGTTATCTCTTTTGTCAAAAATCAGCTGTTTTTGATTGAACATTAAATGCCTCCAAATAGTATTTAACTCACTTCCCGAGCCCCTGGAAGCATGAAAATCACTTTAAACATGCTAATTTTAGCTCTAACACTGATGATCCACCTACAAATGTGAACTGACGTTCAAAAATAAAACATTTGAAAACGGACCATTTTCCACATTTCTGAAGCATGACGTAATGGGGGGGTGTTATCTCTTTTGTCGAAAATCAGCCGTTTTTGCTCGAACATTAAATGCCTCCAAATGGTATTTAATTAACTTCCCGGGGTGAAAAAACCCTTTTTGAGAACTCAGAGTGAGTAAATTGGCCATTTTCATGCACTTTTAACCATTCCATAAATCTTGTGTTTAGGGCCCCTGGAAGCATGAAAATCACTTTAAACATGCTAATTTTAGCTCTAACACTGATGATCCACCTACAAATGTGAACTGACGTTCAAAAATAAAACATTTGAAAACGGACCATTTTCCACATTTCTGAAGCATGACGTAATGGGGGGGGGTTATCTCTTTTGTCGAAAATCAGCCTTTTTTGCTCGAACATTAAATGCCTCCAAATGGTATTTAATTAACTTCCCAGGGTGAAGAAACCCTTTTTGAGAACTCAGAGTGAGTAAATTGGCCATTTTCATGCACTTTTAACCATTCCATAAATCTTGTGTTTAGGGCCCCTAGAAGCATGAAAATCACTTTAAACATGCAAATTTTATCTCTAACACTGATGATCCACCCACAAATGTGAACTGACGTTCAAAAATAAAACATTTGAAAACGGACCATTTTCCACATTTCTGAAGCATGACGTAATGGGGGGGTGTTATCTCTTTTGTCAAAAATCAGCTGTTTTTGATTGAACATTAAATGCCTCCAAATAGTATTTAATTCACTTCCCGAGCCCCTGGAAGCATGAAAATCACTTTAAACATGCTAATTTTAGCTCTAACACTGATGATCCACCTACAAATGTGAACTGACGTTCAAAAAGAAAACATTTGAAAACGGACCATTTTCCACATTTCTGAAGCATGACTTAATGGGGGGGTGTTATCTCTTTGGTCAAAAATCAGCTGTTTTTGATTGAACATTAAATGCCTCCAAATAGTATTTAATTCACTTCCCGAGCCCCTGGAAGCATGAAAATCACTTTAAACATGCTAATTTTAGCTCTAACACTGATGATCCACCTACAAATGTGAACTGACGTTCAAAAATAAAACATTTGAAAACGGACCATTTTCCACATTTCTGAAGCATGACGTAATGGGGGGGTGTTATCTCTTTTGTCGAAAATCAGCCGTTTTTGCTCGAACATTAAATGCCTCCAAATGTTATTTAATTAACTTCCCGGGGTGAAGAAACCCTTTTTGAGAACTCAGAGTGAGTAAATTGGCCATTTTCATGCACTTTTAACCATTCCATAAATCTTGTGTTTAGGGCCCCTGGAAGCATGAAAACCACTTTAAACATGCTAATTTTAGCTCTAACACTGATGATCCACCTACAAATGTGAACTGACATTCAAAAATAAAACATTTGAAAACGGACCATTTTCCACATTTCTGAAGCATGACGTAATGGGGGGGTGTTATCTCTTTTGTCAAAAATCTGCTGTTTTTGATTGAACATTAAATGCCTCCAAATAGTATTTAACTCACTTCCCGAGCCCCTGGAAGCATGAAAATCACTTTAAACATGCTAATATTAGCTCTAACACTGATGATCCACCTACAAATGTGAACTGACATTCAAAAATAAAACATTTGAAAATGGACCATTTTCCACATTTCTGAAGCATGACGTAATGGGGGGGGTGTTATCTCTTTTGTCGAAAATCAGCCGTTTTTGCTCGAACATTAAATGCCTCCAAATGGTATTTAATTAACTTCCCAGGGTGAAGAAACCCTTTTTGAGAACTCAGAGTGAGTAAATTGGCCATTTTCATGCACTTTTAACCATTCCATAAATCTTGTGTTTAGGGCCCCTAGAAGCATGAAAATCACTTTAAACATGCTAATTTTAGCCCTAACACTGATGATCCACCTACAAATGTGAACTGACGTTCAAAAATAAAACATTTGAAAACGGACCATTTTCCACATTTCTGAAGCATGACGTAATGGGGGGTGTTATCTCTTTTGTCAAAAATCAGCTGTTTTTGATTGAACATTAAATGCCTCCAAATAGTATTTAATTCACTTCCCGAGCCCCTGGAAGCATGAAAATCACTTTAAACATGCTAATTTTAGCTCTAACACTGATGATCCACCTACAAATGTGAACTGACGTTCAAAAAGAAAACATTTGAAAACGGACCATTTTCCACATTTCTGAAGCATGACTTAATAGGGGGGTGTTATCTCTTTGGTCAAAAATCTGCTGTTTTTGATTGAACATTAAATGCCTCCAAATAGTATTTAATTCACTTCCCGAGCCCCTGGAAGCATGAAAATCACTTTAAACATGCTAATTTTAGCTCTAACACTGATGATCCACCTACAAATGTGAACTGACGTTCAAAAATAAAACATTTGAAAACGGACCATTTTCCACATTTCTGAAGCATGACGTAATGGGGGGGTGTTATCTCTTTTGTCGAAAATCAGCCTTTTTTGCTCGAACATTAAATGCCTCCAAATGTTATTTAATTAACTTCCCGGGGTGAAGAAACCCTTTTTGAGAACTCAGAGTGAGTAAATTGGCCATTTTCATGCACTTTTAACCATTCCATAAATCTTGTGTTTAGGGCCCCTGGAAGCATGAAAACCACTTTAAACATGCTAATTTTAGCTCTAACACTGATGATCCACCTACAAATGTGAACTGACATTCAAAAATAAAACATTTGAAAACGGACCATTTTCCACATTTCTGAAGCATGACGTAATGGGGGGGTGTTATCTCTTTTGTCGAAAATCAGCCGTTTTTGCTTGAACATTAAATGCCTCCAAATAGTATTTAATTCACTTCCCGAGCCCCTGGAAGCATGAAAATCACTTTAAACATGCTAATTTTAGCTCTAACACTGATGATCCACCTACAAATGTGAACTGACGTTCAAAAATAAAACATTTGAAAACGGACCATTTTCCACATTTCTGAAGCATGACGTAATGGGGGGGTGTTATCTCTTTTGTCAAAAATCTGCTGTTTTTGATTGAACATTAAATGCCTCCAAATAGTATTTAACTCACTTCCCGAGCCCCTGGAAGCATGAAAATCACTTTAAACATGCTAATATTAGCTCTAACACTGATGATCCACCTACAAATGTGAACTGACATTCAAAAATAAAACATTTGAAAATGGACCATTTTCCACATTTCTGAAGCATGACGTAATGGGGGGGTGTTATCTCTTTTGTCGAAAATCAGCCGTTTTTGCTCGAACATTAAATGCCTCCAAATGGTATTTAATTAACTTCCCAGGGTGAAGA
Organism: Lissotriton vulgaris; assembly: GCF_964263255.1. Classification (NCBI taxonomy): domain Eukaryota; kingdom Metazoa; phylum Chordata; class Amphibia; order Caudata; family Salamandridae; genus Lissotriton; species Lissotriton vulgaris. Next base: position 184,044 of record NW_028250681.1, read on the forward strand.
AACCCTTTTTGAGAACTCAGAGTGAGTAAATTGGCCATTTTCATGCACTTTTAACCATTCCATAAATCTTGTGTTTAGGGCACCTGGAAGCATGAAAATCACTTTAAACATGCTAATTTTACCTCTAACACTGATGATCCACCAACAAATGTGAACTGACGTTCAAAAATAAAACATTTGAAAACGGACCATTTTCCACATTTCTGAAGCATGACGTAATGGGGGGGTGTTATCTCTTTTGTCGAAAATCAGCCGTTTTTGCTCGAACATTAAATGCCTCCAAATGGTATTTAATTAACTTCCCGGGGTGAATAAACCCTTTTTGAGAACTCAGAGTGAGTAAATTGGCCATTTTCATGCACTTTTAACCATTCCATAAATCTTGTGTTTAGGGCCCCTGGAAGCATGAAAATCACTTTAAACATGCTAATTTTAGCTCTAACACTGATGATCCACCTACAAATGTGAACTGACGTTCAAAAATAAAACATTTGAAAACGGACCATTTTCCACATTTCTGAAGCATGACGTAATGGGGGGGTGTTATCTCTTTTGTCAAAAATCAGCTGTTTTTGATTGAACATTAAATGCCTCCAAATAGTATTTAATTCACTTCCCGAGCCCCTGGAAGCATGAAAATCACTTTAAACATGCTAATTTTAGCTCTAACACTGATGATCCACCTACAAATGTGAACTGACGTTCAAAAATAAAACATTTGAAAACGGACCATTTTCCACATTTCTGAAGCATGACGTAATGGGGGGGTGTTATCTCTTTTGTCGAAAATCAGCCGTTTTTGCTCGAACATTAAATGCCTCCAAATGTTATTTAATTAACTTCCCGGGGTGAAGAAACCCTTTTTAAGAACTCAGAGTGAGTAAATTGGCCATTTTCATGCACTTTTAACCATTCCATAAATCTTGTGTTTAGGGCCCCTGGAAGCATGAAAACCACTTTAAACATGCTAATTTTAGCTCTAACACTGATGATCCACCTACAAATGTGAACTGACATTCAAAAATAAAACATTTGAAAACGGACCATTTTCCACATTTCTGAAGCATGACGTAATGGGGGGGTGTTATCTCTTTTGTCGAAAATCAGCCGTTTTTGCTTGAACATTAAATGCCTCCAAATAGTATTTAATTCACTTCCCGAGCCCCTGGAAGCATGAAAATCACTTTAAACATGCTAATTTTAGCTCTAACACTGATGATCCACCTACAAATGTGAACTGACGTTCAAAAATAAAACATTTGAAAACGGACCATTTTCCACATTTCTGAAGCATGACGTAATGGGGGGGTGTTATCTCTTTTGTCAAAAATCTGCTGTTTTTGATTGAACATTAAATGCCTCCAAATAGTATTTAACTCACTTCCCGAGCCCCTGGAAGCATGAAAATCACTTTAAACATGCTAATATTAGCTCTAACACTGATGATCCACCTACAAATGTGAACTGACATTCAAAAATAAAACATTTGAAAATGGACCATTTTCCACATTTCTGAAGCATGACGTAATGGGGGGGTGTTATCTCTTTTGTCGAAAATCAGCCGTTTTTGCTCGAACATTAAATGCCTCCAAATGGTATTTAATTAACTTCCCAGGGTGAAGAAACCCTTTTTGAGAACTCAGAGTGAGTAAATTGGCCATTTTCATGCACTTTTAACCATTCCATAAATCTTGTGTTTAGGGCACCTGGAAGCATGAAAATCACTTTAAACATGCTAATTTTACCTCTAACACTGATGATCCACCTACAAATGTGAACTGACGTTCAAAAATAAAACATTTGAAAACGGACCATTTTCCACATTTCTGAAGCATGACGTAATGGGGGGGTGTTATCTCTTTTGTCGAAAATCAGCCGTTTTTGCTCGAACATTAAATGCCTCCAAATGGTATTTAATTAACTTCCCGGGGTGAATAAACCCTTTTTGAGAACTCAGAGTGAGTAAATTGGCCATTTTCATGCACTTTTAACCATTCCATAAATCTTGTGTTTAGGGCCCCTGGAAGCATGAAAATCACTTTAAACATGCTAATTTTAGCTCTAACACTGATGATCCACCTACAAATGTGAACTGACGTTCAAAAATAAAACATTTGAAAACGGACCATTATCCACATTTCTGAAGCATGACGTAATGGGGGGGTGTTATCTCTTTTGTCAAAAATCAGCTGTTTTTGATTGAACATTAAATGCCTCCAAATAGTATTTAATTCACTTCCCGAGCCCCTGGAAGCATGAACATCACTTTAAACATGCTAATTTTAGCTCTAACACTGATAATCCACCTACAAATGTGAACTGACGTTCAAAAATAAAACATTTGAAAACGGACCATTTTCCACATTTCTGAAGCATGACGTAATGGGGGGGTGTTATCTCTTTTGTCAAAAATCAGCTGTTTTTGATTGAACATTAAATGCCTCCAAATAGTATTTAATTCACTTCCCGAGCCCCTGGAAGCATGAAAATCACTTTAAACATGCTAATTTTAGCTCTAACACTGATGATCCACCTACAAATGTGAACTGACGTTCAAAAATAAAACATTTGAAAACGGACCATTTTCCACATTTCTGAAGCATGACGTAATGGGGGGGTGTTATCTCTTTTGTCAAAAATCAGCTGCTTTTGATTGAACATTAAATGCCTCCAAATAGTATTTAATTCACTTCCCGAGCCCCTGGAAGCATGAAAATCACTTTAAACATGCTAATTTTAGCTCTAACACTGATAATCCACCTACAAATGTGAACTGACGTTCAAAAATAAAACATTTGAAAACGGACCATTTTCCACATTTCTGAAGCATGACGTAATGGGGGGGTGTTATCTCTTTTGTCAAAAATCAGCTGTTTTTGATTGAACATTAAATGCCTCCAAATAGTATTTAATTCACTTCCCGAGCCCCTGGAAGCATGAAAATCACTTTAAACATGCTAATTTTAGCTCTAACACTGATGATCCACCTACAAATGTGACCTGACGTTCAAAAATAAAACATTTGAAAACGGACCATTTTCCACATTTCTGAAGCATGACGTAATGGGGGGGTGTTATCTCTTTTGTCGAAAATCAGCCGTTTTTGCTCGAACATTAAATGCCTCCAAATGGTATTTAATTAACTTCCCGGGGTGAAGAAACCCTTTTTGAGAACTCAGAGTGAGTAAATTGGCCATTTTCATGCACTTTTAACCATTCCATAAATCTTGTGTTTAGGGCACCTGGAAGCATGAAAATCACTTTAAACATGCTAATTTTACCTCTAACACTGATGATCCACCTACAAATGTGAACTGACGTTCAAAAATAAAACATTTGAAAACGGACCATTTTCCACATTTCTGAAGCATGACGTAATGGGGGGGTGTTATCTCTTTTGTCGAAAATCAGCCGTTTTTGCTCGAACATTAAATGCCTCCAAATGGTATTTAATTAACTTCCCAGGGTGAAGAAACCCTTTTTGAGAACTCAGAGTGAGTAAATTGGCCATTTTCATGCACTTTTAACCATTCCATAAATCTGGTGTTTAGGGCCCCTAGAAGCATGAAAATCACTTTAAACATGCTAATTTTAGCTCTAACACTGATGATCCACCCACAAATGTGAACTGACGTTCAAAAATAAAACATTTGAAAACGGACCATTTTCCACATTTCTGAAGCATGACGTAATGGGGGGGTGTTATCTCTTTTGTCAAAAATCAGCTGTTTTTGATTGAACATTAAATGCCTCCAAATAGTATTTAATTCACTTCCCGAGCCCCTGGAAGCATGAAAATCACTTTAAACATGCTAATTTTAGCTCTAACACTGATGATCCACCTACAAATGTGAACTGACGTTCAAAAAGAAAACATTTGAAAACGGACCATTTTCCACATTTCTGAAGCATGACGTAATGGGGGGGTGTTATCTCTTTGGTCAAAAATCAGCTGTTTTTGATTGAACATTAAATGCCTCCAAATAGTATTTAATTCACTTCCCGAGCCCCTGGAAGCATGAAAATCACTTTAAACATGCTAATTTTAGCTCTAACACTGATGATCCACCTACAAATGTGAACTGACGTTCAAAAATAAAACATTTGAAAACGGACCATTTTCCACATTTCTGAAGCATGACGTAATGGGGGGGTGTTATCTCTTTTGTCGAAAATCAGCCGTTTTTACTCGAACATTAAATGCCTCCAAATAGTATTTAATTAACTTCCCGGGGTGAAGAAACCCTTTTTGAGAACTCAGAGTGAGTAAATTGGCCATTTTCATGCACTTTTAACCATTCCATAAATCTTGTGTTTAGGGCCCCTGGAAGCATGAAAATCACTTTAAACATGCTAATTTTAGCTCTAACACTGATGATCCACCTACAAATGTGAACTGACGTTCAAAAAGAAAATATTTGAAAACGACCATTTTCCACATTTCTGAAGCATGACGTAATGGGGGGGTGTTATCTCTTTTGTCGAAAATCAGCCGTTTTTGCTTGAACATTAAATGCCTCCAAATAGTATTTAATTCACTTCCCGAGCCCCTGGAAGCATGAAAATCACTTTAAACATGCTAATTTTAGCTCTAACACTGATGATCCACCTACAAATGTGAACTGACGTTCAAAAATAAAACATTTGAAAACGGACCATTTTCCACATTTCTGAAGCATGACGTAATGGGGGGGTGTTATCTCTTTTGTCAAAAATCAGCTGTTTTTGATTGAACATTAAATGCCTCCAAATAGTATTTAACTCACTTCCCGAGCCCCTGGAAGCATGAAAATCACTTTAAACATGCTAATTTTAGCTCTAACACTGATGATCCACCTACAAATGTGAACTGACGTTCAAAAATAAAACATTTGAAAACAGACCATTTTCCACATTTCTGAAGCATGACGTAATGGGGGGGTGTTATCTCTTTTGTCGAAAATCAGCCGTTTTTGCTCGAACATTAAATGCCTCCAAATGGTATTTAATTAACTTCCCGGGGTGAAAAAACCCTTTTTGAGAACTCAGAGTGAGTAAATTGGCCATTTTCATGCACTTTTAACCATTCCATAAATCTTGTGTTTAGGGCCCCTGGAAGCATGAAAATCACTTTAAACATGCTAATTTTAGCTCTAACACTGATGATCCACCTACAAATGTGAACTGACGTTCAAAAATAAAACATTTGAAAACGGACCATTTTCCACATTTCTGAAGCATGACGTAATGGGGGGGTGTTATCTCTTTTGTCGAAAATCAGCCTTTTTTGCTCGAACATTAAATGCCTCCAAATGGTATTTAATTAACTTCCCAGGGTGAAGAAACCCTTTTTGAGAACTCAGAGTGAGTAAATTGGCCATTTTCATGCACTTTTAACCATTCCATAAATCTTGTGTTTAGGGCCCCTAGAAGCATGAAAATCACTTTAAACATGCAAATTTTATCTCTAACACTGATGATCCACCCACAAATGTGAACTGACGTTCAAAAATAAAACATTTGAAAACGGACCATTTTCCACATTTCTGAAGCATGACGTAATGGGGGGGTGTTATCTCTTTTGTCAAAAATCAGCTGTTTTTGATTGAACATTAAATGCCTCCAAATAGTATTTAATTCACTTCCCGAGCCCCTGGAAGCATGAAAATCACTTTAAACATGCTAATTTTAGCTCTAACACTGATGATCCACCTACAAATGTGAACTGACGTTCAAAAAGAAAACATTTGAAAACGGACCATTTTCCACATTTCTGAAGCATGACTTAATGGGGGGGTGTTATCTCTTTGGTCAAAAATCAGCTGTTTTTGATTGAACATTAAATGCCTCCAAATAGTATTTAATTCACTTCCCGAGCCCCTGGAAGCATGAAAATCACTTTAAACATGCTAATTTTAGCTCTAACACTGATGATCCACCTACAAATGTGAACTGACGTTCAAAAATAAAACATTTGAAAACGGACCATTTTCCACATTTCTGAAGCATGACGTAATGGGGGGGTGTTATCTCTTTTGTCGAAAATCAGCCGTTTTTGCTCGAACATTAAATGCCTCCAAATGTTATTTAATTAACTTCCCGGGGTGAAGAAACCCTTTTTGAGAACTCAGAGTGAGTAAATTGGCCATTTTCATGCACTTTTAACCATTCCATAAATCTTGTGTTTAGGGCCCCTGGAAGCATGAAAACCACTTTAAACATGCTAATTTTAGCTCTAACACTGATGATCCACCTACAAATGTGAACTGACATTCAAAAATAAAACATTTGAAAACGGACCATTTTCCACATTTCTGAAGCATGACGTAATGGGGGGGTGTTATCTCTTTTGTCAAAAATCTGCTGTTTTTGATTGAACATTAAATGCCTCCAAATAGTATTTAACTCACTTCCCGAGCCCCTGGAAGCATGAAAATCACTTTAAACATGCTAATATTAGCTCTAACACTGATGATCCACCTACAAATGTGAACTGACATTCAAAAATAAAACATTTGAAAATGGACCATTTTCCACATTTCTGAAGCATGACGTAATGGGGGGGTGTTATCTCTTTTGTCGAAAATCAGCCGTTTTTGCTCGAACATTAAATGCCTCCAAATGGTATTTAATTAACTTCCCAGGGTGAAGAAACCCTTTTTGAGAACTCAGAGTGAGTAAATTGGCCATTTTCATGCACTTTTAACCATTCCATAAATCTTGTGTTTAGGGCCCCTAGAAGCATGAAAATCACTTTAAACATGCTAATTTTAGCCTAACACTGATGATCCACCTACAAATGTGAACTGACGTTCAAAAATAAAACATTTGAAAACGGACCATTTTCCACATTTCTGAAGCATGACGTAATGGGGGGTGTTATCTCTTTTGTCAAAAATCAGCTGTTTTTGATTGAACATTAAATGCCTCCAAATAGTATTTAATTCACTTCCCGAGCCCCTGGAAGCATGAAAATCACTTTAAACATGCTAATTTTAGCTCTAACACTGATGATCCACCTACAAATGTGAACTGTTGTTCAAAAAGAAAACATTTGAAAACGGACCATTTTCCACATTTCTGAAGCATGACTTAATGGGGGGGTGTTATCTCTTTGGTCAAAAATCAGCTGTTTTTGATTGAACATTAAATGCCTCCAAATAGTATTTAATTCACTTCCCGAGCCCCTGGAAGCATGAAAATCACTTTAAACATGCTAATTTTAGCTCTAACACTGATGATCCACCTACAAATGTGAACTGACGTTCAAAAATAAAACATTTGAAAACGGACCATTTTCCACATTTCTGAAGCATGACGTAATGGGGGGGTGTTATCTCTTTTGTCGAAAATCAGCCGTTTTTGCTCGAACATTAAATGCCTCCAAATGTTATTTAATTAACTTACCGGGGTGAAGAAACCCTTTTTGAGAACTCAGAGTGAGTAAATTGGCCATTTTCATGCACTTTTAACCATTCCATAAATCTTGTGTTTAGGGCCCCTGGAAGCATGAAAACCACTTTAAACATGCTAATTTTAGCTCTAACACTGATGATCCACCTACAAATGTGAACTGACATTCAAAAATAAAACATTTGAAAACGGACCATTTTCCACATTTCTGAAGCATGACGTAATGGGGGGGTGTTATCTCTTTTGTCGAAAATCAGCCGTTTTTGCTTGAACATTAAATGCCTCCAAATAGTATTTAATTCACTTCCCGAGCCCCTGGAAGCATGAAAATCACTTTAAACATGCTAATTTTAGCTCTGACACTGATGATCCACCTACAAATGTGAACTGACGTTCAAAAATAAAACATTTGAAAACGGACCATTTTCCACATTTCTGAAGCATGACGTAATGGGGGGGTGTTATCTCTTTTGTCAAAAATCTGCTGTTTTTGATTGAACATTAAATGCCTCCAAATAGTATTTAACTCACTTCCCGAGCCCCTGGAAGCATGAAAATCACTTTAAACATGCTAATATTAGCTCTAACACTGATGATCCACCTACAAATGTGAACTGACATTCAAAAATAAAACATTTGAAAATGGACCATTTTCCACATTTCTGAAGCATGACGTAATGGGGGGGTGTTATCTCTTTTGTCGAAAATCAGCCGTTTTTGCTCGAACATTAAATGCCTCCAAATGGTATTTAATTAACTTCCCAGGGTGAAGAAACCCTTTTTGAGAACTCAGAGTGAGTAAATTGGCCATTTTCATGCACTTTTAACCATTCCATAAATCTTGTGTTTAGGGCCCCTAGAAGCATGAAAATCACTTTAAACATGCTAATTTTAGCTCTAACACTGATGATCCACCTACAAATGTGAACTGACGTTCAAAAATAAAACATTTGAAAACGGACCATTTTCCACATTTCTGAAGCATGACGTAATGGGAGGGTGTTATCTCTTTTGTCAAAAATCAGCTGTTTTTGATTGAACATTAAATGCCTCCAAATAGTATTTAATTCACTTCCCGAGCCCCTGGAAGCATGAAAATCACGTTAAACATGCTAATTTTAACTCTAACACTGATGATCCACCTACAAATGTGAACTGACGTTCAAAAAGAAAACATTTGAAAACGGACCATTTTCCACATTTCTGAAGCATGACGTAATGGGGGGGTGTTATCTCTTTTGTCAAAAATCAGCTGTTTTTGATTGAACATTAAATGCCTCCAAATAGTATTTAATTCACTTCCCGAGCCCCTGGAAGCATGAAAATCACTTTAAACATGCTAATTTTAGCTCTAACACTGATGATCCACCTACAAATGTGAACTGACGTTCAAAAATAAAACATTTGAAAACGGACCATTTTCCACATTTCTGAAGCATGACGTAATGGGGGGGTGTTATCTCTTTTGTCGAAAATCAGCCGTTTTTGCTCGAACATTAAATGCCTCCAAATGTTATTTAATTAACTTCCCGGGGTGAAGAAACCCTTTTTGAGAACTCAGAGTGAGTAAATTGGCCATTTTCATGCACTTTTAACCATTCCATAAATCTTGTGTTTAGGGCACCTGGAAGCATGAAAATCACTTTAAACATGCTAATTTTACCTCTAACACTGATGATCCACCTACAAATGTGAACTGACGTTCAAAAATAAAACATTTGAAAACGGACCATTTTCCACATTTCTGAAGCATGACGTAATGGGGGGGTGTTATCTCTTTTGTCAAAAATCAGCCGTTTTTGCTCGAACATTAAATGCCTCCAAATGGTATTTAATTAACTTCCCGGGGTGAATAAACCCTTTTTGAGAACTCAGAGTGAGTAAATTGGCCATTTTCATGCACTTTTAACCATTCCATAAATCTTGTGTTTAGGGCCCCTGGAAGCATGAAAATCACTTTAAACATGCTAATTTTAGCTCTAACACTGATGATCCACCTACAAATGTGAACTGACGTTCAAAAATAAAACATTTGAAAACGGACCATTTTCCACATTTCTGAAGCATGACGTAATGGGGGGGTGTTATCTCTTTTGTCAAAAATCAGCTGTTTTTGATTGAACATTAAATGCCTCCAAATAGTATTTAATTCACTTCCCGAGCCCCTGGAAGCATGAACATCACTTTAAACATGCTAATTTTAGCTCTAACACTGATAATCCACCTACAAATGTGAACTGACGTTCAAAAATAAAACATTTGAAAACGGACCATTTTCCACATTTCTGAAGCATGACGTAATGGGGGGGTGTTATCTCTTTTGTCAAAAATCAGCTGTTTTTGATTGAACATTAAATGCCTCCAAATAGTATTTAATTCACTTCCCGAGCCCCTGGAAGCATGAAAATCACTTTAAACATGCTAATTTTAGCTCTAACACTGATGATCCACCTACAAATGTGAACTGACGTTCAAAAATAAAACATTTGAAAACGGACCATTTTCCACATTTCTGAAGCATGACGTAATGGGGGGGTGTTATCTCTTTTGTCAAAAATCAGCTGCTTTTGATTGAACATTAAATGCCTCCAAATAGTATTTAATTCACTTCCCGAGCCCCTGGAAGCATGAAAATCACTTTAAACATGCTAATTTTAGCTCTAACACTGATAATCCACCTACAAATGTGAACTGACGTTCAAAAATAAAACATTTGAAAACGGACCATTTTCCACATTTCTGAAGCATGACGTAATGGGGGGGTGTTATCTCTTTTGTCAAAAATCAGCTGTTTTTGATTGAACATTAAATGCCTCCAAATAGTATTTAATTCACTTCCCGAGCCCCTGGAAGCATGAAAATCACTTTAAACATGCTAATTTTAGCTCTAACACTGATGATCCACCTACAAATGTGACCTGACGTTCAAAAATAAAACATTTGAAAACGGACCATTTTCCACATTTCTGAAGCATGACGTAATGGGGGGGTGTTATCTCTTTTGTCGAAAATCAGCCGTTTTTGCTCGAACATTAAATGCCTCCAAATGGTATTTAATTAACTTCCCGGGGTGAAGAAACCCTTTTTGAGAACTCAGAGTGAGTAAATTGGCCATTTTCATGCACTTTTAACCATTCCATAAATCTTGTGTTTAGGGCACCTGGAAGCATGAAAATCACTTTAAACATGCTAATTTTACCTCTAACACTGATGATCCACCTACAAATGTGAACTGACGTTCAAAAATAAAACATTTGAAAACGGACCATTTTCCACATTTCTGAAGCATGACGTAATGGGGGGGTGTTATCTCTTTTGTCGAAAATCAGCCGTTTTTGCTCGAACATTAAATGCCTCCAAATGGTATTTAATTAACTTCCCAGGGTGAAGAAACCCTTTTTGAGAACTCAGAGTGAGTAAATTGGCCATTTTCATGCACTTTTAACCATTCCATAAATCTGGTGTTTAGGGCCCCTAGAAGCATGAAAATCACTTTAAACATGCTAATTTTAGCTCTAACACTGATGATCCACCCACAAATGTGAACTGACGTTCAAAAATAAAACATTTGAAAACGGACCATTTTCCACATTTCTGAAGCATGACGTAATGGGGGGGTGTTATCTCTTTTGTCAAAAATCAGCTGTTTTTGATTGAACATTAAATGCCTCCAAATAGTATTTAATTCACTTCCCGAGCCCCTGGAAGCATGAAAATCACTTTAAACATGCTAATTTTAGCTCTAACACTGATGATCCACCTACAAATGTGAACTGACGTTCAAAAAGAAAACATTTGAAAACGGACCATTTTCCACATTTCTGAAGCATGACGTAATGGGGGGGTGTTATCTCTTTGGTCAAAAATCAGCTGTTTTTGATTGAACATTAAATGCCTCCAAATAGTATTTAATTCACTTCCCGAGCCCCTGGAAGCATGAAAATCACTTTAAACATGCTAATTTTAGCTCTAACACTGATGATCCACCTACAAATGTGAACTGACGTTCAAAAATAAAACATTTGAAAACGGACCATTTTCCACATTTCTGAAGCATGACGTAATGGGGGGGTGTTATCTCTTTTGTCGAAAATCAGCCGTTTTTGCTCGAACATTAAATGCCTCCAAATAGTATTTAATTAACTTCCCGGGGTGAAGAAACCCTTTTTGAGAACTCAGAGTGAGTAAATTGGCCATTTTCATGCACTTTTAACCATTCCATAAATCTTGTGTTTAGGGCCCCTGGAAGCATGAAAATCACTTTAAACATGCTAATTTTAGCTCTAACACTGATGATCCACCTACAAATGTGAACTGACGTTCAAAAAGAAAACATTTGAAAACGGACCATTTTCCACATTTCTGAAGCATGACGTAATGGGGGGGTGTTATCTCTTTTGTCAAAAATCAGCTGTTTTTGATTGAACATTAAATGCCTCCAAATAGTATTTAATTCACTTCCCGAGCCCCTGGAAGCATGAAAATCACTTTAAACATGCTAATTTTAGCTCTAACACTGATGATCCACCTACAAATGTGAACTGACGTTCAAAAATAAAACATTTGAAAACGGACCATTTTCCACATTTCTGAAGCATGACGTAATGGGGGGGTGTTATCTCTTTTGTCGAAAATCAGCCGTTTTTGCTCGAACATTAAATGCCTCCAAATGTTATTTAATTAACTTCCCGGGGTGAAGAAACCCTTTTTGAGAACTCAGAGTGAGTAAATTGGCCATTTTCATGCACTTTTAACCATTCCATAAATCTTGTGTTTAGGGCCCCTGGAAGCATGAAAACCACTTTAAACATGCTAATTTTAGCTCTAACACTGATGATCCACCTACAAATGTGAACTGACATTCAAAAATAAAACATTTGAAAACGGACCATTTTCCACATTTCTGAAGCATGACGTAATGGGGGGGTGTTATCTCTTTTGTCGAAAATCAGCCGTTTTTGCTTGAACATTAAATGCCTCCAAATAGTATTTAATTCACTTCCCGAGCCCCTGGAAGCATGAAAATCAATTTAAACATGCTAATTTTAGCTCTAACACTGATGATCCACCTACAAATGTGAACTGACGTTCAAAAATAAAACATTTGAAAACGGACCATTTTCCACATTTCTGAAGCATGACGTAATGGGGGGGTGTTATCTCTTTTGTCAAAAATCTGCTGTTTTTGATTGAACATTAAATGCCTCCAAATAGTATTTAACTCACTTCCCGAGCCCCTGGAAGCATGAAAATCACTTTAAACATGCTAATATTAGCTCTAACACTGATGATCCACCTACAAATGTGAACTGACATTCAAAAATAAAACATTTGAAAATGGACCATTTTCCACATTTCTGAAGCATGACGTAATGGGGGGGTGTTATCTCTTTTGTCGAAAATCAGCCGTTTTTGCTCGAACATTAAATGCCTCCAAATGGTATTTAATTAACTTCCCAGGGTGAAGAAACCCTTTTTGAGAACTCAGAGTGAGTAAATTGGCCATTTTCATGCACTTTTAACCATTCCATAAATCTTGTGTTTAGGGCCCCTAGAAGCATGAAAATCACTTTAAACATGCTAATTTTAGCTCTAACACTGATGATCCACCTACAAATGTGAACTGACGTTCAAAAATAAAACATTTGAAAACGGACCATTTTCCACATTTCTGAAGCATGACGTAATGGGAGGGTGTTATCTCTTTTGTCAAAAATCAGCTGTTTTTGATTGAACATTAAATGCCTCCAAATAGTATTTAATTCACTTCCCGAGCCCCTGGAAGCATGAAAATCACGTTAAACATGCTAATTTTAACTCTAACACTGATGATCCACCTACAAATGTGAACTGACGTTCAAAAAGAAAACATTTGAAAACGGACCATTTTCCACATTTCTGAAGCATGACGTAATGGGGGGGTGTTATCTCTTTTGTCGAAAATCAGCCGTTTTTGCTCGAACATTAAATGCCTCCAAATGGTATTTAATTAACTTCCCGGGGTGAATAAACCCTTTTTGAGAACTCAGAGTGAGTAAATTGGCCATTTTCATGCACTTTTAACCATTCCATAAATCTTGTGTTTAGGGCCCCTGGAAGCATGAAAATCACTTTAAACATGCTAATTTTAGCTCTAACACTGATGATCCACCTACAAATGTGAACTGACGTTCAAAAATAAAACATTTGAAAACGGACCATTTTCCACATTTCTGAAGCATGACGTAATGGGGGGGGGTGTTATCTCTTTTGTCAAAAATCAGCTGTTTTTGATTGAACATTAAATGCCTCCAAATAGTATTTAATTCACTTCCCGAGCCCCTGGAAGCATGAACATCACTTTAAACATGCTAATTTTAGCTCTAACACTGATAATCCACCTACAAATGTGAACTGACGTTCAAAAATAAAACATTTGAAAACGGACCATTTTCCACATTTCTGAAGCATGACGTAATGGGGGGGTGTTATCTCTTTTGTCAAAAATCAGCTGTTTTTGATTGAACATTAAATACCTCCAAATAGTATTTAATTCACTTCCCGAGCCCCTGGAAGCATGAAAATCACTTTAAACATGCTAATTTTAGCTCTAACACTGATGATCCACCTACAAATGTGAACTGACGTTCAAAAATAAAACATTTGAAAACGGACCATTTTCCACATTTCTGAAGCATGACGTAATGGGGGGGGTGTTATCTCTTTTGTCAAAAATCAGCTGTTTTTGATTGAACATTAAATGCCTCCAAATAGTATTTAATTCACTTCCCGAGCCCCTGGAAGCATGAAAATCACTTTAAACATGCTAATTTTAGCTCTAACACTGATAATCCACCTACAAATGTGAACTGACGTTCAAAAATAAAACATTTGAAAACGGACCATTTTCCACATTTCTGAAGCATGACGTAATGGGGGGGTGTTATCTCTTTTGTCAAAAATCAGCTGTTTTTGATTGAACATTAAATGCCTCCAAATAGTATTTAATTCACTTCCCGAGCCCCTGGAAGCATGAAAATCACTTTAAACATGCTAATTTTAGCTCTAACACTGATGATCCACCTACAAATGTGACCTGACGTTCAAAAATAAAACATTTGAAAACGGACCATTTTCCACATTTCTGAAGCATGACGTAATGGGGGGGTGTTATCTCTTATGTCGAAAATCAGCCGTTTTTGCTCGAACATTAAATGCCTCCAAATGGTATTTAATTAACTTCCCGGGGTGAAGAAACCCTTTTTGAGAACTCAGAGTGAGTAAATTGGCCATTTTCATGCACTTTTAACCATTCCATAAATCTTGTGTTTAGGGCACCTGGAAGCATGAAAATCACTTTAAACATGCTAATTTTACCTCTAACACTGATGATCCACCTACAAATGTGAACTGACGTTCAAAAATAAAACATTTGAAAACGGACCATTTTCCACATTTCTGAAGCATGACGTAATGGGGGGGTGTTATCTCTTTTGTCAAAAATCAGCCGTTTTTGCTCGAACATTAAATGCCTCCAAATGGTATTTAATTAACTTCCCGGGGTGAATAAACCCTTTTTGAGAACTCAGAGTGAGTAAATTGGCCATTTTCATGCACTTTTAACCATTCCATAAATCTTGTGTTTAGGGCCCCTGGAAGCATGAAAATCACTTTAAACATGCTAATTTTAGCTCTAACACTGATGATCCACCTACAAATGTGAACTGACGTTCAAAAATAAAACATTTGAAAACGGACCATTTTCCACATTTCTGAAGCATGACGTAATGGGGGGGTGTTATCTCTTTTGTCAAAAATCAGCTGTTTTTGATTGAACATTAAATGCCTCCAAATAGTATTTAATTCACTTCCCGAGCCCCTGGAAGCATAAACATCACTTTAAACATGCTAATTTTAGCTCTAACACTGATAATCCACCTACAAATGTGAACTGACGTTCAAAAATAAAACATTTGAAAACGGACCATTTTCCACATTTCTGAAGCATGACGTAATGGGGGGGTGTTATCTCTTTTGTCAAAAATCAGCTGTTTTTGATTGAACATTAAATGCCTCCAAATAGTATTTAATTCACTTCCCGAGCCCCTGGAAGCATGAAAATCACTTTAAACATGCTAATTTTAGCTCTAACACTGATGATCCACCTACAAATGTGAACTGACGTTCAAAAATAAAACATTTGAAAACGGACCATTTTCCACATTTCTGAAGCATGGCGTAATGGGGGGGTGTTATCTCTTTTGTCAAAAATCAGCTGCTTTTGATTGAACATTAAATGCC
Source organism: Lissotriton vulgaris (assembly GCF_964263255.1). Lineage (NCBI taxonomy): Eukaryota > Metazoa > Chordata > Amphibia > Caudata > Salamandridae > Lissotriton > Lissotriton vulgaris. Next base: position 199,716 of record NW_028250681.1, read on the forward strand.
TCCAAATAGTATTTAATTCACTTCCCGAGCCCCTGGAAGCATGAAAATCACTTTAAACATGCTAATTTTAGCTCTAACACTGATAATCCACCTACAAATGTGAACTGACGTTCAAAAATAAAACATTTGAAAACGGACCATTTTCCACATTTCTGAAGCATGACGTAATGGGGGGGTGTTATCTCTTTTGTCAAAAATCAGCTGTTTTTGATTGAACATTAAATGCCTCCAAATAGTATTTAATTCACTTCCCGAGCCCCTGGAAGCATGAAAATCACTTTAAACATGCTAATTTTAGCTCTAACACTGATGATCCACCTACAAATGTGACCTGACGTTCAAAAATAAAACATTTGAAAACGGACCATTTTCCACATTTCTGAAGCATGACGTAATGGGGGGGTGTTATCTCTTTTGTCGAAAATCAGCCGTTTTTGCTCGAACATTAAATGCCTCCAAATGGTATTTAATTAACTTCCCGGGGTGAAGAAACCCTTTTTGAGAACTCAGAGTGAGTAAATTGGCCATTTTCATGCACTTTTAACCATTCCATAAATCTTGTGTTTAGGGCACCTGGAAGCATGAAAATCACTTTAAACATGCTAATTTTACCTCTAACACTGATGATCCACCTACAAATGTGAACTGACGTTCAAAAATAAAACATTTGAAAACGGACCATTTTCCACATTTCTGAAGCATGACGTAATGGGGGGGTGTTATCTCTTTTGTCGAAAATCAGCCGTTTTTGCTCGAACATTAAATGCCTCCAAATGGTATTTAATTAACTTCCCAGGGTGAAGAAACCCTTTTTGAGAACTCAGAGTGAGTAAATTGGCCATTTTCATGCACTTTTAACCATTCCATAAATCTGGTGTTTAGGGCCCCTAGAAGCATGAAAATCACTTTAAACATGCTAATTTTAGCTCTAACACTGATGATCCACCCACAAATGTGAACTGACGTTCAAAAATAAAACATTTGAAAACGGACCATTTTCCACATTTCTGAAGCATGACGTAATGGGGGGGTGTTATCTCTTTTGTCAAAAATCAGCTGTTTTTGATTGAACATTAAATGCCTCCAAATAGTATTTAATTCACTTCCCGAGCCCCTGGAAGCATGAAAATCACTTTAAACATGCTAATTTTAGCTCTAACACTGATGATCCACCTACAAATGTGAACTGACGTTCAAAAAGAAAACATTTGAAAACGGACCATTTTCCACATTTTTGAAGCATGACGTAATGGGGGGGTGTTATCTCTTTGGTCAAAAATCAGCTGTTTTTGATTGAACATTAAATGCCTCCAAATAGTATTTAATTCACTTCCCGAGCCCCTGGAAGCATGAAAATCACTTTAAACATGCTAATTTTAGCTCTAACACTGATGATCCACCTACAAATGTGAACTGACGTTCAAAAATAAAACATTTGAAAACGGACCATTTTCCACATTTCTGAAGCATGACGTAATGGGGGGGTGTTATCTCTTTTGTCGAAAATCAGCCGTTTTTGCTCGAACATTAAATGCCTCCAAATAGTATTTAATTAACTTCCCGGGGTGAAGAAACCCTTTTTGAGAACTCAGAGTGAGTAAATTGGCCATTTTCATGCACTTTTAACCATTCCATAAATCTTGTGTTTAGGGCCCCTGGAAGCATGAAAATCACTTTAAACATGCTAATTTTAGCTCTAACACTGATGATCCACCTACAAATGTGAACTGACGTTCAAAAAGAAAACATTTGAAAACGGACCATTTTCCACATTTCTGAAGCATGACGTAATAGGGGGGTGTTATCTCTTTTGTCAAAAATCAGCTGTTTTTGATTGAACATTAAATGCCTCCAAATAGTATTTAATTCACTTCCCGAGCCCCTGGAAGCATGAAAATCTCTTTAAACATGCTAATTTTAGCTCTAACACTGATGATCCACCTACAAATGTGAACTGACGTTCAAAAATAAAACATTTGAAAACGGACCATTTTCCACATTTCTGAAGCATGACGTAATGGGGGGGGTTATCTCTCTTGTCGAAAATCAGCCGTTTTTGCTCGAACATTAAATGCCTCCAAATGGTATTTAATTAACTTCCCGGGGTGAAGAAACGCTTTTTGAGAACTCAGAGTGAGTAAATTGGCCATTTTCATGCACTTTTAACCATTCCATAAATCTTGTGTTTAGGGCCCCTGGAAGCATGAAAATCACTTTAAACATGCTAATTTTAGCTCTAACACTGATGATCCACCTACAAATGTGAACTGACGTTGAAAAAGAAAATATTTGAAAACGGCCATTTTCCACATTTCTGAAGCATGACGTAATGGGGGGGTGTTATCTCTTTTGTCGAAAATCAGCCGTTTTTGCTTGAACATTAAATGCCTCCAAATAGTATTTAATTCACTTCCCGAGCCCCTGGAAGCATGAAAATCACTTTAAACATGCTAATTTTAGCTCTAACACTGATGATCCACCTACAAATGTGAACTGACGTTCAAAAATAAAACATTTGAAAATGGACCATTTTCCACATTTCTGAAGCATGACGTAATGGGGGGGTGTTATCTCTTTTGTCAAAAATCAGCTGTTTTTGATTGAACATTAAATGCCTCCAAATAGTATTTAACTCACTTCCCGAGCCCCTGGAAGCATGAAAATCACTTTAAACATGCTAATTTTAGCTCTAACACTGATGATCCACCTACAAATGTGAACTGACGTTCAAAAATAAAACATTTGAAAACGGACCATTTTCCACATTTCTGAAGCATGACGTAATGGGGGGGTGTTATCTCTTTTGTCGAAAATCAGCCGTTTTTGCTCGAACATTAAATGCCTCCAAATGGTATTTAATTAACTTCCCGGGGTGAAAAAACCCTTTTTGAGAACTCAGAGTGAGTAAATTGGCCATTTTCATGCACTTTTAACCATTCCATAAATCTTGTGTTTAGGGCCCCTGGAAGCATGAAAATCACTTTAAACATGCTAATTTTAGCTCTAACACTGATGATCCACCTACAAATGTGAACTGACGTTCAAAAATAAAACATTTGAAAACGGACCATTTTCCACATTTCTGAAGCATGACGTAATGGGGGGGTGTTATCTCTTTTGTCGAAAATCAGCCTTTTTTGCTCGAACATTAAATGCCTCCAAATGGTATTTAATTAACTTCCCAGGGTGAAGAAACCCTTTTTGAGAACTCAGAGTGAGTAAATTGGCCATTTTCATGCACTTTTAACCATTCCATAAATCTTGTGTTTAGGGCCCCTAGAAGCATGAAAATCACTTTAAACATGCAAATTTTATCTCTAACACTGATGATCCACCCACAAATGTGAACTGACGTTCAAAAATAAAACATTTGAAAACGGACCATTTTCCACATTTCTGAAGCATGACGTAATGGGGGGGTGTTATCTCTTTTGTCAAAAATCAGCTGTTTTTGATTGAACATTAAATGCCTCCAAATAGTATTTAATTCACTTCCCGAGCCCCTGGAAGCATGAAAATCACTTTAAACATGCTAATTTTAGCTCTAACACTGATGATCCACCTACAAATGTGAACTGACGTTCAAAAAGAAAACATTTGAAAACGGACCATTTTCCACATTTCTGAAGCATGACTTAATGGGGGGGTGTTATCTCTTTGGTCAAAAATCAGCTGTTTTTGATTGAACATTAAATGCCTCCAAATAGTATTTAATTCACTTCCCGAGCCCCTGGAAGCATGAAAATCACTTTAAACATGCTAATTTTAGCTCTAACACTGATGATCCACCTACAAATGTGAACTGACGTTCAAAAATAAAACATTTGAAAACGGACCATTTTCCACATTTCTGAAGCATGACGTAATGGGGGGGTGTTATCTCTTTTGTCGAAAATCAGCCGTTTTTGCTCGAACATTAAATGCCTCCAAATGTTATTTAATTAACTTCCCGGGGTGAAGAAACCCTTTTTGAGAACTCAGAGTGAGTAAATTGGCCATTTTCATGCACTTTTAACCATTCCATAAATCTTGTGTTTAGGGCCCCTGGAAGCATGAAAACCACTTTAAACATGCTAATTTTAGCTCTAACACTGATGATCCACCTACAAATGTGAACTGACATTCAAAAATAAAACATTTGAAAACGGACCATTTTCCACATTTCTGAAGCATGACGTAATGGGGGGGTGTTATCTCTTTTGTCAAAAATCTGCTGTTTTTGATTGAACATTAAATGCCTCCAAATAGTATTTAACTCACTTCCCGAGCCCCTGGAAGCATGAAAATCACTTTAAACATGCTAATATTAGCTCTAACACTGATGATCCACCTACAAATGTGAACTGACATTCAAAAATAAAACATTTGAAAATGGACCATTTTCCACATTTCTGAAGCATGACGTAATGGGGGGGTGTTATCTCTTTTGTCGAAAATCAGCCGTTTTTGCTCGAACATTAAATGCCTCCAAATGTTATTTAATTAACTTCCCGGGGTGAAGAAACCCTTTTTGAGAACTCAGAGTGAGTAAATTGGCCATTTTCATGCACTTTTAACCATTCCATAAATCTTGTGTTTAGGGCCCCTGGAAGCATGAAAACCACTTTAAACATGCTAATTTTAGCTCTAACACTGATGATCCACCTACAAATGTGAACTGACATTCAAAAATAAAACATTTGAAAACGGACCATTTTCCACATTTCTGAAGCATGACGTAATGGGGGGGTGTTATCTCTTTTGTCGAAAATCAGCCGTTTTTGCTTGAACATTAAATGCCTCCAAATAGTATTTAATTCACTTCCCGAGCCCCTGGAAGCATGAAAATCACTTTAAACATGCTAATTTTAGCTCTAACACTGATGATCCACCTACAAATGTGAACTGACGTTCAAAAATAAAACATTTGAAAACGGACCATTTTCCACATTTCTGAAGCATGACGTAATGGGGGGGTGTTATCTCTTTTGTCAAAAATCTGCTGTTTTTGATTGAACATTAAATGCCTCCAAATAGTATTTAACTCACTTCCCGAGCCCCTGGAAGCATGAAAATCACTTTAAACATGCTAATATTAGCTCTAACACTGATGATCCACCTACAAATGTGAACTGACATTCAAAAATAAAACATTTGAAAATGGACCATTTTCCACATTTCTGAAGCATGACGTAATGGGGGGGTGTTATCTCTTTTGTCGAAAATCAGCCGTTTTTGCTCGAACATTAAATGCCTCCAAATGGTATTTAATTAACTTCCCAGGGTGAAGAAACCCTTTTTGAGAACTCAGAGTGAGTAAATTGGCCATTTTCATGCACTTTTAACCATTCCATAAATCTTGTGTTTAGGGCCCCTAGAAGCATGAAAATCACTTTAAACATGCTAATTTTAGCTCTAACACTGATGATCCACCTACAAATGTGAACTGACGTTCAAAAATAAAACATTTGAAAACGGACCATTTTCCACATTTCTGAAGCATGACGTAATGGGAGGGTGTTATCTCTTTTGTCAAAAATCAGCTGTTTTTGATTGAACATTAAATGCCTCCAAATAGTATTTAATTCACTTCCCGAGCCCCTGGAAGCATGAAAATCACGTTAAACATGCTAATTTTAACTCTAACACTGATGATCCACCTACAAATGTGAACTGACGTTCAAAAAGAAAACATTTGAAAACGGACCATTTTCCACATTTCTGAAGCATGACGTAATGGGGGGGTGTTATCTCTTTTGTCAAAAATCAGCTGTTTTTGATTGAACATTAAATGCCTCCAAATAGTATTTAATTCACTTCCCGAGCCCCTGGAAGCATGAAAATCACTTTAAACATGCTAATTTTAGCTCTAACACTGATGATCCACCTACAAATGTGAACTGACGTTCAAAAATAAAACATTTGAAAACGGACCATTTTCCACATTTCTGAAGCATGACGTAATGGGGGGGTGTTATCTCTTTTGTCGAAAATCAGCCGTTTTTGCTCGAACATTAAATGCCTCCAAATGGTATTTAATTAACTTCCCGGGGTGAATAAACCCTTTTTGAGAACTCAGAGTGAGTAAATTGGCCATTTTCATGCACTTTTAACCATTCCATAAATCTTGTGTTTAGGGCCCCTGGAAGCATGAAAATCACTTTAAACATGCTAATTTTAGCTCTAACACTGATGATCCACCTACAAATGTGAACTGACGTTCAAAAATAAAACATTTGAAAACGGACCATTTTCCACATTTCTGAAGCATGACGTAATGGGGGGGTGTTATCTCTTTTGTCAAAAATCAGCTGTTTTTGATTGAACATTAAATGCCTCCAAATAGTATTTAATTCACTTCCCGAGCCCCTGGAAGCATGAACATCACTTTAAACATGCTAATTTTAGCTCTAACACTGATAATCCACCTACAAATGTGAACTGACGTTCAAAAATAAAACATTTGAAAACGGACCATTTTCCACATTTCTGAAGCATGACGTAATGGGGGGGTGTTATCTCTTTTGTCAAAAATCAGCTGTTTTTGATTGAACATTAAATGCCTCCAAATAGTATTTAATTCACTTCCCGAGCCCCTGGAAGCATGAAAATCACTTTAAACATGCTAATTTTAGCTCTAACACTGATGATCCACCTACAAATGTGAACTGACGTTCAAAAATAAAACATTTGTAAACGGACCATTTTCCACATTTCTGAAGCATGACGTAATGGGGGGGGTGTTATCTCTTTTGTCAAAAATCAGCTGTTTTTGATTGAACATTAAATGCCTCCAAATAGTATTTAATTCACTTCCCGAGCCCCTGGAAGCATGAAAATCACTTTAAACATGCTAATTTTAGCTCTAACACTGATAATCCACCTACAAATGTGAACTGACGTTCAAAAATAAAACATTTGAAAACGGACCATTTTCCACATTTCTGAAGCATGACGTAATGGGGGGGTGTTATCTCTTTTGTCAAAAATCAGCTGTTTTTGATTGAACATTAAATGCCTCCAAATAGTATTTAATTCACTTCCCGAGCCCCTGGAAGCATGAAAATCACTTTAAACATGCTAATTTTAGCTCTAACACTGATGATCCACCTACAAATGTGACCTGACGTTCAAAAATAAAACATTTGAAAACGGACCATTTTCCACATTTCTGAAGCATGACGTAATGGGGGGGTGTTATCTCTTTTGTCGAAAATCAGCCGTTTTTGCTCGAACATTAAATGCCTCCAAATGGTATTTAATTAACTTCCCGGGGTGAAGAAACCCTTTTTGAGAACTCAGAGTGAGTAAATTGGCCATTTTCATGCACTTTTAACCATTCCATAAATCTTGTGTTTAGGGCACCTGGAAGCATGAAAATCACTTTAAACATGCTAATTTTACCTCTAACACTGATGATCCACCTACAAATGTGAACTGACGTTCAAAAATAAAACATTTGAAAACGGACCATTTTCCACATTTCTGAAGCATGACGTAATGGGGGGGTGTTATCTCTTTTGTCGAAAATCAGCCGTTTTTGCTCGAACATTAAATGCCTCCAAATGGTATTTAATTAACTTCCCAGGGTGAAGAAACCCTTTTTGAGAACTCAGAGTGAGTAAATTGGCCATTTTCATGCACTTTTAACCATTCCATAAATCTGGTGTTTAGGGCCCCTAGAAGCATGAAAATCACTTTAAACATGCTAATTTTAGCTCTAACACTGATGATCCACCCACAAATGTGAACTGACGTTCAAAAATAAAACATTTGAAAACGGACCATTTTCCACATTTCTGAAGCATGACGTAATGGGGGGGTGTTATCTCTTTTGTCAAAAATCAGCTGTTTTTGATTGAACATTAAATGCCTCCAAATAGTATTTAATTCACTTCCCGAGCCCCTGGAAGCATGAAAATCACTTTAAACATGCTAATTTTAGCTCTAACACTGATGATCCACCTACAAATGTGAACTGACGTTCAAAAAGAAAACATTTGAAAACGGACCATTTTCCACATTTTTGAAGCATGACGTAATGGGGGGGTGTTATCTCTTTGGTCAAAAATCAGCTGTTTTTGATTGAACATTAAATGCCTCCAAATAGTATTTAATTCACTTCCCGAGCCCCTGGAAGCATGAAAATCACTTTAAACATGCTAATTTTAGCTCTAACACTGATGATCCACCTACAAATGTGAACTGACGTTCAAAAATAAAACATTTGAAAACGGACCATTTTCCACATTTCTGAAGCATGACGTAATGGGGGGGTGTTATCTCTTTTGTCGAAAATCAGCCGTTTTTGCTCGAACATTAAATGCCTCCAAATAGTATTTAATTAACTTCCCGGGGTGAAGAAACCCTTTTTGAGAACTCAGAGTGAGTAAATTGGCCATTTTCATGCACTTTTAACCATTCCATAAATCTTGTGTTTAGGGCCCCTGGAAGCATGAAAATCACTTTAAACATGCTAATTTTAGCTCTAACACTGATGATCCACCTACAAATGTGAACTGACGTTCAAAAAGAAAACATTTGAAAACGGACCATTTTCCACATTTCTGAAGCATGACGTAATAGGGGGGTGTTATCTCTTTTGTCAAAAATCAGCTGTTTTTGATTGAACATTAAATGCCTCCAAATAGTATTTAATTCACTTCCCGAGCCCCTGGAAGCATGAAAATCTCTTTAAACATGCTAATTTTAGCTCTAACACTGATGATCCACCTACAAATGTGAACTGACGTTCAAAAATAAAACATTTGAAAACGGACCATTTTCCACATTTCTGAAGCATGACGTAATGGGGGGGGTTATCTCTCTTGTCGAAAATCAGCCGTTTTTGCTCGAACATTAAATGCCTCCAAATGGTATTTAATTAACTTCCCGGGGTGAAGAAACGCTTTTTGAGAACTCAGAGTGAGTAAATTGGCCATTTTCATGCACTTTTAACCATTCCATAAATCTTGTGTTTAGGGCCCCTGGAAGCATGAAAATCACTTTAAACATGCTAATTTTAGCTCTAACACTGATGATCCACCTACAAATGTGAACTGACGTTGAAAAAGAAAATATTTGAAAACGGCCATTTTCCACATTTCTGAAGCATGACGTAATGGGGGGGTGTTATCTCTTTTGTTGAAAATCAGCCGTTTTTGCTTGAACATTAAATGCCTCCAAATAGTATTTAATTCACTTCCCGAGCCCCTGGAAGCATGAAAATCACTTTAAACATGCTAATTTTAGCTCTAACACTGATGATCCACCTACAAATGTGAACTGACGTTCAAAAATAAAACATTTGAAAATGGACCATTTTCCACATTTCTGAAGCATGACGTAATGGGGGGGTGTTATCTCTTTTGTCAAAAATCAGCTGTTTTTGATTGAACATTAAATGCCTCCAAATAGTATTTAACTCACTTCCCGAGCCCCTGGAAGCATGAAAATCACTTTAAACATGCTAATTTTAGCTCTAACACTGATGATCCACCTACAAATGTGAACTGACGTTCAAAAATAAAACATTTGAAAACGGACCATTTTCCACATTTCTGAAGCATGACGTAATGGGGGGGTGTTATCTCTTTTGTCGAAAATCAGCCGTTTTTGCTCGAACATTAAATGCCTCCAAATGGTATTTAATTAACTTCCCGGGGTGAAAAAACCCTTTTTGAGAACTCAGAGTGAGTAAATTGGCCATTTTCATGCACTTTTAACCATTCCATAAATCTTGTGTTTAGGGCCCCTGGAAGCATGAAAATCACTTTAAACATGCTAATTTTAGCTCTAACACTGATGATCCACCTACAAATGTGAACTGACGTTCAAAAATAAAACATTTGAAAACGGACCATTTTCCACATTTCTGAAGCATGACGTAATGGGGGGGTGTTATCTCTTTTGTCGAAAATCAGCCTTTTTTGCTCGAACATTAAATGCCTCCAAATGGTATTTAATTAACTTCCCAGGGTGAAGAAACCCTTTTTGAGAACTCAGAGTGAGTAAATTGGCCATTTTCATGCACTTTTAACCATTCCATAAATCTTGTGTTTAGGGCCCCTAGAAGCATGAAAATCACTTTAAACATGCAAATTTTATCTCTAACACTGATGATCCACCCACAAATGTGAACTGACGTTCAAAAATAAAACATTTGAAAACGGACCATTTTCCACATTTCTGAAGCATGACGTAATGGGGGGGTGTTATCTCTTTTGTCAAAAATCAGCTGTTTTTGATTGAACATTAAATGCCTCCAAATAGTATTTAATTCACTTCCCGAGCCCCTGGAAGCATGAAAATCACTTTAAACATGCAAATTTTAGCTCTAACACTGATGATCCACCTACAAATGTGAACTGACGTTCAAAAAGAAAACATTTGAAAACGGACCATTTTCCACATTTCTGAAGCATGACTTAATGGGGGGGTGTTATCTCTTTGGTCAAAAATCAGCTGTTTTTGATTGAACATTAAATGCCTCCAAATAGTATTTAATTCACTTCCCGAGCCCCTGGAAGCATGAAAATCACTTTAAACATGCTAATTTTAGCTCTAACACTGATGATCCACCTACAAATGTGAACTGACGTTCAAAAATAAAACATTTGAAAACGGACCATTTTCCACATTTCTGAAGCATGACGTAATGGGGGGGTGTTATCTCTTTTGTCGAAAATCAGCCGTTTTTGCTCGAACATTAAATGCCTCCAAATGTTATTTAATTAACTTCCCGGGGTGAAGAAACCCTTTTTGAGAACTCAGAGTGAGTAAATTGGCCATTTTCATGCACTTTTAACCATTCCATAAATCTTGTGTTTAGGGCCCCTGGAAGCATGAAAACCACTTTAAACATGCTAATTTTAGCTCTAACACTGATGATCCACCTACAAATGTGAACTGACATTCAAAAATAAAACATTTGAAAACGGACCATTTTCCACATTTCTGAAGCATGACGTAATGGGGGGGTGTTATCTCTTTTGTCAAAAATCTGCTGTTTTTGATTGAACATTAAATGCCTCCAAATAGTATTTAACTCACTTCCCGAGCCCCTGGAAGCATGAAAATCACTTTAAACATGCTAATATTAGCTCTAACACTGATGATCCACCTACAAATGTGAACTGACATTCAAAAATAAAACATTTGAAAATGGACCATTTTCCACATTTCTGAAGCATGACGTAATGGGGGGGTGTTATCTCTTTTGTCGAAAATCAGCCGTTTTTGCTCGAACATTAAATGCCTCCAAATGTTATTTAATTAACTTCCCGGGGTGAAGAAACCCTTTTTGAGAACTCAGAGTGAGTAAATTGGCCATTTTCATGCACTTTTAACCATTCCATAAATCTTGTGTTTAGGGCCCCTGGAAGCATGAAAACCACTTTAAACATGCTAATTTTAGCTCTAACACTGATGATCCACCTACAAATGTGAACTGACATTCAAAAATAAAACATTTGAAAACGGACCATTTTCCACATTTCTGAAGCATGACGTAATGGGGGGGTGTTATCTCTTTTGTCGAAAATCAGCCGTTTTTGCTTGAACATTAAATGCCTCCAAATAGTATTTAATTCACTTCCCGAGCCCCTGGAAGCATGAAAATCACTTTAAACATGCTAATTTTAGCTCTAACACTGATGATCCACCTACAAATGTGAACTGACGTTCAAAAATAAAACATTTGAAAACGGACCATTTTCCACATTTCTGAAGCATGACGTAATGGGGGGGTGTTATCTCTTTTGTCAAAAATCTGCTGTTTTTGATTGAACATTAAATGCCTCCAAATAGTATTTAACTCACTTCCCGAGCCCCTGGAAGCATGAAAATCACTTTAAACATGCTAATATTAGCTCTAACACTGATGATCCACCTACAAATGTGAACTGACATTCAAAAATAAAACATTTGAAAATGGACCATTTTCCACATTTCTGAAGCATGACGTAATGGGGGGGTGTTATCTCTTTTGTCGAAAATCAGCCGTTTTTGCTCGAACATTAAATGCCTCCAAATGGTATTTAATTAACTTCCCAGGGTGAAGAAACCCTTTTTGAGAACTCAGAGTGAGTAAATTGGCCATTTTCATGCACTTTTAACCATTCCATAAATCTTGTGTTTAGGGCCCCTAGAAGCATGAAAATCACTTTAAACATGCTAATTTTAGCTCTAACACTGATGATCCACCTACAAATGTGAACTGACGTTCAAAAATAAAACATTTGAAAACGGACCATTTTCCACATTTCTGAAGCATGACGTAATGGGAGGGTGTTATCTCTTTTGTCAAAAATCAGCTGTTTTTGATTGAACATTAAATGCCTCCAAATAGTATTTAATTCACTTCCCGAGCCCCTGGAAGCATGAAAATCACGTTAAACATGCTAATTTTAACTCTAACACTGATGATCCACCTACAAATGTGAACTGACGTTCAAAAAGAAAACATTTGAAAACGGACCATTTTCCACATTTCTGAAGCATGACGTAATGGGGGGGTGTTATCTCTTTTGTCAAAAATCAGCTGTTTTTGATTGAACATTAAATGCCTCCAAATAGTATTTAATTCACTTCCCGAGCCCCTGGAAGCATGAAAATCACTTTAAACATGCTAATTTTAGCTCTAACACTGATGATCCACCTACAAATGTGAACTGACGTTCAAAAATAAAACATTTGAAAACGGACCATTTTCCACATTTCTGAAGCATGACGTAATGGGGGGGTGTTATCTCTTTTGTCGAAAATCAGCCGTTTTTGCTCGAACATTAAATGCCTCCAAATGGTATTTAATTAACTTCCCGGGGTGAATAAACCCTTTTTGAGAACTCAGAGTGAGTAAATTGGCCATTTTCATGCACTTTTAACCATTCCATAAATCTTGTGTTTAGGGCCCCTGGAAGCATGAAAATCACTTTAAACATGCTAATTTTAGCTCTAACACTGATGATCCACCTACAAATGTGAACTGACGTTCAAAAATAAAACATTTGAAAACGGACCATTTTCCACATTTCTGAAGCATGACGTAATGGGGGGGGTGTTATCTCTTTTGTCAAAAATCAGCTGTTTTTGATTGAACATTAAATGCCTCCAAATAGTATTTAATTCACTTCCCGAGCCCCTGGAAGCATGAACATCACTTTAAACATGCTAATTTTAGCTCTAACACTGATAATCCACCTACAAATGTGAACTGACGTTCAAAAATAAAACATTTGAAAACGGACCATTTTCCACATTTCTGAAGCATGACGTAATGGGGGGGTGTTATCTCTTTTGTCAAAAATCAGCTGTTTTTGATTGAACATTAAATGCCTCCAAATAGTATTTAATTCACTTCCCGAGCCCCTGGAAGCATGAAAATCACTTTAAACATGCTAATTTTAGCTCTAACACTGATGATCCACCTACAAATGTGAACTGACGTCCAAAAATAAAACATTTGTAAACGGACCATTTTCCACATTTCTGAAGCATGACGTAATGGGGGGGGTGTTATCTCTTTTGTCAAAAATCAGCTGTTTTTGATTGAACATTAAATGCCTCCAAATAGTATTTAATTCACTTCCCGAGCCCCTGGAAGCATGAAAATCACTTTAAACATGCTAATTTTAGCTCTAACACTGATAATCCACCTACAAATGTGAACTGACGTTCAAAAATAAAACATTTGAAAACGGACCATTTTCCACATTTCTGAAGCATGACGTAATGGGGGGGTGTTATCTCTTTTGTCAAAAATCAGCTGTTTTTGATTGAACATTAAATGCCTCCAAATAGTATTTAATTCACTTCCCGAGCCCCTGGAAGCATGAAAATCACTTTAAACATGCTAATTTTAGCTCTAACACTGATGATCCACCTACAAATGTGACCTGACGTTCAAAAATAAAACATTTGAAAACGGACCATTTTCCACATTTCTGAAGCATGACGTAATGGGGGGGTGTTATCTCTTTTGTCGAAAATCAGCCGTTTTTGCTCGAACATTAAATGCCTCCAAATGGTATTTAATTAACTTCCCGGGGTGAAGAAACCCTTTTTGAGAACTCAGAGTGAGTAAATTGGCCATTTTCATGCACTTTTAACCATTCCATAAATCTTGTGTTTAGGGCACCTGGAAGCATGAAAATCACTTTAAACATGCTAATTTTACCTCTAACACTGATGATCCACCTACAAATGTGAACTGACGTTCAAAAATAAAACATTTGAAAACGGACCATTTTCCACATTTCTGAAGCATGACGTAATGGGGGGGTGTTATCTCTTTTGTCAAAAATCAGCCGTTTTTGCTCGAACATTAAATGCCTCCAAATGGTATTTATTTAACTTCCCGGGGTGAATAAACCCTTTTTGAGAACTCAGAGTGAGTAAATTGGCCATTTTCATGCACTTTTAACCATTCCATAAATCTTGTGTTTAGGGCCCCTGGAAGCATGAAAATCACTTTAAACATGCTAATTTTAGCTCTAACACTGATGATCCACCTACAAATGTGAACTGACGTTCAAAAATAAAACATTTGAAAACGGACCATTTTCCACATTTCTGAAGCATGACGTAATGGGGGGGTGTTATCTCTTTTGTCAAAAATCAGCTGTTTTTGATTGAACATTAAATGCCTCCAAATAGTATTTAATTCACTTCCCGAGCCCCTGGAAGCATGAACATCACTTTAAACATGCTAATTTTAGCTCTAACACTGATAATCCACCTACAAATGTGAACTGACGTTCAAAAATAAAACATTTGAAAACGGACCATTTTCCACATTTCTGAAGCATGACGTAATGGGGGGGTGTTATCTCTTTTGTCAAAAATCAGCTGTTTTTGATTGAACATTAAATGCCTCCAAATAGTATTTAATTCACTTCCCGAGCCCCTGGAAGCATGAAAATCACTTTAAACATGCTAATTTTAGCTCTAACACTGATGATCCACCTACAAATGTGACCTGACGTTCAAAAATAAAACATTTGAAAACGGACCATTTTCCACATTTCTGAAGCATGACGTAATGGGGGGGTGTTATCTCTTTTGTCGAAAATCAGCCGTTTTTGCTCGAACATTAAATGCCTCCAAATGGTATTTAATTAACTTCCCAGGGTGAAGAAACCCTTTTTGAGAACTCAGAGTGAGTAAATTGGCCATTTTCATGCACTTTTAACCATTCCATAAATCTTGTGTTTAGGGCCCCTAGAAGCATGAAAATCACTTTAAACATGCTAATTTTAGCTCTAACACTGATGATCCACCTACAAATGTGAACTGACGTTCAAAAATAAAACATTTGAAAACGGACCATTTTCCACATTTCTGAAGCATGACGTAATGGGAGGGTGTTATCTCTTTTGTCAAAAATCAGCTGTTTTTGATTGAACATTAAATGCCTCCAAATAGTATTTAATTCACTTCCCGAGCCCCTGGAAGCATGAAAATCACGTTAAACATGCTAATTTTAACTCTAACACTGATGATCCACCTACAAATGTGAACTGACGTTCAAAAAGAAAACATTTGAAAACGGACCATTTTCCACATTTCTGAAGCATGACGTAATGGGGGGGTGTTATCTCTTTTGTCAAAAATCAGCTGTTTTTGATTGAACATTAAATGCCTCCAAATAGTATTTAATTCACTTCCCGAGCCCCTGGAAGCATGAAAATCTCTTTAAACATGCTAATTTTAGCTCTAACACTGATGATCCACCTACAAATGTGAACTGACGTTCAAAAATAAAACATTTGAAAACGGACCATTTTCCACATTTCTGAAGCATGACGTAATGGGGGGGTGTTATCTCTTTTGTCGAAAATCAGCCGTTTTTGCTCGAACATTAAATGCCTCCAAATGGTATTTAATTAACTTCCCGGGGTGAATAAACCCTTTTTGAGAACTCAGAGTGAGTAAATTGGCCATTTTCATGCACTTTTAACCATTCCATAAATCTTGTGTTTAGGGCCCCTGGAAGCATGAAAATCACTTTAAACATGCTAATTTTAGCTCTAACACTGATGATCCACCTACAAATGTGAACTGACGTTCAAAAATAAAACATTTGAAAACGGACCATTTTCCACATTTCTGAAGCATGACGTAATGGGGGGGGTGTTATCTCTTTTGTCAAAAATCAGCTGTTTTTGATTGAACATTAAATGCCTCCAAATAGTATTTAATTCACTTCCCGAGCCCCTGGAAGCATGAACATCACTTTAAACATGCTAATTTTAGCTCTAACACTGATAATCCACCTACAAATGTGAACTGACGTTCAAAAATAAAACATTTGAAAACGGACCATTTTCCACATTTCTGAAGCATGACGTAATGGGGGGGTGTTATCTCTTTTGTCAAAAATCAGCTGTTTTTGATTGAACATTAAATGCCTCCAAATAGTATTTAATTCACTTCCCGAGCCCCTGGAAGCATGAAAATCACTTTAAACATGCTAATTTTAGCTCTAACACTGATGATCCACCTACAAATGTGAACTGACGTTCAAAAATAAAACATTTGAAAACGGACCATTTTCCACATTTCTGAAGCATGACGTAATGGGGGGGGTGTTATCTCTTTTGTCAAAAATCAGCTGTTTTTGATTGAACATTAAATGCCTCCAAATAGTATTTAATTCACTTCCCGAGCCCCTGGAAGCATGAAAATCACTTTAAACATGCTAATTTTAGCTCTAACACTGATAATCCACCTACAAATGTGAACTGACGTTCAAAAATAAAACATTTGAAAACGGACCATTTTCCACATTTCTGAAGCATGACGTAATGGGGGGGTGTTATCTCTTTTGTCAAAAATCAGCTGTTTTTGATTGAACATTAAATGCCTCCAAATAGTATTTAATTCACTTCCCGAGCCCCTGGAAGCATGAAAATCACTTTAAACATGCTAATTTTAGCTCTAACACTGATGATCCACCTACAAATGTGACCTGACGTTCAAAAATAAAACATTTGAAAACGGACCATTTTCCACATTTCTGAAGCATGACGTAATGGGGGGGTGTTATCTCTTTTGTCGAAAATCAGCCGTTTTTGCTCGAACATTAAATGCCTCCAAATGGTATTTAATTAACTTCCCGGGGTGAAGAAACCCTTTTTGAGAACTCAGAGTGAGTAAATTGGCCATTTTCATGCACTTTTAACCATTCCATAAATCTTGTGTTTAGGGCACCTGGAAGCATGAAAATCACTTTAAACATGCTAATTTTAGCTCTAACACTGATGATCCACCTACAAATGTGACCTGACGTTCAAAAATAAAACATTTGAAAACGGACCATTTTCCACATTTCTGAAGCATGACGTAATGGGGGGGTGTTATCTCTTTTGTCAAAAATCAGCCGTTTTTGCTCGAACATTAAATGCCTCCAAATGGTATTTAATTAACTTCCCGGGGTGAATAAACCCTTTTTGAGAACTCAGAGTGAGTAAATTGGCCATTTTCATGCACTTTTAACCATTCCATAAATCTTGTGTTTAGGGCCCCTGGAAGCATGAAAATCACTTTAAACATGCTAATTTTAGCTCTAACACTGATGATCCACCTACAAATGTGAACTGACGTTCAAAAATAAAACATTTGAAAACGGACCATTTTCCACATTTCTGAAGCATGACGTAATGGGGGGGTGTTATCTCTTTTGTCAAAAATCAGCTGTTTTTGATTGAACATTAAATGCCTCCAAATAGTATTTAATTCACTTCCCGAGCCCCTGGAAGCATGAACATCACTTTAAACATGCTAATTTTAGCTCTAACACTGATAATCCACCTACAAATGTGAACTGACGTTCAAAAATAAAACATTTGAAAACGGACCATTTTCCACATTTCTGAAGCATGACGTAATGGGGGGGTGTTATCTCTTTTGTCAAAAATCAGCTGTTTTTGATTGAACATTAAATGCCTCCAAATAGTATTTAATTCACTTCCCGAGCCCCTGGAAGCATGAAAATCACTTTAAACATGCTAATTTTAGCTCTAACACTGATGATCCACCTACAAATGTGAACTGACGTTCAAAAATAAAACATTTGAAAACGGACCATTTTCCACATTTCTGAAGCATGACGTAATGGGGGGGTGTTATCTCTTTTGTCAAAAATCAGCTGCTTTTGATTGAACATTAAATGCCTCCAAATAGTATTTAATTCACTTCCCGAGCCCCTGGAAGCATGAAAATCACTTTAAACATGCTAATTTTAGCTCTAACACTGATAATCCACCTACAAATGTGAACTGACGTTCAAAAATAAAACATTTGAAAACGGACCATTTTCCACATTTCTGAAGCATGACGTAATGGGGGGGTGTTATCTCTTTTGTCAAAAATCAGCTGTTTTTGATTGAACATTAAATGCCTCCAAATAGTATTTAATTCACTTCCCGAGCCCCTGGAAGCATGAAAATCACTTTAAACATGCTAATTTTAGCTCTAACACTGATGATCCACCTACAAATGTGACCTGACGTTCAAAAATAAAACATTTGAAAACGGACCATTTTCCACATTTCTGAAGCATGACATAATGGGGGGGTGTTATCTCTTTTGTCGAAAATCAGCCGTTTTTGCTCGAACATTAAATGCCTCCAAATGGTATTTAATTAACTTCCCGGGGTGAAGAAACCCTTTTTGAGAACTCAGAGTGAGTAAATTGGCCATTTTCATGCACTTTTAACCATTCCATAAATCTTGTGTTTAGGGCACCTGGAAGCATGAAAATCACTTTAAACATGCTAATTTTACCTCTAACACTGATGATCCACCTACAAATGTGAACTGACGTTCAAAAATAAAACATTTGAAAACGGACCATTTTCCACATTTCTGAAGCATGACGTAATGGGGGGGTGTTATCTCTTTTGTCGAAAATCAGCCGTTTTTGCTCGAACATTAAATGCCTCCAAATGGTATTTAATTAACTTCCCAGGGTGAAGAAACCCTTTTTGAGAACTCAGAGTGAGTAAATTGGCCATTTTCATGCACTTTTAACCATTCCATAAATCTTGTGTTTAGGGCCCCTAGAAGCATGAAAATCACTTTAAACATGCTAATTTTAGCTCTAACACTGATGATCCACCTACAAATGTGAACTGACGTTCAAAAAGAAAACATTTGAAAACGGACCATTTTCCACATTTCTGAAGCATGACGTAATGGGGGGGTGTTATCTCTTTGGTCAAAAATCAGCTGTTTTTGATTGAACATTAAATGCCTCCAAATAGTATTTAATTCACTTCCCGAGCCCCTGGAAGCATGAAAATCACTTTAAACATGCTAATTTTAGCTCTAACACTGATGATCCACCTACAAATGTGAACTGACGTTCAAAAATAAAACATTTGAAAACGGACCATTTTCCACATTTCTGAAGCATGACGTAATGGGGGGGTGTTATCTCTTTTGTCGAAAATCAGCAGTTTTTGCTCGAACATTAAATGCCTCCAAATGTTATTTAATTAACATCCCGGGGTGAAGAAACCTTTTTTGAGAACTCAGAGTGAGTAAATTGGCCATTTTCATGCACTTTTAACCATTCCATAAATCTTGTGTTTAGGGCCCCTGGAAGCATGAAAACCACTTTAAACATGCTAATTTTAGCTCTAACACTGATGATCCACCTACAAATGTGAACTGACATTCAAAAATAAAACATTTGAAAACGGACCATTTTCCACATTTCTGAAGCATGACGTAATGGGGGGGTGTTATCTCTTTTGTCGAAAATCAGCCGTTTTTGCTTGAACATTAAATGCCTCCAAATAGTATTTAATTCACTTCCCGAGCCCCTGGAAGCATGAAAATCACTTTAAACATGCTAATTTTAGCTCTAACACTGATGATCCACCTACAAATGTGAACTGACGTTCAAAAATAAAACATTTGAAAACGGACCATTTTCCACATTTCTGAAGCATGACGTAATGGGGGGGTTTTATCTCTTTTGTCAAAAATCAGCTGTTTTTGCTCGAACATTAAATGCCTCCAAATAGTATTTAACTCACTTCCCGAGCCCCTGGAAGCATGAAAATCACTTTAAACATGCTAATTTTAGCTCTAACACTGATGATCCACCTACAAATGTGAACTGACGTTCAAAAATAAAACATTTGAAAATGGACCATTTTCCACATTTCTGAAGCATGACGTAATGGGGGGGTGTTATCTCTTTTGTCGAAAATCAGCCGTTTTTGCTCGAACATTAAATGCCTCCAAATGGTATTTAATTAACTTCCCAGGGTGAAGAAACCCTTTTTGAGAACTCAGAGTGAGTAAATTGGCCATTTTCATGCACTTTTAACCATTCGATAAATCTTGTGTTTAGGGCCCCTAGAAGCATGAAAATCACTTTAAACATGCTAATTTTAGCTCTAACACTGATGATCCACCTACAAATGTGAACTGACGTTCAAAAATAAAACATTTGAAAACGGACCATTTTCCACATTTCTGAAGCATGACGTAATGGGGGGGTGTTATCTCTTTTGTCAAAAATCAGCTGTTTTTGATTGAACATTAAATGCCTCCAAATAGTATTTAACTCACTTCCTGAGCCCCTGGAAGCATGAAAATCACTTTAAACATGCTAATTTTAGCTCTAACACTGATGATCCACCTACAAATGTGAACTGACGTTCAAAAATAAAACATTTTAAAACGGACCAATTTCCACATTTCTGAAGCATGACGTAATGGGGGGGTGTTATCTCTTTTGTCGAAAATCAGCCATTTTTGCTTGAACATTAAATGCCTCCAAATGGTATTTAATTAACTTCCCTGGGTGAAGAAACCCTTTTTGAGAACTCAGAGTGAGTAAATTGGCCATTTTCATGCACTTTAAACCATTCCATAAATCTTGTGTTTAGGGCCCCTGGAAGCATGAAAACCACTTTAAACATGCTAATTTTAGCTCTAACACTAATGATCCACCTACAAATGTGAACTGACGTTCAAAAATAAAACATTTGAAAACGGACCATTTTCCACATTTCTGAAGCATGACGTAATGGGGGGGTGTTATCTCTTTTGTCGAAAATCAGCCGTTTTTGCTTGAACATTAAATGCCTCCAAATAGTATTTAATTCACTTCCCAAGCCCCTGGAAGCATGAAAATCACTTTAAACATGCTAATTTTAGCTCTAACACTGATGATCCACCTACAAATGTGAACTGACGTTCAAAAATAAAACATTTGAAAACGGACCATTTTCCACATTTCTGAAGCATGACGTAATGGGGGGGGGGGTGTTATCTCTTTTGTCGAAAATCAGCCGTTTTTGCTCGAACATTAAATGCCTCCAAATAGTATTTAATTAACTTCCCGGGGAGAAGAAACCCTTTTTGAGAACTCAGAGTGAGTAAATTGGCCATTTTCATGCACTTTTAACCATTCCATAAATCTTGTGTTTAGGGCACCTGGAAGCATGAAAATCACTTTAAACATGCAAATTTTAGCTCTAACACTGATGATCCACCTACAAATGTGAACTGACGTTCAAAAAGAAAACATTTGAAAACGGACCATTTTCCACATTTCTGAAGCATGACGTAATGGGGGGGTATTATCTCTTTTGTCAAAAATCAGCTGTTTTTGATTGAACATTAAATGCCTCCAAATAGTATTTAATTCACTTCCCGAGCCCCTGGAAGCATGAAAATCACTTTAAACATGCTAATTTTAGCTCTAACACTGATGATCCACCTACAAATGTGAACTGACGTTCAAAAATAAAACATTTGAAAACTGACCATTTTCCACATTTCTGAAGCTTGACGTAATGGGGGGGTGTTATCTCTTTTGTCGAAAATCAGCCGTTGTTGCTCGAACATTAAATGCCTCCAAATGTTATTTAATTAACTTCCCGGGGTGAAGAAACCCTTTTTGAGAACTCAGAGTGAGTAAATTGGCCATTTTCATGCACTTTTAACCATTCCATAAATCTTGTGTTTAGGGCCCCTGGAAGCATGAAAATCACTTTAAGCATGCTAATTTTAGCTCTAACACTGATGATCCACCTACAAATGTGAACTGACGTTCAAAAATAAAACATTTGAAAACAGACCATTTTCCACATTTCTGAAGCATGACGTAATGGGGGGGTGTTATCTCTTTTGTCGAAAATCAGCCGTTTTTGCTCGAACATTAAATGCCTCCAAATGGTATTTAATTAACTTCCCTGGGTGAAGAAACCCTTTTTGAGAACTCAGAGTGAGTAAATTGGCCATTTTCATGCACTTTTAACCATTCCATAAATCTTGTGTTTAGGGCCCCTGGAAGCATGAAAACCACTTTAAACATGCTAATTTTAGCTCTAACACTGATGATCCACCTACAATTGTGAACTGACGTTCAAAAATAAAACATTTGAAAACGGACCATTTTCCACATTTCTGAAGCATGACGTAATGGGGGGGGTGTTATCTCTTTTGTCGAAAATCAGCCGTTTTTGCTCGAACATTAAATGCCTCCAAATGGTATTTAATTAACTTCCCGGGGTGAATAAACCCTTTTTGAGAACTCAGAGTGAGTAAATTGGCCATTTTCATGCACTTTTAACCATTCCATAAATCTTGTGTTTAGGGCCCCTGGACGCATGAAAATCACTTTAAACATGCTAATTTTAGCTCTAACACTGATGATCCACCTACAAATGTGAACTGACGTTCAAAAATAAAACATTTGAAAACGGACCATTTTCCACATTTCTGAAGCATGACGTAATGGGGGGGGTGTTATCTCTTTTGTCAAAAATCAGCTGTTTTTGATTGAACATTAAATGCCTCCAAATAGTATTTAATTCACTTCCCGAGCCCCTGGAAGCATGAACATCACTTTAAACATGCTAATTTTAGCTCTAACACTGATAATCCACCTACAAATGTGAACTGACGTTCAAAAATAAAACATTTGAAAACGGACCATTTTCCACATTTCTGAAGCATGACGTAATGGGGGGGTGTTATCTCTTTTGTCAAAAATCAGCTGTTTTTGATTGAACATTAAATGCCTCCAAATAGTATTTAATTCACTTCCCGAGCCCCTGGAAGCATGAAAATCACTTTAAACATGCTAATTTTAGCTCTAACACTGATGATCCACCTACAAATGTGAACTGACGTTCAAAAATAAAACATTTGAAAACGGACCATTTTCCACATTTCTGAAGCATGACGTAATGGGGGGGGTGTTATCTCTTTTGTCAAAAATCAGCTGTTTTTGATTGAACATTAAATGCCTCCAAATAGTATTTAATTCACTTCCCGAGCCCCTGGAAGCATGAAAATCACTTTAAACATGCTAATTTTAGCTCTAACACTGATAATCCACCTACAAATGTGAACTGACGTTCAAAAATAAAACATTTGAAAACAGACCATTTTCCACATTTCTGAAGCATGACGTAATGGGGGGGTGTTATCTCTTTTGTCAAAAATCAGCTGTTTTTGATTGAACATTAAATGCCTCCAAATAGTATTTAATTCACTTCCCGAGCCCCTGGAAGCATGAAAATCACTTTAAACATGCTAATTTTAGCTCTAACACTGATGATCCACCTACAAATGTGACCTGACGTTCAAAAATAAAACATTTGAAAACGGACCATTTTCCACATTTCTGAAGCATGACGTAATGGGGGGGTGTTATCTCTTTTGTCGAAAATCAGCCGTTTTTGCTCGAACATTAAATGCCTCCAAATGGTATTTAATTAACTTCCCGGGGTGAAGAAACCCTTTTTGAGAACTCAGAGTGAGTAAATTGGCCATTTTCATGCACTTTTAACCATTCCATAAATCTTGTGTTTAGGGCACCTGGAAGCATGAAAATCACTTTAAACATGCTAATTTTACCTCTAACACTGATGATCCACCTACAAATGTGAACTGACGTTCAAAAATAAAACATTTGAAAACGGACCATTTTCCACATTTCTGAAGCATGACGTAATGGGGGGGTGTTATCTCTTTTGTCAAAAATCAGCCGTTTTTGCTCGAACATTAAATGCCTCCAAATGGTATTTAATTAACTTCCCGGGGTGAATAAACCCTTTTTGAGAACTCAGAGTGAGTAAATTGGCCATTTTCATGCACTTTTAACCATTCCATAAATCTTGTGTTTAGGGCCCCTGGAAGCATGAAAATCACTTTAAACATGCTAATTTTAGCTCTAACACTGATGATCCACCTACAAATGTGAACTGACGTTCAAAAATAAAACATTTGAAAACTGACCATTTTCCACATTTCTGAAGCATGACGTAATGGGGGGGTGTTATCTCTTTTGTCAAAAATCAGCTGTTTTTGATTGAACATTAAATGCCTCCAAATAGTATTTAATTCACTTCCCGAGCCCCTGGAAGCATGAACATCACTTTAAACATGCTAATTTTAGCTCTAACACTGATAATCCACCTACAAATGTGAACTGACGTTCAAAAATAAAACATTTGAAAACGGACCATTTTCCACATTTCTGAAGCATGACGTAATGGGGGGGTGTTATCTCTTTTGTCAAAAATCAGCTGTTTTTGATTGAACATTAAATGCCTCCAAATAGTATTTAATTCACTTCCCGAGCCCCTGGAAGCATGAAAATCACTTTAAACATGCTACTTTTAGCTCTAACACTGATGATCCACCTACAAATGTGAACTGACGTTCAAAAATAAAACATTTGAAAACGGACCATTTTCCACATTTCTGAAGCATGACGTAATGGGGGGGTGTTATCTCTTTTGTCAAAAATCAGCTGCTTTTGATTGAACATTAAATGCCTCCAAATAGTATTTAATTCACTTCCCGAGCCCCTGGAAGCATGAAAATCACTTTAAACATGCTAATTTTAGCTCTAACACTGATAATCCACCTACAAATGTGAACTGACGTTCAAAAATAAAACATTTGAAAACGGACCATTTTCCACATTTCTGAAGCATGACGTAATGGGGGGGTGTTATCTCTTTTGTCAAAAATCAGCTGTTTTTGATTGAACATTAAATGCCTCCAAATAGTATTTAATTCACTTCCCGAGCCCCTGGAAGCATGAAAATCACTTTAAACATGCTAATTTTAGCTCTAACACTGATGATCCACCTACAAATGTGACCTGACGTTCAAAAATAAAACATTTGAAAACGGACCATTTTCCACATTTCTGAAGCATGACGTAATGGGGGGGTGTTATCTCTTTTGTCGAAAATCAGCCGTTTTTGCTCGAACATTAAATGCCTCCAAATGGTATTTAATTAACTTCCCGGGGTGAAGAAACCCTTTTTGAGAACTCAGAGTGAGTAAATTGGCCATTTTCATGCACTTTTAACCATTCCATAAATCTTGTGTTTAGGGCACCTGGAAGCATGAAAATCACTTTAAACATGCTAATTTTACCTCTAACACTGATGATCCACCTACAAATGTGAACTGACGTTCAAAAATAAAACATTTGAAAACGGACCATTTTCCACATTTCTGAAGCATGACGTAATGGGGGGGTGTTATCTCTTTTGTCGAAAATCAGCCGTTTTTGCTCGAACATTAAATGCCTCCAAATGGTATTTAATTAACTTCCCAGGGTGAAGAAACCCTTTTTGAGAACTCAGAGTGAGTAAATTGGCCATTTTCATGCACTTTTAACCATTCCATAAATCTTGTGTTTAGGGCCCCTAGAAGCATGAAAATCACTTTAAACATGCTAATTTTAGCTCTAACACTGATGATCCACCCACAAATGTGAACTGACGTTCAAAAATAAAACATTTGAAAACGGACCATTTTCCACATTTCTGAAGCATGACGTAATGGGGGGGTGTTATCTCTTTTGTCAAAAATCAGCTGTTTTTGATTGAACATTAAATGCCTCCAAATAGTATTTAATTCACTTCCCGAGCCCCTGGAAGCATGAAAATCACTTTAAACATGCTAATTTTAGCTCTAACACTGATGATCCACCTACAAATGTGAACTGACGTTCAAAAAGAAAACATTTGAAAACGGACCATTTTCCACATTTCTGAAGCATGACGTAATGGGGGGGTGTTATCTCTTTGGTCAAAAATCAGCTGTTTTTGATTGAACATTAAATGCCTCCAAATAGTATTTAATTCACTTCCCGAGCCCCTGGAAGCATGAAAATCACTTTAAACATGCTAATTTTAGCTCTAACACTGATGATCCACCTACAAATGTGAACTGACGTTCAAAAATAAAACATTTGAAAACGGACCATTTTCCACATTTCTGAAGCATGACGTAATGGGGGGGTGTTATCTCTTTTGTCGAAAATCAGCAGTTTTTGCTCGAACATTAAATGCCTCCAAATGTTATTTAATTAACTTCCCGGGGTGAAGAAACCTTTTTTGAGAACTCAGAGTGAGTAAATTGGCCATTTTCATGCACTTTTAACCATTCCATAAATCTTGTGTTTAGGGCCCCTGGAAGCATGAAAACCACTTTAAACATGCTAATTTTAGCTCTAACACTGATGATCCACCTACAAATGTGAACTGACATTCAAAAATAAAACATTTGAAAACGGACCATTTTCCACATTTCTGAAGCATGACGTAATGGGGGGGTGTTATCTCTTTTGTCGAAAATCAGCCGTTTTTGCTTGAACATTAAATGCCTCCAAATAGTATTTAATTCACTTCCCGAGCCCCTGGAAGCATGAAAATCACTTTAAACATGCTAATTTTAGCTCTAACACTGATGATCCACCTACAAATGTGAACTGACGTTCAAAAATAAAACATTTGAAAACGGACCATTTTCCACATTTCTGAAGCATGACGTAATGGGGGGGTTTTATCTCTTTTGTCAAAAATCAGCTGTTTTTGCTCGAACATTAAATGCCTCCAAATAGTATTTAACTCACTTCCCGAGCCCCTGGAAGCATGAAAATCACTTTAAACATGCTAATTTTAGCTCTAACACTGATGATCCACCTACAAATGTGAACTGACGTTCAAAAATAAAACATTTGAAAATGGACCATTTTCCACATTTCTGAAGCATGACGTAATGGGGGGGTGTTATCTCTTTTGTCGAAAATCAGCCGTTTTTGCTTGAACATTAAATGCCTCCAAATGGTATTTAATTAACTTCCCAGGGTGAAGAAACCCTTTTTGAGAACTCAGAGTGAGTAAATTGGCCATTTTCATGCACTTTTAACCATTCGATAAATCTTGTGTTTAGGGCCCCTAGAAGCATGAAAATCACTTTAAACATGCTAATTTTAGCTCTAACACTGATGATCCACCTACAAATGTGAACTGACGTTCAAAAATAAAACATTTGAAAACGGACCATTTTCCACATTTCTGAAGCATGACGTAATGGGGGGGTGTTATCTCTTTTGTCAAAAATCAGCTGTTTTTGATTGAACATTAAATGCCTCCAAATAGTATTTAACTCACTTCCTGAGCCCCTGGAAGCATGAAAATCACTTTAAACATGCTAATTTTAGCTCTAACACTGATGATCCACCTACAAATGTGAACTGACGTTCAAAAATAAAACATTTGAAAACTGACCATTTTCCACATTTCTGAAGCTTGACGTAATGGGTGGGTGTTATCTCTTTTGTCGAAAATCAGCCGTTGTTGCTCGAACATTAAATGCCTCCAAATGTTATTTAATTAACTTCCCGGGGTGAAGAAACCCTTTTTGAGAACTCAGAGTGAGTAAATTGGCCATTTTCATGCACTTTTAACCATTCCATAAATCTTGTGTTTAGGGCCCCTGGAAGCATGAAAATCACTTTAAGCATGCTAATTTTAGCTCTAACACTGATGATCCACCTACAAATGTGAACTGACGTTCAAAAATAAAACATTTGAAAACAGACCATTTTCCACATTTCTGAAGCATGACGTAATGGGGGGGTGTTATCTCTTTTGTCGAAAATCAGCCGTTTTTGCTCGAACATTAAATGCCTCCAAATGGTATTTAATTAACTTCCCTGGGTGAAGAAACCCTTTTTGAGAACTCAGAGTGAGTAAATTGGCCATTTTCATGCACTTTTAACCATTCCATAAATCTTGTGTTTAGGGCCCCTGGAAGCATGAAAACCACTTTAAACATGCTAATTTTAGCTCTAACACTGATGATCCACCTACAAATGTGAACTGACGTTCAAAAATAAAACATTTGAAAACAGACCATTTTCCACATTTCTGAAGCATGACGTAATGGGGGGGTGTTATCTCTTTTGTCGAAAATCAGCCGTTTTTGCTTGAACATTAAATGCCTCCAAATAGTATTTAATTCACTTCCCGAGCCCCTGGAAGCATGAAAATCACTTTAAACATGCTAATTTTAGCTCTAACACTGATGATCCACCTACAAATGTGAACTGACGTTCAAAAATAAAACATTTGAAAACGGACCATTTTCCACATTTCTGAAGCATGACGTAATGGGGGGGTGTTATCTCTTTTGTCGAAAATCAGCCGTTTTTGCTTGAACATTAAATGCCTCCAAATAGTATTTAATTCACTTCCCGAGCCCCTGGAAGCATGAAAATCACTTTAAACATGCTAATTTTAGCTCTAACACTGATGATCCACCTCCAAATGTGAACTGACAATCAAAAATAAAACATTTGAAAACGGACCATTTTCCACATTTCTGAAGCATGACGTAATGGGGGGGTGTTATCTCTTTTGTCGAAAATCAGCCGTTTTTGCTTGAACATTAAATGCATCCAAATAGTATTTAATTAACTTCCCAGGGTGAAGAAACCCTTTTTGAGAACTCAGAGTGAGTAAATTGGCCATTTTCATGCACTTTTAACCATTCCATAAATCTTGTGTTTAGGGCCCCTGGAAGCATGAAAATCACTTTAAACATGCTAATTTTAGCTCTAACACTGATGATCCACCTACAAATGTGAACTGACGTTCAAAAAGAAAACATTTGAAAACGGACCATTTTCCACATTTCTGAAGCATGACGTAATGGGGGGGTGTTATCTCTTTTGTCAAAAATCAGCTGCTTTTGATTGAACATTAAATGCCTCCAAATAGTATTTATTTCACTTCCCGAGCCCCTGGAAGCATGAAAATCACTTTAAACATGCTAATTTTAGCTCTAACACTGATAATCCACCTACAAATGTGAACTGACGTTCAAAAATAAAACATTTGAAAACGGACCATTTTCCACATTTCTGAAGCATGACGTAATGGGGGGGTGTTATCTCTTTTGTCAAAAATCAGCTGTTTTTGATTGAACATTAAATGCCTCCAAATAGTATTTAATTCACTTCCCGAGCCCCTGGAAGCATGAAAATCACTTTAAACATGCTAATTTTAGCTCTAACACTGATGATCCACCTACAAATGTGACCTGACGTTCAAAAATAAAACATTTGAAAACGGACCATTTTCCACATTTCTGAAGCATGACGTAATGGGGGGGTGTTATCTCTTTTGTCGAAAATCAGCCGTTTTTGCTCGAACATTAAATGCCTCCAAATGGTATTTAATTAACTTCCCGGGGTGAAGAAACCCTTTTTGAGAACTCAGAGTGAGTAAATTGGCCATTTTCATGCACTTTTAACCATTCCATAAATCTTGTGTTTAGGGCACCTGGAAGCATGAAAATCACTTTAAACATGCTAATTTTACCTCTAACACTGATGATCCACCTACAAATGTGAACTGACGTTCAAAAATAAAACATTTGAAAACGGACCATTTTCCACATTTCTGAAGCATGACGTAATGGGGGGGTGTTATCTCTTTTGTCGAAAATCAGCCGTTTTTGCTCGAACATTAACCCCTTCGGGGCTATTGACGAGCTGGGCTCGTCATCGCGCTTACCTGTCCTGCGCGGATGACAAGGCCAGCTCGTCACGTAACGCGGTAATTTTGAATTTGCCGCGCACAGCGGGAAAAGCCGCCGCAGCGAAGCGGTTAAATGCCTCCAAATGGTATTTAATTAACTTCCCAGGGTGAAGAAACCCTTTTTGAGAACTCAGAGTGAGTAAATTGGCCATTTTCATGCACTTTTAACCATTTCATAAATCTTGTGTTTAGGGCCCCTAGAAGCATGAAAATCACTTTAAACATGCTAATTTTAGCTCTAACACTGATGATCCACCCACAAATGTGAACTGACGTTCAAAAATAAAACATTTGAAAACGGACCATTTTCCACATTTCTGAAGCATGACGTAATGGGGGGGTGTTATCTCTTTTGTCAAAAATCAGCTGTTTTTGATTGAACATTAAATGCCTCCAAATAGTATTTAATTCACTTCCCGAGCCCCTGGAAGCATGAAAATCACTTTAAACATGCAAATTTTAGCTCTAACACTGATGATCCACCTACAAATGTGAACTGACGTTCAAAAAGAAAACATTTGAAAACGGACCATTTTCCACATTTCTGAAGCATGACGTAATGGGGGGGTGTTATCTCTTTGGTCAAAAATCAGCTGTTTTTGATTGAACATTAAATGCCTCCAAATAGTATTTAATTCACTTCCCGAGCCCCGGGAAGCATGAAAATCACTTTAAACATGCTAATTTTAGCTCTAACACTGATGATCCACCTACAAATGTGAACTGACGTTCAAAAATAAAACATTTGAAAACGGACCATTTTCCACATTTCTGAAGCATGACGTAATGGGGGGGTGTTATCTCTTTTGTCGAAAATCAGCAGTTTTTGCTCGAACATTAATTGCCTCCAAATGTTATTTAATTAACTTCCCGGGGTGAAGAAACCTTTTTTGAGAACTCAGAGTGAGTAAATTGGCCATTTTCATGCACTTTTAACCATTCCATAAATCTTGTGTTTAGGGCCCCTGGAAGCATGAAAACCACTTTAAACATGCTAATTTTAGCTCTAACACTGATGATCCACCTACAAATGTGAACTGACATTCAAAAATAAAACATTTGAAAACGGACCATTTTCCACATTTCTGAAGCATGACGTAATGGGGGGTGTTATCTCTTTTGTCGAAAATCAGCCGTTTTTGCTTGAACATTAAATGCCTCCAAATAGTATTTAATTCACTTCCCGAGCCCCTGGAAGCATGAAAATCACTTTAAACATGCTAATTTTAGCTCTAACACTGATGATCCACCTACAAATGTGAACTGACGTTCAAAAATAAAACATTTGAAAACGGACCATTTTCCACATTTCTGAAGCATGACGTAATGGGGGGGTGTTATCTCTTTTGTCAAAAATCAGCTGTTTTTGCTCGAACATTAAATGCCTCCAAATAGTATTTAACTCACTTCCCGAGCCCCTGGAAGCATGAAAATCACTTTAAACATGCTAATTTTAGCTCTAACACTGATGATCCACCTACAAATGTGAACTGACGTTCAAAAATAAAACATTTGAAAATGGATCATTTTCCACATTTCTGAAGCATGACGTAATGGGGGGGTGTTATCTCTTTTGTCGAAAATCAGCCGTTTTTGCTCGAACATTAAATGCCTCCAAATGGTATTTAATTAACTTCCCAGGGTGAAGAAACCCTTTTTGAGAACTCAGAGTGAGTAAATTGGCCATTTTCATGCACTTTTAACCATTCGATAAATCTTGTGTTTAGGGCCCCTAGAAGCATGAAAATCACTTTAAACATGCTAATTTTAGCTCTAACACTGATGATCCACCTACAAATGTGAACTGACGTTCAAAAATAAAACATTTGAAAACGGACCATTTTCCACATTTCTGAAGCATGACGTAATGGGGGGGTGTTATCTCTTTTGTCAAAAATCAGCTGTTTTTGATTGAACATTAAATGCCTCCAAATAGTATTTAACTCACTTCCTGAGCCCCTGGAAGCATGAAAATCACTTTAAACATGCTAATTTTAGCTCTAACACTGATGATCCACCTACAAATGTGAACTGACGTTCAAAAATAAAACATTTTAAAACGGACCAATTTCCACATTTCTGAAGCATGACGTAATGGGGGGGTGTTATCTCTTTTGTCGAAAATCAGCCATTTTTGCTTGAACATTAAATGCCTCCAAATGGTATTTAATTAACTTCCCTGGGTGAAGAAACCCTTTTTGAGAACTCAGAGTGAGTAAATTGGCCATTTTCATGCACTTTAAACCATTCCATAAATCTTGTGTTTAGGGCCCCTGGAAGCATGAAAACCACTTTAAACATGCTAATTTTAGCTCTAACACTAATGATCCACCTACAAATGTGAACTGACGTTCAAAAATAAAACATTTGAAAACGGACCATTTTCCACATTTCTGAAGCATGACGTAATGGGGGGGTGTTATCTCTTTTGTCGAAAATCAGCCGTTTTTGCTTGAACATTAAATGCCTCCAAATAGTATTTAATTCACTTCCCAAGCCCCTGGAAGCATGAAAATCACTTTAAACATGCTAATTTTAGCTCTAACACTGATGATCCACCTACAAATGTGAACTGACGTTCAAAAATAAAACATTTGAAAACGGACCATTTTCCACATTTCTGAAGCATGACGTAATGGGGGGGGTGTTATCTCTTTTGTCGAAAATCAGCCGTTTTTGCTCGAACATTAAATGCCTCCAAATAGTATTTAATTAACTTCCCGGGGTGAAGAAACCCTTTTTGAGAACTCAGAGTGAGTAAATTGGCCATTTTCATGCACTTTTAACCATTCCATAAATCTTGTGTTTAGGGCACCTGGAAGCATGAAAATCACTTTAAACATGCTAATTTTAGCTCTAACACTGATGATCCACCTACAAATGTGAACTGACGTTCAAAAAGAAAACATTTTAAAACGGACCATTTTCCACATTTCTGAAGCATGACGTAATGGGGGGGTATTATCTCTTTTGTCAAAAATCAGCTGTTTTTGATTGAACATTAAATGCCTCCAAATAGTATTTAATTCACTTCCCGAGCCCCTGGAAGCATGAAAATCACTTTAAACATGCTAATTTTATCTCTAACACTGATGATCCACCTACAAATGTGAACTGACGTTCAAAAATAAAACATTTGAAAACGGACCATTTTCCACATTTCTGAAGCATGACGTAATGGGGGGTGTTATCTCTTTTGTCGAAAATCAGCCGTTTTTGCTCGAACATTAAATGCCTCCAAATGGTATTTAATTAACTTCCCGGGGTGAAAAAACCCTTTTTGAGAACTCAGAGTGAGTAAATTGGCCATTTTCATGCACTTTTAACCATTCCATAAATCTTGTGTTTAGGGCCCCTGGAAGCATGAAAATCACTTTAAACATGGTAATTTTAGCTCTAACACTGATGATCCACCTACAAATGTGAACTGACGTTCAAAAATAAAACATTTGAAAACGGACCATTTCCCACATTTCTGAAGCATGACGTAATGGGGGGGTGTTATCTCTTTTGTCGAAAATCAGCCGTTTTTGCAGTATTTAATTCACTTCCCGAGCCCCTGGAAGCATGAAAATCACTTTAAACATGCGAATTTTAGCTCTAACACTGATAATCCACCTACAAATGTGAACTGACGTTCAAAAATAAAACATTTGAAAACTGACCATTTTCCACATTTCTGAAGCTTGACGTAATGGGGGGTGTTATCTCTTTTGTCGAAAATCAGCCGTTGTTGCTCGAACATTAAATGCCTCCAAATGTTATTTAATTAACTTCCCGGGGTGAAGAAACCCTTTTTGAGAACTCAGAGTGAGTAAATTGGCCATTTTCATGCACTTTTAACCATTCCATAAATCTTGTGTTTAGGGCCCCTGGAAGCATGAAAATCACTTTAAGCATGCTAATTTTAGCTCTAACACTGATGATCCACCTACAAATGTGAACTGACGTTCAAAAATAAAACATTTGAAAACAGACCATTTTCCACATTTCTGAAGCATGACGTAATGGGGGGGTGTTATCTCTTTTGTCGAAAATCAGCCGTTTTTGCTCGAACATTAAATGCCTCCAAATGGTATTTAATTAACTTCCCTGGGTGAAGAAACCCTTTTTGAGAACTCAGAGTGAGTAAATTGGCCATTTTCATGCACTTTTAACCATTCCATAAATCTTGTGTTTAGGGCCCCTGGAAGCATGAAAACCACTTTAAACATGCTAATTTTAGCTCTAACACTGATGATCCACCTACAAATGTGAACTGACGTTCAAAAATAAAACATTTGAAAACAGACCATTTTCCACATTTCTGAAGCATGACGTAATGGGGGGGTGTTATCTCTTTTGTCGAAAATCAGCCGTTTTTGCTTGAACATTAAATGCCTCCAAATAGTATTTAATTCACTTCCCGAGCCGCTGGAAGCATGAAAATCACTTTAAACATGCTAATTTTAGCTCTAACACTGATGATCCACCTACAAATGTGAACTGACGTTCAAAAATAAAACATTTGAAAACGGACCATTTTCCACATTTCTGAAGCATGACGTAATGGGGGGGTGTTATCTCTTTTGTCGAAAATCAGCCGTTTTTGCTTGAACATTAAATGCCTCCAAATAGTATTTAATTCACTTCCCGAGCCCCTGGAAGCATGAAAATCACTTTAAACATGCTAATTTTAGCTCTAACACTGATGATCCACCTACAAATGTGAACTGACAATCAAAAATAAAACATTTGAAAACGGACCATTTTCCACATTTCTGAAGCATGACGTAATGGGGGGGTGTTATCTCTTTTGTCGAAAATCAGCCGTTTTTGCTTGAACATTAAATGCCTCCAAATAGTATTTAATTACCTTCCCAGGGTGAAGAAACCCTTTTTGAGAACTCAGAGTGAGTAAATTGGCCATTTTCATGCACTTTTAACCATTCCATAAATCTTGTGTTTAGGGCCCCTGGAAGCATGAAAATCACTTTAAACATGCTAATTTTAGCTCTAACACTGATGATCCACCTACAAATGTGAACTGACGTTCAAAAAGAAAACATTTGAAAACGGACCATTTTCCACATTTCTGAAGCATGACGTAATGGGGGGGTGTTATCTCTTTTGTCAAAAATCAGCTGCTTTTGATTGAACATTAAATGCCTCCAAATAGTATTTAATTCACTTCCCGAGCCCCTGGAAGCATGAAAATCACTTTAAACATGCTAATTTTAGCTCTAACACTGATAATCCACCTACAAATGTGAACTGACGTTCAAAAATAAAACATTTGAAAACGGACCATTTTCCACATTTCTGAAGCATGACGTAATGGGGGGGTGTTATCTCTTTTGTCAAAAATCAGCTGTTTTTGATTGAACATTAAATGCCTCCAAATAGTATTTAATTCACTTCCCGAGCCCCTGGAAGCATGAAAATCACTTTAAACATGCTAATTTTAGCTCTAACACTGATGATCCACCTACAAATGTGACCTGACGTTCAAAAATAAAACATTTGAAAACGGACCATTTTCCACATTTCTGAAGCATGACGTAATGGGGGGGTGTTATCTCTTTTGTCGAAAATCAGCCGTTTTTGCTCGAACATTAAATGCCTCCAAATGGTATTTAATTAACTTCCCGGGGTGAAGAAACCCTTTTTGAGAACTCAGAGTGAGTAAATTGGCCATTTTCATGCACTTTTAACCATTCCATAAATCTTGTGTTTAGGGCACCTGGAAGCATGAAAATCACTTTAAACATGCTAATTTTACCTCTAACACTGATGATCCACCTACAAATGTGAACTGACGTTCAAAAATAAAACATTTGAAAACGGACCATTTTCCACATTTCTGAAGCATGACGTAATGGGGGGGTGTTATCTCTTTTGTCGAAAATCAGCCGTTTTTGCTCGAACATTAAATGCCTCCAAATGGTATTTAATTAACTTCCCAGGGTGAAGAAACCCTTTTTGAGAACTCAGAGTGAGTAAATTGGCCATTTTCATGCACTTTTAACCATTCCATAAATCTTGTGTTTAGGGCCCCTAGAAGCATGAAAATCACTTTAAACATGCTAATTTTAGCTCTAACACTGATGATCCACCCACAAATGTGAACTGACGTTCAAAAATAAAACATTTGAAAACGGACCATTTTCCACATTTCTGAAGCATGACGTAATGGGGGGGTGTTATCTCTTTTGTCAAAAATCAGCTGTTTTTGATTGAACATTAAATGCCTCCAAATAGTATTTAATTCACTTCCCGAGCCCCTGGAAGCATGAAAATCACTTTAAACATGCTAATTTTAGCTCTAACACTGATGATCCACCTACAAATGTGAACTGACGTTCAAAAAGAAAACATTTGAAAACGGACCATTTTCCACATTTCTGAAGCATGACGTAATGGGGGGGTGTTATCTCTTTGGTCAAAAATCAGCTGTTTTTGATTGAACATTAAATGCCTCCAAATAGTATTTAATTCACTTCCCGAGCCCCGGGAAGCATGAAAATCACTTTAAACATGCTAATTTTAGCTCTAACACTGATGATCCACCTACAAATGTGAACTGACGTTCAAAAATAAAACATTTGAAAACGGACCATTTTCCACATTTCTGAAGCATGACGTAATGGGGGGGTGTTATCTCTTTTGTCGAAAATCAGCAGTTTTTGCTCGAACATTAAATGCCTCCAAATGTTATTTAATTAACTTCCCGGGGTGAAGAAACCTTTTTTGAGAACTCAGAGTGAGTAAATTGGCCATTTTCATGCACTTTTAACCATTCCATAAATCTTGTGTTTAGGGCCCCTGGAAGCATGAAAACCACTTTAAACATGCTAATTTTAGCTCTAACACTGATGATCCACCTACAAATGTGAACTGACATTCAAAAATAAAACATTTGAAAACGGACCATTTTCCACATTTCTGAAGCATGACGTAATGAGGGGGTGTTATCTCTTTTGTCGAAAATCAGCCGTTTTTGCTTGAACATTAAATGCCTCCAAATAGTATTTAATTCACTTCCCGAGCCCCTGGAAGCATGAAAATCACTTTAAACATGCTAATTTTAGCTCTAACACTGATGATCCACCTACAAATGTGAACTGACGTTCAAAAATAAAACATTTTAAAACGGACCAATTTCCACATTTCTGAAGCATGACGTAATGGGGGGGTGTTATCTCTTTTGTCGAAAATCAGCCATTTTTGCTTGAACATTAAATGCCTCCAAATGGTATTTAATTAACTTCCCTGGGTGAAGAAACCCTTTTTGAGAACTCAGAGTGAGTAAATTGGCCATTTTCATGCACTTTAAACCATTCCATAAATCTTGTGTTTAGGGCCCCTGGAAGCATGAAAACCACTTTAAACATGCTAATTTTAGCTCTAACACTAATGATCCACCTACAAATGTGAACTGACGTTCAAAAATAAAACATTTGAAAACGGACCATTTTCCACATTTCTGAAGCATGACGTAATGGGGGGGTGTTATCTCTTTTGTCGAAAATCAGCCGTTTTTGCTTGAACATTAAATGCCTCCAAATAGTATTTAATTCACTTCCCAAGCCCCTGGAAGCATGAAAATCACTTTAAACATGCTAATTTTAGCTCTAACACTGATGATCCACCTACAAATGTGAACTGACGTTCAAAAATAAAACATTTGAAAACGGACCATTTTCCACATTTCTGAAGCATGACGTAATGGGGGGGTGTTATCTCTTTTGTCGAAAATCAGCCGTTTTTGCTCGAACATTAAATGCCTCCAAATGGTATTTAATTAACTTCCCAGGGTGAAGAAACCCTTTTTGAGAACTCAGAGTGAGTAAATTGGCCATTTTCATGCACTTTTAACCATTCCATAAATCTTGTGTTTAGGGCCCCTAGAAGCATGAAAATCACTTTAAACATGCTAATTTTAGCTCTAACACTGATGATCCACCCACAAATGTGAACTGACGTTCAAAAATAAAACATTTGAAAACGGACCATTTTCCACATTTCTGAAGCATGACGTAATGGGGGGGTGTTATCTCTTTTGTCAAAAATCAGCTGTTTTTGATTGAACATTAAATGCCTCCAAATAGTATTTAATTCACTTCCCGAGCCCCTGGAAGCATGAAAATCACTTTAAACATGCTAATTTTAGCTCTAACACTGATGATCCACCTACAAATGTGAACTGACGTTCAAAAAGAAAACATTTGAAAACGGACCATTTTCCACATTTCTGAAGCATGACGTAATGGGGGGGTGTTATCTCTTTGGTCAAAAATCAGCTGTTTTTGATTGAACATTAAATGCCTCCAAATAGTATTTAATTCACTTCCCGAGCCCCGGGAAGCATGAAAATCACTTTAAACATGCTAATTTTAGCTCTAACACTGATGATCCACCTACAAATGTGAACTGACGTTCAAAAATAAAACATTTGAAAACGGACCATTTTCCACATTTCTGAAGCATGACGTAATGGGGGGGTGTTATCTCTTTTGTCGAAAATCAGCAGTTTTTGCTCGAACATTAAATGCCTCCAAATGTTATTTAATTAACTTCCCGGGGTGAAGAAACCTTTTTTGAGAACTCAGAGTGAGTAAATTGGCCATTTTCATGCACTTTTAACCATTCCATAAATCTTGTGTTTAGGGCCCCTGGAAGCATGAAAACCACTTTAAACATGCTAATTTTAGCTCTAACACTGATGATCCACCTACAAATGTGAACTGACATTCAAAAATAAAACATTTGAAAACGGACCATTTTCCACATTTCTGAAGCATGACGTAATGAGGGGGTGTTATCTCTTTTGTCGAAAATCAGCCGTTTTTGCTTGAACATTAAATGCCTCCAAATAGTATTTAATTCACTTCCCGAGCCCCTGGAAGCATGAAAATCACTTTAAACATGCTAATTTTAGCTCTAACACTGATGATCCACCTACAAATGTGAACTGACGTTCAAAAATAAAACATTTGAAAACGGACCATTTTCCACATTTCTGAAGCATGACGTAATGGGGGGGTGTTATCTCTTTTGTCAAAAATCAGCTGTTTTTGATTGAACATTAAATGCCTCCAAATAGTATTTAACTCACTTCCTGAGCCCCTGGAAGCATGAAAATCACTTTAAACATGCTAATTTTAGCTCTAACACTGATGATCCACCTACAAATGTGAACTGACGTTCAAAAATAAAACATTTTAAAACGGACCAATTTCCACATTTCTGAAGCATGACGTAATGGGGGGGTGTTATCTCTTTTGTCGAAAATCAGCCATTTTTGCTTGAACATTAAATGCCTCCAAATGGTATTTAATTAACTTCCCTGGGTGAAGAAACCCTTTTTGAGAACTCAGAGTGAGTAAATTGGCCATTTTCATGCACTTTAAACCATTCCATAAATCTTGTGTTTAGGGCCCCTGGAAGCATGAAAACCACTTTAAACATGCTAATTTTAGCTCTAACACTAATGATCCACCTACAAATGTGAACTGACGTTCAAAAATAAAACATTTGAAAACGGACCATTTTCCACATTTCTGAAGCATGACGTAATGGGGGGGTGTTATCTCTTTTGTCGAAAATCAGCCGTTTTTGCTTGAACATTAAATGCCTCCAAATAGTATTTAATTCACTTCCCAAGCCCCTGGAAGCATGAAAATCACTTTAAACATGCTAATTTTAGCTCTAACACTGATGATCCACCTACAAATGTGAACTGACGTTCAAAAATAAAACATTTGAAAACGGACCATTTTCCACATTTCTGAAGCATGACGTAATGGGGGGGGTGTTATCTCTTTTGTCGAAAATCAGCCGTTTTTGCTCGAACATTAAATGCCTCCAAATAGTATTTAATTAACTTCCCGGGGTGAAGAAACCCTTTTTGAGAACTCAGAGTGAGTAAATTGGCCATTTTCATGCACTTTTAACCATTCCATAAATCTTGTGTTTAGGGCACCTGGAAGCATGAAATTCACTTTAAACATGCTAATTTTAGCTCTAACACTGATGATCCACCTACAAATGTGAACTGACGTTCAAAAAGAAAACATTTGAAAACGGACCATTTTCCACATTTCTGAAGCATGACGTAATGGGGGGGGTATTATCTCTTTTGTCAAAAATCAGCTGTTTTTGATTGAACATTAAATGCCTCCAAATAGTATTTAATTCACTTCCCGAGCCCCTGGAAGCATGAAAATCACTTTAAACATGCTAATTTTAGCTCTAACACTGATGATCCACCTACAAATGTGAACTGACGTTCAAAAATAAAACATTTGAAAACGGACCATTTTCCACATTTCTGAAGCATGACGTAATGGGGGGTGTTATCTCTTTTGTCGAAAATCAGCCGTTTTTGCTCGAACATTAAATGCCTCCAAATGGTATTTAATTAACTTCCCGGGGTGAAAAAACCCTTTTTGAGAACTCAGAGTGAGTAAATTGGCCATTTTCATGCACTTTTAACCATTCCATAAATCTTGTGTTTAGGGCCCCTGGAAGCATGAAAATCACTTTAAACATGGTAATTTTAGCTCTAACACTGATGATCCACCTACAAATGTGAACTGACGTTCAAAAATAAAACATTTGAAAACGGACCATTTCCCACATTTCTGAAGCATGACGTAATGGGGGGTGTTATCTCTTTTGTCGAAAATCAGCCGTTTTTGCAGTATTTAATTCACTTCCCGAGCCCCTGGAAGCATGAAAATCACTTTAAACATGCGAATTTTAGCTCTAACACTGATAATCCACCTACAAATGTGAACTGACGTTCAAAAATAAAACATTTGAAAACTGACCATTTTCCACATTTCTGAAGCTTGACGTAATGGGGGGTGTTATCTCTTTTGTCGAAAATCAGCCGTTGTTGCTCGAACATTAAATGCCTCCAAATGTTATTTAATTAACTTCCCGGGGTGAAGAAACCCTTTTTGAGAACTCAGAGTGAGTAAATTGGCCATTTTCATGCACTTTTAACCATTCCATAAATCTTGTGTTTAGGGCCCCTGGAAGCATGAAAATCACTTTAAGCATGCTAATTTTAGCTCTAACACTGATGATCCACCTACAAATGTGAACTGACGTTCAAAAATAAAACATTTGAAAACAGACCATTTTCCACATTTCTGAAGCATGACGTAATGGGGGGGTGTTATCTCTTTTGTCGAAAATCAGCCGTTTTTGCTCGAACATTAAATGCCTCCAAATGGTATTTAATTAACTTCCCTGGGTGAAGAAACCCTTTTTGAGAACTCAGAGTGAGTAAATTGGCCATTTTCATGCACTTTTAACCATTCCATAAATCTTGTGTTTAGGGCCCCTGGAAGCATGAAAACCACTTTAAACATGCTAATTTTAGCTCTAACACTGATGATCCACCTACAAATGTGAACTGACGTTCAAAAATAAAACATTTGAAAACAGACCATTTTCCACATTTCTGAAGCATGACGTAATGGGGGGGTGTTATCTCTTTTGTCGAAAATCAGCCGTTTTTGCTTGAACATTAAATGCCTCCAAATAGTATTTAATTCACTTCCCGAGCCCCTGGAAGCATGAAAATCACTTTAAACATGCTAATTTTAGCTCTAACACTGATGATCCACCTACAAATGTGAACTGACGTTCAAAAATAAAACATTTGAAAACGGACCATTTTCCACATTTCTGAAGCATGACGTAATGGGGGGGTGTTATCTCTTTTGTCGAAAATCAGCCGTTTTTGCTTGAACATTAAATGCCTCCAAATAGTATTTAATTCACTTCCCGAGCCCCTGGAAGCATGAAAATCACTTTAAACATGCTAATTTTAGCTCTAACACTGATGATCCACCTACAAATGTGAACTGACAATCAAAAATAAAACATTTGAAAACGGACCATTTTCCACATTTCTGAAGCATGACGTAATGGGGGGGTGTTATCTCTTTTGTCGAAAATCAGCCGTTTTTGCTTGAACATTAAATGCCTCCAAATAGTATTTAATTACCTTCCCAGGGTGAAGAAACCCTTTTTGAGAACTCAGAGTGAGTAAATTGGCCATTTTCATGCACTTTTAACCATTCCATAAATCTTGTGTTTAGGGCCCCTGGAAGCATGAAAATCACTTTAAACATGCTAATTTTAGCTCTAACACTGATGATCCACCTACAAATGTGAACTGACGTTCAAAAAGAAAACATTTGAAAACGGACCATTTTCCACATTTCTGAAGCATGACGTAATGGGGGGGTGTTATCT
The DNA here is from genome assembly GCF_964263255.1 of Lissotriton vulgaris. NCBI lineage: Eukaryota > Metazoa > Chordata > Amphibia > Caudata > Salamandridae > Lissotriton > Lissotriton vulgaris. The sequence goes on from NW_028250681.1 coordinate 241,835, forward strand.
CTTTTGTCAAAAATCAGCTGTTTTTGATTGAACATTAAATGCCTCCAAATAGTATTTAATTCACTTCCCGAGCCCCTGGAAGCATGAAAATCACTTTAAACATGCTAATTTTAGCTCTAACACTGATGATCCACCTACAAATGTGAACTGACGTTCAAAAATAAAACATTTGAAAACGGACCATTTTCCACATTTCTGAAGCATGACGTAATGGGGGGGTGTTATCTCTTTTGTCGAAAATCAGCCGTTTTTGCTCGAACATTAAATGCCTCCAAATGGTATTTAATTAACTTTCCGGGGTGAAGAAACCCTTTTTGAGAACTCAGAGTGAGTAAATTGGCCATTTTCATGCACTTTTAACCATTCCATAAATCTTGTGTTTAGGGCCCCTGGAAGCATGAAAATCACTTTAAACATGCTAATTTTAGCTCTAACACTGATGATCCACCTACAAATGTGAACTGACGTTCAAAAATAAAACGTTTGAAAACGGACCATTTTCCACATTTCTGAACCATGACGTAATGGGGGGGTGTTATCTCTTTTGTCGAAAATCAGCCGTTTTTGCTTGAACATTAAATGCCTCCAAATAGTATTTAATTCACTTCCCGAGCCCCTGGAAGCATGAAAATCACTTTAAACATGCGAATTTTAGCTCTAACACTGATGATCCACCTACAAATGTGAACTGACGTTCAAAAATAAAACATTTGAAAACGGACCATTTTCCACATTTCTGAAGCTTGACGTAATGGGGGGGTGTTATCTCTTTTGTCAAAAATCAGCCGTTTTTGCTCGAACATTAAATGCCTCCAAATTTTATTTAATTAACTTTCCGGGGTGAAGAAACCCTTTTTGAGAACTCAGAGTGAGTAAATTGGCCATTTTCATGCACTTTTAACCATTCCATAAATCTTGTGTTTAGGGCCCCTGGAAGCATGAAAATCACTTTAAACATGCTAATTTTAGCTCTAACACTGATGATCCACCTACAAATGTGAACTGACGTTCAAAAATAAAACATTTGAAAACGGACCATTTTCCACATTTCTGAAGCATGACGTAATGGGGGGGTGTTATCTCTTTTGTCAAAAATCAGCTGTTTTTGATTGAACATTAAATGCCTCCAAATAGTATTTAATTCACTTCCCGAGCCCCTGGAAGCATGAAAATCACTATAAACATGCTAATTTTAGCTCTAACACTGATAATCCACCTACAAATGTGAACTGACGTTCAAAAATAAAACATTTGAAAACGGACCATTTTCCACATTTCTGAAGCATGACGTAATGGGGGGGTGTTATCTCTTTTGTCAAAAATCAGCTGTTTTTGATTGAACATTAAATGCCTCCAAATAGTATTTAACTCACTTCCCGAGCCCCTGGAAGCATGAAAATCACTTTAAACATGCTAATTTTAGCTCTAACACTGATGATCCACCTACAAATGTGAACTGACGTTCAAAAATAAAACATTTGAAAATGGACCATTTTCCACATTTCTGAAGCATGACGTAATGGGGGGGTGTTATCTCTTTTGTCGAAAATCAGCCGTTTTTGCTCGAACATTAAATGCCTCCAAATGGTATTTAATTAACTTCCCAGGGTGAAGAAACCCTTTTTGAGAACTCAGAGTGAGTAAATTGGCCATTTTCATGCACTTTTAACCATTCCATAAATCTTGTGTTTAGGGCCCCTAGAAGCATGAAAATCACTTTAAACATGCTAATTTTAGCTCTAACACTGATGATCCACCTACAAATGTGAACTGACGTTCAAAAATAAAACATTTGAAAACGGACCATTTTCCACATTTCTGAAGCATGACGTAATGGGGGGGTGTTATCTCTTTTGTCAAAAATCAGCTGTTTTTGATTGAACATTAAATGCCTCCAAATAGTATTTAACTCACTTCCCGAGCCCCTGGAAGCATGAAAATCACTTTAAACATGCTAATTTTAGCTCTAACACTGATGATCCACCTACAAATGTGAACTGACGTTCAAAAATAAAACATTTGAAAACAGACCAATTTCCACATTTCTGAAGCATGACGTAATGGAGGGGTGTTATCTCTTTTGTCGAAAATCAGCCGTTTTTGCTTGAACATTAAATCCTTCCAAATAGTATTTAATTCACTTCCCAAGCCCCTGGAAGCATGAAAATCACTTTAAACATGCTAATTTTAGCTCTAACACTGATGATCCACCTACAAATGTGAACTGACGTTCAAAAATAAAACATTTGAAAACGGACCATTTTCCACATTTCTGAAGCATGACGTAATGGGGGGGGTGTTATCTCTTTTGTCGAAAATCAGCTGTTTTTGCTCGAACATTAAATGCCTCCAAATAGTATTTAATTAACTTCCCGGGGTGAAGAAACCCTTTTTGAGAACTCAGAGTGAGTAAATTGGCCATTTTCATGCACTTTTAACCATTCCATAAATCTTGTGTTTAGGGCCCCTGGAAGCATGAAAATCACTTTAAACATGCTAATTTTAGCTCTAACACTGATGATCCACCTACAAATGTGAACTGACGTTCAAAAAAAAAACATTTGAAAACGGACCATTTTCCACATTTCTGAAGCATGACGTAATGGGGGGGTATTATCTCTTTTGTCAAAAATCAGCTGTTTTTGATTGAACATTAAATGCCTCCAAATAGTATTTAATTCACTTCCCGAGCCCCTGGAAGCATGAAAATCACTTTAAACATGCTAATTTTAGCTCTAACACTGATGATCCACCTACAAATGTGAACTGACGTTCAAAAATAAAACATTTGAAAACGGACCATTTTCCACATTTCTGAAGCATGACGTAATGGGGGGGTGTTATCTCTTTTGTCGAAAATCAGCCGTTTTTGCTCGAACATTAAATGCCTCCAAACTGTATTTAATTAACTTCCCGGGGTGAAAAAACCCTTTTTGAGAACTCAGAGTGAGTAAATTGGCCATTTTCATGCACTTTTAACCATTCCATAAATCTTGTGTTTAGGGCCCCTGGAAGCATGAAAATCACTTTAAACATGCTAATTTTAGCTCTAACACTGATGATCCACCTACAAATGTGAACTGACGTTCAAAAATAAAACATTTGAAAACGGACCATTTTCCACATTTCTGAAGCATGACGTAATGGGGGGGTGTTATCTCTTTTGTTGAAAATCAGCCGTTTTTGCAGTATTTAATTCACTTCCCGAGCCCCTGGAAGCATGAAAATCACTTTAAACATGCTAATTTTAGCTCTAACACTGATGATCCACCTACAAATGTGAACTGACGTTCAAAAATAAAACATTTGAAAACGGACCATTTTCCACATTTCTGAAGCATGACGTAATGGGGGGGTGTTATCTCTTTTGTCGAAAATCAGCCGTTTTTGCTCGAACATTAAATGCCTCCAAATAGTATTTAATTAACTTCCCAGGGTGAAGAAACCCTTTTTGAGAACTCAGAGTGAGTAAATTGGCCATTTTCATGCACTTTTAACCATTCCATAAATCTTGTGTTTAGGGCCCCTGGAAGCATGAAAATCACTTTAAACATGCTAATTTTAGCTCTAACACTGATGATCCACCTACAAATGTGAACTGACGTTCAAAAAGAAAACATTTGAAAACGGACCATTTTCCACATTTCTGAAGCATGACGTAATGGGGGGGTGTTATCTCTTTTGTCAAAAATCAGCTGTTTTTGATTGAACATTAAATGCCTCCAAATAGTATTTAATTCACTTCCCGAGCCCCTGGAAGCATGAAAATCACTTTAAACATGCTAATTTTAGCTCTAACACTGATGATCCACCTACAAATGTGAACTGACGTTCAAAAAGAAAACATTTGAAAACGGACCATTTTCCACATTTCTGAAGCATGACGTAATGGGGGGGTGTTATCTCTTTGGTCAAAAATCAGCTGTTTTTGATTGAACATTAAATGCCTCCAAATAGTATTTAATTCACTTCCCGAGCCCCTGGAAGCATGAAAATCACTTTAAACATGCTAATTTTAGCTCTAACACTGATGATCCACCTACAAATGTGAACTGACGTTCAAAAATAAAACATTTGAAAACGGACCATTTTCCACATTTCTGAAGCATGACGTAATGGGGGGGTGTTATCTCTTTTGTCGAAAATCAGCAGTTTTTGCTCGAACATTAAATGCCTCCAAATGTTATTTAATTAACTTCCCGGGGTGAAGAAACCTTTTTTGAGAACTCAGAGTGAGTAAATTGGCCATTTTCATGCACTTTTAACCATTCCATAAATCTTGTGTTTAGGGCCCCTGGAAGCATGAAAACCACTTTAAACATGCTAATTTTAGCTCTAACACTGATGATCCACCTACAAATGTGAACTGACATTCAAAAATAAAACATTTGAAAACGGACCATTTTCCACATTTCTGAAGCATGACGTAATGGGGGGGTGTTATCTCTTTTGTCGAAAATCAGCCGTTTTTGCTTGAACATTAAATGCCTCCAAATAGTATTTAATTCACTTCCCGAGCACCTGGAAGCATGAAAATCACTTTAAACATGCTAATTTTAGCTCTAACACTGATGATCCACCTACAAATGTGAACTGACGTTCAAAAATAAAACATTTGAAAACGGACCATTTTCCACATTTCTGAAGCATGACGTAATGGGGGGGTGTTATCTCTTTTGTCAAAAATCAGCTGTTTTTGCTCGAACATTAAATGCCTCCAAATAGTATTTAACTCACTTCCCGAGCCCCTGGAAGCATGAAAATCACTTTAAACATGCTAATTTTAGCTCTAACACTGATGATCCACCTACAAATGTGAACTGACGTTCAAAAATAAAACATTTGAAAATGGACCATTTTCCACATTTCTGAAGCATGACGTAATGGGGGGGTGTTATCTCTTTTGTCGAAAATCAGCCGTTTTTGCTCGAACATTAAATGCCTCCAAATGGTATTTAATTACCTTCCCAGGGTGAAGAAACCCTTTTTGAGAACTCAGAGTGAGTAAATTGGCCATTTTCATGCACTTTTAACCATTCGATAAATCTTGTGTTTAGGGCCCCTAGAAGCATGAAAATCACTTTAAACATGCTAATTTTAGCTCTAGCACTGATGATCCACCTACAAATGTGAACTGACGTTCAAAAATAAAACATTTGAAAACGGACCATTTTCCACATTTCTGAAGCATGACGTAATGGGGGGGTGTTATCTCTTTTGTCAAAAATCAGCTGTTTTTGATTGAACATTAAATGCCTCCAAATAGTATTTAACTCACTTCCTGAGCCCCTGGAAGCATGAAAATCACTTTAAACATGCTAATTTTAGCTCTAACACTGATGATCCACCTACAAATGTGAACTGACGTTCAAAAATAAAACATTTTAAAACGGACCAATTTCCACATTTCTGAAGCATGACGTAATGGGGGGGTGTTATCTCTTTTGTCGAAAATCAGCCATTTTTGCTTGAACATTAAATGCCTCCAAATGGTATTTAATTAACTTCCCTGGGTGAAGAAACCCTTTTTGAGAACTCAGAGTGAGTAAATTGGCCATTTTCATGCACTTTAAACCATTCCATAAATCTTGTGTTTAGGGCCCCTGGAAGCATGAAAACCACTTTAAACATGCTAATTTTAGCTCTAACACTAATGATCCACCTACAAATGTGAACTGACGTTCAAAAATAAAACATTTGAAAACGGACCATTTTCCACATTTCTGAAGCATGACGTAATGGGGGGGTGTTATCTCTTTTGTCGAAAATCAGCCGTTTTTGCTTGAACATTAAATGCCTCCAAATAGTATTTAATTCACTTCCCAAGCCCCTGGAAGCATGAAAATCACTTTAAACATGCTAATTTTAGCTCTAACACTGATGATCCACCTACAAATGTGAACTGACGTTCAAAAATAAAACATTTGAAAACGGACCATTTTCCACATTTCTGAAGCATGACGTAATGGGGGGGGTGTTATCTCTTTTGTCGAAAATCAGCCGTTTTTGCTCGAACATTAAATGCCTCCAAATAGTATTTAATTAACTTCCCGGGGTGAAGAAACCCTTTTTGAGAACTCAGAGTGAGTAAATTGGCCATTTTCATGCACTTTTAACCATTCCATAAATCTTGTGTTTAGGGCACCTGGAAGCATGAAAATCACTTTAAACATGCTAATTTTAGCTCTAACACTGATGATCCACCTACAAATGTGAACTGACGTTCAAAAAGAAAACATTTGAAAACGGACCATTTTCCACATTTCTGAAGCATGACGTAATGGGGGGGGTATTATCTCTTTTGTCAAAAATCAGCTGTTTTTGATTGAACATTAAATGCCTCCAAATAGTATTTAATTCACTTCCCGAGCCCCTGGAAGCATGAAAATCACTTTAAACATGCTAATTTTAGCTCTAACACTGATGATCCACCTACAAATGTGAACTGACGTTCAAAAATAAAACATTTGAAAACGGACCATTTTCCACATTTCTGAAGCATGACGTAATGGGGGGTGTTATCTCTTTTGTCGAAAATCAGCCGTTTTTGCTCGAACATTAAATGCCTCCAAATGGTATTTAATTAACTTCCCGGGGTGAAAAAACCCTTTTTGAGAACTCAGAGTGAGTAAATTGGCCATTTTCATGCACTTTTAACCATTCCATAAATCTTGTGTTTAGGGCCCCTGGAGGCATGAAAATCACTTTAAACATGGTAATTTTAGCTCTAACACTGATGATCCACCTACAAATGTGAACTGACGTTCAAAAATAAAACATTTGAAAACGGACCATTTCCCACATTTCTGAAGCATGACGTAATGGGGGGGTGTTATCTCTTTTGTCGAAAATCAGCCGTTTTTGCAGTATTTAATTCACTTCCCGAGCCCCTGGAAGCATGAAAATCACTTTAAACATGCTAATTTTAGCTCTAACACTGATAATCCACCTACAAATGTGAACTGACGTTCAAAAATAAAACATTTGAAAACTGACCATTTTCCACATTTCTGAAGCTTGACGTAATGGGGGGGTGTTATCTCTTTTGTCGAAAATCAGCCGTTGTTGCTCGAACATTAAATGCCTCCAAATGTTATTTAATTAACTTCCCGGGGTGAAGAAACCCTTTTTGAGAACTCAGAGTGAGTAAATTGGCCATTTTCATGCACTTTTAACCATTCCATAAATCTTGTGTTTAGGGCCCCTGGAAGCATGAAAATCACTTTAAGCATGCTAATTTTAGCTCTAACACTGATGATCCACCTACAAATGTGAACTGACGTTCAAAAATAAAACATTTGAAAACAGACCATTTTCCACATTTCTGAAGCATGACGTAATGGGGGGGTGTTATCTCTTTTGTCGAAAATCAGCCGTTTTTGCTCGAACATTAAATGCCTCCAAATGGTATTTAATTAACTTCCCTGGGTGAAGAAACCCTTTTTGAGAACTCAGAGTGAGTAAATTGGCCATTTTCATGCACTTTTAACCATTCCATAAATCTTGTGTTTAGGGCCCCTGGAAGCATGAAAACCACTTTAAACATGCTAATTTTAGCTCTAACACTGATGATCCACCTACAAATGTGAACTGATGTTCAAAAATAAAACATTTGAAAACAGACCATTTTCCACATTTCTGAAGCATGACGTAATGGGGGGGTGTTATCTCTTTTGTCGAAAATCAGCCGTTTTTGCTTGAACATTAAATGCCTCCAAATAGTATTTAATTCACTTCCCGAGCCCCTGGAAGCATGAAAATCACTTTAAACATGCTAATTTTAGCTCTAACACTGATGATCCACCTACAAATGTGAACTGACGTTCAAAAATAAAACATTTGAAAACGGACCATTTTCCACATTTCTGAAGCATGACGTAATGGGGGGGTGTTATCTCTTTTGTCGAAAATCAGCCGTTTTTGCTTGAACATTAAATGCCTCCAAATAGTATTTAATTCACTTCCCGAGCCCCTGGAAGCATGAAAATCACTTTAAACATGCTAATTTTAGCTCTAACACTGATGATCCACCTACAAATGTGAACTGACAATCAAAAATAAAACATTTGAAAACGGACCATTTTCCACATTTCTGAAGCATGACGTAATGGGGGGGGTGTTATCTCTTTTGTCGAAAATCAGCCGTTTTTTTCTTGAACATTAAATGCCTCCAAATAGTATTTAATTACCTTCCCAGGGTGAAGAAACCCTTTTTGAGAACTCAGAGTGAGTAAATTGGCCATTTTCATGCACTTTTAACCATTCCATAAATCTTGTGTTTAGGGCCCCTGGAAGCATGAAAATCACTTTAAACATGCTAATTTTAGCTCTAACACTGATGATCCACCTACAAATGTGAACTGACGTTCAAAAAGAAAACATTTGAAAACTGACCATTTTCCACATTTCTGAAGCATGACGTAATGGGGGGGTGTTATCTCTTTTGTCAAAAATCAGCTGTTTTTGATTGAACATTAAATGCCTCCAAATAGTATTTAATTCACTTCCCGAGCCCCTGGAAGCATGAAAATCACTTTAAACATGCTAATTTTAGCTCTAACACTGATGATCCACCTACAAATGTGAACTGACGTTCAAAAATAAAACATTTGAAAACGGACCATTTTCCACATTTCTGAAGCATGACGTAATGGGGGGGTGTTATCTCTTTTGTCGAAAATCAGCCGTTTTTGCTCGAACATTAAATGCCTCCAAATGTTATTTAATTAACTTTCCGGGGTGAAGAAACCCTTTTTGAGAACTCAGAGTGAGTAAATTGGCCATTTTCATGCACTTTTAACCATTCCATAAATCTTGTGTTTAGGGCCCCTGGAAGCATGAAAATCACTTTAAACATGCTAATTTTAGCTCTAACACTGATGATCCACCTACAAATGTGAACTGACGTTCAAAAATAAAACATTTGAAAACGGACCATTTTCCACATTTCTGAAGCATGACGTAATGGGGGGGTGTTATCTCTTTTGTCAAAAATCAGCTGTTTTTGATTGAACATTAAATGCCTCCAAATAGTATTTAATTCACTTCCCGAGCCCCTGGAAGCATGAAAATCACTTTAAACATGCTAATTTTAGCTCTAACACTGATAATCCACCTACAAATGTGAACTGACGTTCAAAAATAAAACATTTGAAAACGGACCATTTTCCACATTTCTGAAGCATGACGTAATGGGGGGGTGTTATCTCTTTTGTCAAAAATCAGCTGTTTTTGATTGAACATTAAATGCCTCCAAATAGTATTTAACTCACTTCCCGAGCCCCTGGAAGCATGAAAATCACTTTAAACATGCTAATTTTAGCTCTAACACTGATGATCCACCTACAAATGTGAACTGACGTTCAAAAATAAAACATTTGAAAACGGACCATTTTCCACATTTCTGAAGCATGACGTAATGGGGGGGTGTTATCTCTTTTGTCGAAAATCAGCCGTTTTTGCTCGAACATTAAATGCCTCCAAATAGTATTTAATTAACTTCCCAGGGTGAAGAAACCCTTTTTGAGAACTCAGAGTGAGTAAATTGGCCATTTTCATGCACTTTTAACCATTCCATAAATCTTGTGTTTAGGGCCCCTGGAAGCATCAAAATCACTTTAAACATGCTAATTTTAGCTCTAACACTGATGATCCACCTACAAATGTGAACTGACGTTCAAAAAGAAAACATTTGAAAACGGACCATTTTCCACATTTCTGAAGCATGACGTAATGGGGGGGTGTTATCTCTTTTGTCAAAAATCAGCTGTTTTTGATTGAACATTAAATGCCTCCAAATAGTATTTAATTCACTTCCCGAGCCCCTGGAAGCATGAAAATCACTTTAAACATGCTAATTTTAGCTCTAACACTGATGATCCACCTACAAATGTGAACTGACGTTCAAAAATAAAACATTTGAAAACGGACCATTTTCCACATTTCTGAAGCATGACGTAATGGGGGGGTGTTATCTCTTTTGTCGAAAATCAGCCGTTTTTGCTCGAACATTAAATGCCTCCAAATGGTATTTAATTAACTTTCCGGGGTGAAGAAACCCTTTTTGAGAACTCAGAGTGAGTAAATTGGCCATTTTCATGCACTTTTAACCATTCCATAAATCTTGTGTTTAGGGCCCCTGGAAGCATGAAAATCACTTTAAACATGCTAATTTTAGCTCTAACACTGATGATCCACCTACAAATGTGAACTGACGTTCAAAAATAAAACATTTGAAAACGGACCATTTTCCACATTTCTGAACCATGACGTAATGGGGGGGTGTTATCTCTTTTGTCGAAAATCAGCCGTTTTTGCTTGAACATTAAATGCCTCCAAATAGTATTTAATTCACTTCCCGAGCCCCTGGAAGCATGAAAATCACTTTAAACATGCAAATTTTAGCTCTAACACTGATGATCCACCTACAAATGTGAACTGACGTTCAAAAATAAAACATTTGAAAACGGACCATTATCCACATTTCTGAAGCTTGACGTAATGGGGGGGTGTTATCTCTTTTGTCGAAAATCAGCCGTTTTTGCTCGAACATTAAATGCCTCCAAATGTTATTTAATTAACTTTCCGGGGTGAAGAAACCCTTTTTGAGAACTCAGAGTGAGTAAATTGGCCATTTTCATGCACTTTTAACCATTCCATAAATCTTGTGTTTAGGGCCCCTGGAAGCATAAATATCACTTTAAACATGCTAATTTTAGCTCTAACACTGATGATCCACCTACGAATGTGAACTGACGTTCAAAAATAAAACATTTGAAAACGGACCATTTTCCACATTTCTGAAGCATGACGTAATGGGGGGGTGTTATCTCTTTTGTCAAAAATCAGCTGTTTTTGATTGAACATTAAATGCCTCCAAATAGTATTTAATTCACTTCCCGAGCCCCTGGAAGCATGAAAATCACTTTAAACATGCTAATTTTAGCTCTAACACTGATAATCCACCTACAAATGTGAACTGACGTTCAAAAATAAAACATTTGAAAACGGACCATTTTCCACATTTCTGAAGCATGACGTAATGGGGGGGTGTTATCTCTTTTGTCAAAAATCAGCTGTTTTTGATTGAACATTAAATGCCTCCAAATAGTATTTAATTCACTTCCCGAGCCCCTGGAAGCATGAAAATCACTTTAAACATGCTAATTTTAGCTCTAACACTGATGATCCACCTACAAATGTGACCTGACGTTCAAAAATAAAACATTTGAAAACGGACCATTTTCCACATTTCTGAAGCATGACGTAATGGGGGGGTGTTATCTCTTTTGTCGAAAATCAGCCGTTTTTGCTCGAACATTAAATGTCTCCAAATGGTATTTAATTAACTTCCCAGGGTGAAGAAACCCTTTTTGAGAACTCAGAGTGAGTAAATTGGCCATTTTCATGCACTTTTAACCATTCCATAAATCTTGTGTTTAGGGCCCCTAGAAGCATGAAAATCACTTTAAACATGCTAATTTTAGCTCTAACACTGATGATCCACCTACAAATGTGAACTGACGTTCAAAAATAAAACATTTGAAAACGGACCATTTTCCACATTTCTGAAGCTTGACGTAATGGGGGGGTGTTATCTCTTTTGTCGAAAATCAGCCGTTTTTGCTCGAACATTAAATGCCTCCAAATGTTATTTAATTACCTTTCCGGGGTGAAGAAACCCTTTTTGAGAACTCAGAGTGAGTAAATTGGCCATTTTCATGCACTTTTAACCATTCCATAAATCTTGTGTTTAGGGCCCCTGGAAGCATGAAAATCACTTTAAACATGCTAATTTTAGCTCTAACACTGATGATCCACCTACAAATGTGAACTGACGTTCAAAAATAAAACATTTGAAAACGGACCATTTTCCACATTTCTGAAGCATGACGTAATGGGGGGGTGTTATCTCTTTTGTCGAAAATCAGCCGTTTTTGATTGAACATTAAATGCCTCCAAATAGTATTTAATTCACTTCCCGAGCCCCTGGAAGCATGAAAATCACTTTAAACATGCTAATTTTAGGTCTAACACTGATGATCCACCTACAAATGTGAACTGACGTTCAAAAATAAAACATTTGAAAACGGACCATTTTCCACATTTCTGAAGCATGACGTAATGGGGGGTGTTATCTCTTTTGTCGAAAATCAGCCGTTTTTGCTCGAACATTAAATGCCTCCAAATGGTATTTAATTAACTTCCCGGGGTGAAAAAACCCTTTTTGAGAACTCAGAGTGAGTAAATTGGCCATTTTCATGCACTTTTAACCATTCCATAAATCTTGTGTTTAGGGCCCCTGGAAGCATGAAAATCACTTTAAACATGGTAATTTTAGCTCTAACACTGATGATCCACCTACAAATGTGAACTGACGTTCAAAAATAAAACATTTGAAAACGGACCATTTCCCACATTTCTGAAGCATGACGTAATGGGGGGGTGTTATCTCTTTTGTCGAAAATCAGCCGTTTTTGCAGTATTTAATTCACTTCCCGAGCCCCTGGAAGCATGAAAATCACTTTAAACATGCGAATTTTAGCTCTAACACTGATAATCCACCTACAAATGTGAACTGACGTTCAAAAATAAAACATTTGAAAACTGACCATTTTCCACATTTCTGAAGCTTGACGTAATGGGGGGGTGTTATCTCTTTTGTCGAAAATCAGCCGTTGTTGCTCGAACATTAAATGCCTCCAAATGTTATTTAATTAACTTCCCGGGGTGAAGAAACCCTTTTTGAGAACTCAGAGTGAGTAAATTGGCCATTTTCATGCACTTTTAACCATTCCATAAATCTTGTGTTTAGGGCCCCTGGAAGCATGAAAATCACTTTAAGCATGCTAATTTTAGCTCTAACACTGATGATCCACCTACAAATGTGAACTGACGTTCAAAAATAAAACATTTGAAAACAGACCATTTTCCACATTTCTGAAGCATGACGTAATGGGGGGGTGTTATCTCTTTTGTCGAAAATCAGCCGTTTTTGCTCGAACATTAAATGCCTCCAAATGGTATTTAATTAACTTCCCTGGGTGAAGAAACCCTTTTTGAGAACTCAGAGTGAGTAAATTGGCCATTTTCATGCACTTTTAACCATTCCATAAATCTTGTGTTTAGGGCCCCTGGAAGCATGAAAATCACTTTAAGCATGCTAATTTTAGCTCTAACACTGATGATCCACCTACAAATGTGAACTGACGTTCAAAAATAAAACATTTGAAAACAGACCATTTTCCACATTTCTGAAGCATGACGTAATGGGGGGGTGTTATCTCTTTTGTCAAAAATCAGCTGTTTTTGATTGAACATTAAATGCCTCCAAATAGTATTTAACTCACTTCCTGAGCCCCTGGAAGCATGAAAATCACTTTAAACATGCTAATTTTAGCTCTAACACTGATGATCCACCTACAAATGTGAACTGACGTTCAAAAATAAAACATTTTAAAACGGACCAATTTCCACATTTCTGAAGCATGACGTAATGGGGGGGTGTTATCTCTTTTGTCGAAAATCAGCCATTTTTGCTTGAACATTAAATGCCTCCAAATGGTATTTAATTAACTTCCCTGGGTGAAGAAACCCTTTTTGAGAACTCAGAGTGAGTAAATTGGCCATTTTCATGCACTTTAAACCATTCCATAAATCTTGTGTTTAGGGCCCCTGGAAGCATGAAAACCACTTTAAACATGCTAATTTTAGCTCTAACACTAATGATCCACCTACAAATGTGAACTGACGTTCAAAAATAAAACATTTGAAAACGGACCATTTTCCACATTTCTGAAGCATGACGTAATGGGGGGGTGTTATCTCTTTTGTCGAAAATCAGCCGTTTTTGCTTGAACATTAAATGCCTCCAAATAGTATTTAATTCACTTCCCAAGCCCCTGGAAGCATGAAAATCACTTTAAACATGCTAATTTTAGCTCTAACACTGATGATCCACCTACAAATGTGAACTGACGTTCAAAAATAAAACATTTGAAAACGGACCATTTTCCACATTTCTGAAGCATGACGTAATGGGGGGGGTGTTATCTCTTTTGTCGAAAATCAGCCGTTTTTGCTCGAACATTAAATGCCTCCAAATAGTATTTAATTAACTTCCCGGGGTGAAGAAACCCTTTTTGAGAACTCAGAGTGAGTAAATTGGCCATTTTCATGCACTTTTAACCATTCCATAAATCTTGTGTTTAGGGCACCTGGAAGCATGAAAATCACTTTAAACATGCTAATTTTAGCTCTAACACTGATGATCCACCTACAAATGTGAACTGACGTTCAAAAAGAAAACATTTGAAAACGGACCATTTTCCACATTTCTGAAGCATGACGTAATGGGGGGGGTATTATCTCTTTTGTCAAAAATCAGCTGTTTTTGATTGAACATTAAATGCCTCCAAATAGTATTTAATTCACTTCCCGAGCCCCTGGAAGCATGAAAATCACTTTAAACATGCGAATTTTAGCTCTAACACTGATAATCCACCTACAAATGTGAACTGACGTTCAAAAATAAAACATTTGAAAACTGACCATTTTCCACATTTCTGAAGCTTGACGTAATGGGGGGGTGTTATCTCTTTTGTCGAAAATCAGCCGTTGTTGCTCGAACATTAAATGCCTCCAAATGTTATTTAATTCACTTCCCGAGCCCCTGGAAGCATGAAAATCACTTTAAACATGCTAATTTTAGCTCTAACACTGATGATCCACCTACAAATGTGAACTGACGTTCAAAAAGAAAACATTTGAAAACGGACCATTTTCCACATTTCTGAAGCATGACGTAATGGGGGGGTGTTATCTCTTTTGTCGAAAATCAGCCGTTTTTGCTTGAACATTAAATGCCTCCAAATAGTATTTAATTCACTTCCCGAGCCCCTGGAAGCATGAAAATCACTTTAAACATGCTAATTTTAGCTCTAACACTGATGATCCACCTACAAATGTGAACTGACGTTCAAAAATAAAACATTTGAAAACGGACCATTTTCCACATTTCTGAAGCATGACGTAATGGGGGGGTGTTATCTCTTTTGTCGAAAATCAGCCGTTTTTGCTTGAACATTAAATGCCTCCAAATAGTATTTAATTCACTTCCCGAGCCCCTGGAAGCATGAAAATCACTTTAAACATGCTAATTTTAGCTCTAACACTGATGATCCACCTACAAATGTGAACTGACAATCAAAAATAAAACATTTGAAAACGGACCATTTTCCACATTTCTGAAGCATGACGTAATGGGGGGGTGTTATCTCTTTTGTCGAAAATCAGCCGTTTTTTTCTTGAACATTAAATGCCTCCAAATAGTATTTAATTACCTTCCCAGGGTGAAGAAACCCTTTTTGAGAACTCAGAGTGAGTAAATTGGCCATTTTCATGCACTTTTAACCATTCCATAAATCTTGTGTTTAGGGCCCCTGGAAGCATGAAAATCACTTTAAACATGCTAATTTTAGCTCTAACACTGATGATCCACCTACAAATGTGAACTGACGTTCAAAAAGAAAACATTTGAAAACGGACCATTTTCCACATTTCTGAAGCATGACGTAATGGGGGGGTGTTATCTCTTTTGTCGAAAATCAGCCGTTTTTGCTCGAACATTAAATGCCTCCAAATGGTATTTAATTAACTTTCCGGGGTGAAGAAACCCTTTTTGAGAACTCAGAGTGAGTAAATTGGCCATTTTCATGCACTTTTAACCATTCCATAAATCTTGTGTTTAGAGCCCCTGGAAGCATGAAAATCACTTTATACATGCTAATTTTAGCTCTAACACTGATGATCCACCTACAAATGTGAACTGACGTTCAAAAATAAAACGTTTGAAAACGGACCATTTTCCACATTTCTGAACCATGACGTAATGGGGGGGTGTTATCTCTTTTGTCGAAAATCAGCCGTTTTTGCTTGAACATTAAATGCCTCCAAATAGTATTTAATTCACTTCCCGAGCCCCTGGAAGCATGAAAATCACTTTAAACATGCGAATTTTAGCTCTAACACTGATGATCCACCTACAAATGTGAACTGACGTTCAAAAATAAAACATTTGAAAACGGACCATTTTCCACATTTCTGAAGCTTGACGTAATGGGGGGGTGTTATCTCTTTTGTCGAAAATCAGCCGTTTTTGCTCGAACATCAAATGCCTCCAAATGTTATTTAATTAACTTTCCGGGGTGAAGAAACCCTTTTTGAGAACTCAGAGTGAGTAAATTGGCCATTTTCATGCACTTTTAACCATTCCATAAATCTTGTGTTTAGGGCCCCTGGAAGCATGAAAATCACTTTAAACATGCTAATTTTAGCTCTAACACTGATGATCCACCTACAAATGTGAACTGACGTTCAAAAATAAAACATTTGAAAACGGACCATTTTCCACATTTCTGAAGCATGACGTAATGGGGGGGTGTTATCTCTTTTGTCAAAAATCAGCTGTTTTTGATTGAACATTAAATGCCTCCAAATAGTATTTAATTCACTTCCCGAGCCCCTGGAAGCATGAAAATCACTTTAAACATGCTAATTTTAGCTCTAACACTGATAATCCACCTACAAATGTGAACTGACGTTCAAAAATAAAACATTTGAAAACGGACCATTTTCCACATTTCTGAAGCATGACGTAATGGGGGGGTGTTATCTCTTTTGTCAAAAATCAGCTGTTTTTGATTGAACATTAAATGCCTCCAAATAGTATTTAACTCACTTCCCGAGCCCCTGGAAGCATGAAAATCACTTTAAACATGCTAATTTTAGCTCTAACACTGATGATCCACCTACAAATGTGAACTGACGTTCAAAAATAAAACATTTGAAAACGGACCATTTTCCACATTTCTGAAGCATGACGTAATGGGGGGGTGTTATCTCTTTTGTCGAAAATCAGCCGTTTTTGCTCGAACATTAAATGCCTCCAAATAGTATTTAATTAACTTCCCAGGGTGAAGAAACCCTTTTTGAGAACTCAGAGTGAGTAAATTGGCCATTTTCATGCACTTTTAACCATTCCATAAATCTTGTGTTTAGGGCCCCTGGAAGCATGAAAATCACTTTAAACATGCTAATTTTAGCTCTAACACTGATGATCCACCTACAAATGTGAACTGACGTTCAAAAAGAAAACATTTGAAAACGGACCATTTTCCACATTTCTGAAGCATGACGTAATGGGGGGGTGTTATCTCTTTTGTCAAAAATCAGCTGTTTTTGATTGAACATTAAATGCCTCCAAATAGTATTTAATTCACTTCCCGAGCCCCTGGAAGCATGAAAATCACTTTAAACATGCTAATTTTAGCTCTAACACTGATGATCCACCTACAAATGTGAACTGACGTTCAAAAATAAAACATTTGAAAACGGACCATTTTCCACATTTCTGAAGCATGACGTAATGGGGGGTGTTATCTCTTTTGTCGAAAATCAGCCGTTTTTGCTCGAACATTAAATGCCTCCAAATGGTATTTAATTAACTTTCCGGGGTGAAGAAACCCTTTTTGAGAACTCAGAGTGAGTAAATTGGCCATTTTCATGCACTTTTAACCATTCCATAAATCTTGTGTTTAGGGCCCCTGGAAGCATGAAAATCACTTTAAACATGCTAATTTTAGCTCTAACACTGATGATCCACCTACAAATGTGAACTGACGTTCAAAAATAAAACATTTGAAAACGGACCATTTTCCACATTTCTGAACCATGACGTAATGGGGGGGTGTTATCTCTTTTGTCGAAAATCAGCCGTTTTTGCTTGAACATTAAATGCCTCCAAATAGTATTTAATTCACTTCCCGAGCCCCTGGAAGCATGAAAATCACTTTAAACATGCACATTTTAGCTCTAACACTGATGATCCACCTACAAATGTGAACTGACGTTCAAAAATAAAACATTTGAAAACGGACCATTATCCACATTTCTGAAGCTTGACGTAATGGGGGGGTGTTATCTCTTTTGTCGAAAATCAGCCGTTTTTGCTCGAACATTAAATGCCTCCAAATGTTATTTAATTAACTTTCCGGGGTGAAGAAACCCTTTTTGAGAACTCAGAGTGAGTAAATTGGCCATTTTCATGCACTTTTAACCATTCCATAAATCTTGTGTTTAGGGCCCCTGGAAGCATGAAAATCACTTTAAACATGCTAATTTTAGCTCTAACACTGATGATCCACCTACGAATGTGAACTGACGTTCAAAAATAAAACATTTGAAAACGGACCATTTTCCACATTTCTGAAGCTTGACGTAATGGGGGGGTGTTATCTCTTTTGTCGAAAATCAGCCGTTTTTGCTCGAACATTAAATGCCTCCAAATGTTATTTAATTACCTTTCCGGGGTGAAGAAACCCTTTTTGAGAACTCAGAGTGAGTAAATTGGCCATTTTCATGCACTTTTAACCATTCCATAAATCTTGTGTTTAGGGCCCCTGGAAGCATGAAAATCACTTTAAACATGCTAATTTTAGCTCTAACACTGATGATCCACCTACAAATGTGAACTGACGTTCAAAAATAAAACATTTGAAAACGGACCATTTTCCACATTTCTGAAGCATGACGTAATGGGGGGGGTGTTATCTCTTTTGTCGAAAATCAGCCGTTTTTGATTGAACATTAAATGCCTCCAAATAGTATTTAATTCACTTCCCGAGCCCCTGGAAGCATGAAAATCACTTTAAACGTGCTAATTTTAGCTCTAACACTGATAATCCACCTACAAATGTGAACTGACGTTCAAAAATAAAACATTTGAAAACGGACCATTTTCCACATTTCTGAAGCATGACGTAATGGGGGGGTGTTATCTCTTTTGTCGAAAATCAGCCGTTTTTGCTTGAACATTAAATGCCTCCAAATAGTATTTAATTCACTTCCCGAGCCCCTGGAAGCATGAAAATCACTTTAAACATGCTAATTTTAGCTCTAACACTGATGATCCACCTACAAATGTGAACTGACGCTCAAAAATAAAACATTTGAAAACGGACCATTTTCCACATTTCTGAAGCATGACGTAATGGGGGGGTGTTATCTCTTTTGTCGAAAATCAGCCGTTTTTGCTCGAACATTAAATGCCTCCAAATAGTATTTAATTAACTTCCCGGGGTGAAGAAACCCTTTTTGAGAACTCAGAGTGAGTAAATTGGCCATTTTCATGCACTTTTAACCATTCCATAAATCTTGTGTTTAGGGCCCCTGGAAGCATGAAAATCACTTTAAACATGCTAATTTTAGCTCTAACACTGATGATCCACCTACAAATGTGAACTGACGTTCAAAAAGAAAACATTTGAAAACGGACCATTTTCCACATTTCTGAAGCATGACGTAATGGGGGGGGTATTATCTCTTTTGTCAAAAATCAGCTGTTTTTGATTGAACATTAAATGCCTCCAAATAGTATTTAATTCACTTCCCGAGCCCCTGGAAGCATGAAAATCACTTTAAACATGCTAATTTTAGGTCTAACACTGATGATCCACCTACAAATGTGAACTGACGTTCAAAAATAAAACATTTGAAAACGGACCATTTTCCACATTTCTGAAGCATGACGTAATGGGGGGTGTTATCTCTTTTGTCGAAAATCAGCCGTTTTTGCTCGAACATTAAATGCCTCCAAATGGTATTTAATTAACTTCCCGGGGTGAAAAAACCCTTTTTGAGAACTCAGAGTGAGTAAATTGGCCATTTTCATGCACTTTTAACCATTCCATAAATCTTGTGTTTAGGGCCCCTGGAAGCATGAAAATCACTTTAAACATGGTAATTTTAGCTCTAACACTGATGATCCACCTACAAATGTGAACTGACGTTCAAAAATAAAACATTTGAAAACGGACCATTTCCCACATTTCTGAAGCATGACGTAATGGGGGGGTGTTATCTCTTTTGTCGAAAATCAGCCGTTTTTGCAGTATTTAATTCACTTCCCGAGCCCCTGGAAGCATGAAAATCACTTTAAACATGCGAATTTTAGCTCTAACACTGATAATCCACCTACAAATGTGAACTGACGTTCAAAAATAAAACATTTGAAAACTGACCATTTTCCACATTTCTGAAGCTTGACGTAATGGGGGGGTGTTATCTCTTTTGTCGAAAATCAGCCGTTGTTGCTCGAACATTAAATGCCTCCAAATGTTATTTAATTAACTTCCCGGGGTGAAGAAACCCTTTTTGAGAACTCAGAGTGAGTAAATTGGCCATTTTCATGCACTTTTAACCATTCCATAAATCTTGTGTTTAGGGCCCCTGGAAGCATGAAAATCACTTTAAGCATGCTAATTTTAGCTCTAACACTGATGATCCACCTACAAATGTGAACTGACGTTCAAAAATAAAACATTTGAAAACAGACCATTTTCCACATTTCTGAAGCATGACGTAATGGGGGGGTGTTATCTCTTTTGTCGAAAATCAGCCGTTTTTGCTCGAACATTAAATGCCTCCAAATGGTATTTAATTAACTTCCCTGGGTGAAGAAACCCTTTTTGAGAACTCAGAGTGAGTAAATTGGCCATTTTCATGCACTTTTAACCATTCCATAAATCTTGTGTTTAGGGCCCCTGGAAGCATGAAAATCACTTTAAACATGCTAATTTTAGCTCTAACACTGATGATCCACCTACAAATGTAAACTGACGTTCAAAAAGAAAACATTTGAAAACGGACCATTTTCCACATTTCTGAAGCATGACGTAATGGGGGGGTGTTATCTCTTTTGTCGAAAATCAGCCGTTTTTGCTTGAACATTAAATGCCTCCAAATAGTATTTAATTCACTTCCCGAGCCCCTGGACGCATGAAAATCACTTTAAACATGCTAATTTTAGCTCTAACACTGATGATCCACCTACAAATGTGAACTGACGTTCAAAAATAAAACATTTGAAAACGGACCATTTTCCACATTTCTGAAGCATGACGTAATGGGGGGGTGTTATCTCTTTTGTCGAAAATCTGCCGTTTTTGCTTGAACATTAAATGCCTCCAAATAGTATTTAATTCACTTCCCGAGCCCCTGGAAGCATGAAAATCACTTTAAACATGCTAATTTTAGCTCTAACACTGATGATCCACCTACAAATGTGAACTGACAATCAAAAATAAAACATTTGAAAACGGACCATTTTCCACATTTCTGAAGCATGACGTAATGGGGGGGTGTTATCTCTTTTGTCGAAAATCAGCCGTTTTTGCTTGAACATTAAATGCCTCCAAATAGTATTTAATTACCTTCCCAGGGTGAAGATACCCTTTTTGAGAACTCAGAGTGAGTAAATTGGCCATTTTCATGCACTTTTAACCATTCCATAAATCTTGTGTTTAGGGCCCCTGGAAGCATGAAAATCACTTTAATTATGCTAATTTTAGCTCTAACACTGATGATCCACCTACAAATGTGAACTGACGTTCAAAAAGAAAACATTTGAAAACGGACCATTTTCCACATTTCTGAAGCATGACGTAATGGGGGGGTGTTATCTCTTTTGTCAAAAATCAGCTGTTTTTGATTGAACATTAAATGCCTCCAAATAGTATTTAATTCACTTCCCGAGACCCTGGAAGCATGAAAATCACTTTAAACATGCTAATTTTAGCTCTAACACTGATGATCCACCTACAAATGTGAACTGACGTTCAAAAATAAAACATTTGAAAACGGACCATTTTCCACATTTCTGAAGCATGACGTAATGGGGGGGTGTTATCTCTTTTGTCGAAAATCAGCCGTTTTTGCTCGAACATTAAATGCCTCCAAATGGTATTTAATTAACTTTCCGGGGTGAAGAAACCCTTTTTGAGAACTCAGAGTGAGTAAATTGGCCATTTTCATGCACTTTTAACCATTCCATAAATCTTGTGTTTAGGGCCCCTGGAAGCATGAAAATCACTTTAAACATGCTAATTTTAGCTCTAACACTGATGATCCAC
Source organism: Lissotriton vulgaris (assembly GCF_964263255.1). Lineage (NCBI taxonomy): Eukaryota > Metazoa > Chordata > Amphibia > Caudata > Salamandridae > Lissotriton > Lissotriton vulgaris. The sequence goes on from NW_028250681.1 coordinate 263,803, forward strand.
CTACAAATGTGAACTGACGTTCAAAAATAAAACGTTTGAAAACGGACCATTTTCCACATTTCTGAACCATGACGTAATGGGGGGGTGTTATCTCTTTTGTCGAAAATCAGCCGTTTTTGCTTGAACATTAAATGCCTCCAAATAGTATTTAATTCACTTCCCGAGCCCCTGGAAGCATGAAAATCACTTTAAACATGCGAATTTTAGCTCTAACACTGATGATCCACCTACAAATGTGAACTGACGTTCAAAAATAAAACATTTGAAAACGGACCATTTTCCACATTTCTGAAGCTTGACGTAATGGGGGGGTGTTATCTCTTTTGTCGAAAATCAGCCGTTTTTGCTCGAACATTAAATGCCTCCAAATGTTATTTAATTAACTTTCCGGGGTGAAGAAACCCTTTTTGAGAACTCAGAGTGAGTAAATTGGCCATTTTCATGCACTTTTAACCATTCCATAAATCTTGTGTTTAGGGCCCCTGGAAGCATGAAAATCACTTTAAACATGCTAATTTTAGCTCTAACACTGATGATCCACCTACAAATGTGAACTGACGTTCAAAAATAAAACATTTGAAAACGGACCATTTTCCACATTTCTGAAGCATGACGTAATGGGGGGGTGTTATCTCTTTTGTCAAAAATCAGCTGTTTTTGATTGAACATTAAATGCCTCCAAATAGTATTTAATTCACTTCCCGAGCCCCTGGAAGCATGAAAATCACTTTAAACATACTAATTTTAGCTCTAACACTGATAATCCACCTACAAATGTGAACTGACGTTCAAAAATAAAACATTTGAAAACGGACCATTTTCCACATTTCTGAAGCATGACGTAATGGGGGGGTGTTATCTCTTTTGTCAAAAATCAGCTGTTTTTGATTGAACATTAAATGCCTCCAAATAGTATTTAACTCACTTCCCGAGCCCCTGGAAGCATGAAAATCACTTTAAACATGCTAATTTTAGCTCTAACACTGATGATCCACCTACAAATGTGAACTGACGTTCAAAAATAAAACATTTGAAAATGGACCATTTTCCACATTTCTGAAGCATGACGTAATGGGGGGGTGTTATCTCTTTTGTCGAAAATCAGCCGTTTTTGCTCGAACATTAAATGCCTCCAAATGGTATTTAATTAACTTCCCAGGGTGAAGAAACCCTTTTTGAGAACTCAGAGTGAGTAAATTGGCCATTTTCATGCACTTTTAACCATTCCATAAATCTTGTGTTTAGGGCCCCTAGAAGCATGAAAATCACTTTAAACATGCTAATTTTAGCTCTAACACTGATGATCCACCTACAAATGTGAACTGACGTTCAAAAATAAAACATTTGAAAACGGACCATTTTCCACATTTCTGAAGCATGACGTAATGGGGGGGTGTTATCTCTTTTGTCAAAAATCTGCTGTTTTTGATTGAACATTAAATGCCTCCAAATAGTATTTAACTCACTTCCCGAGCCCCTGGAAGCATGAAAATCACTTTAAACATGCTAATTTTAGCTCTAACACTGATGATCCACCTACAAATGTGAACTGACGTTCAAAAATAAAACATTTGAAAACAGACCAATTTCCACATTTCTGAAGCATGACGTAATGGAGGGGTGTTATCTCTTTTGTCGAAAATCAGCCGTTTTTGCTTGAACATTAAATCCTTCCAAATAGTATTTAATTCACTTCCCAAGCCCCTGGAAGCATGAAAATCACTTTAAACATGCTAATTTTAGCTCTAACACTGATGATCCACCTACAAATGTGAACTGACGTTCAAAAATAAAACATTTGAAAACGGACCATTTTCCACATTTCTGAAGCATGACGTAATGGGGGGGGTGTTATCTCTTTTGTCGAAAATCAGCTGTTTTTGCTCGAACATTAAATGCCTCCAAATAGTATTTAATTAACTTCCCGGGGTGAAGAAACCCTTTTTGAGAACTCAGAGTGAGTAAATTGGCCATTTTCATGCACTTTTAACCATTCCATAAATCTTGTGTTTAGGGCCCCTGGAAGCATGAAAATCACTTTAAACATGCTAATTTTAGCTCTAACACTGATGATCCACCTACAAATGTGAACTGACGTTCAAAAAGAAAACATTTGAAAACGGACCATTTTCCACATTTCTGAAGCATGACGTAATGGGGGGGTATTATCTCTTTTGTCAAAAATCAGCTGTTTTTGATTGAACATTAAATGCCTCCAAATAGTATTTAATTCACTTCCCGAGCCCCTGGAAGCATGAAAATCACTTTAAACATGCTAATTTTAGCTCTAACACTGATGATCCACCTACAAATGTGAACTGACGTTCAAAAATAAAACATTTGAAAACGGACCATTTTCCACATTTCTGAAGCATGACGTAATGGGGGGGTGTTATCTCTTTTGTCGAAAATCAGCCGTTTTTGCTCGAACATTAAATGCCTCCAAACTGTATTTAATTAACTTCCCGGGGTGAAAAAACCCTTTTTGAGAACTCAGAGTGAGTAAATTGGCCATTTTCATGCACTTTTAACCATTCCATAAATCTTGTGTTTAGGGCCCCTGGAAGCATGAAAATCACTTTAAACATGCTAATTTTAGCTCTAACACTGATGATCCACCTACAAATGTGAACTGACGTTCAAAAATAAAACATTTGAAAACGGACCATTTTCCACATTTCTGAAGCATGACGTAATGGGGGGGTGTTATCTCTTTTGTCGAAAATCAGCCGTTTTTGCAGTATTTAATTCACTTCCCGAGCCCCTGGAAGCATGAAAATCACTTTAAACATGCTAATTTTAGCTCTAACACTGATGATCCACCTACAAATGTGAACTGACGTTCAAAAATAAAACATTTGAAAACGGACCATTTTCCACATTTCTGAAGCATGACGTAATGGGGGGGTGTTATCTCTTTTGTCGAAAATCAGCCGTTTTTGCTCGAACATTAAATGCCTCCAAATAGTATTTAATTAACTTCCCAGGGTGAAGAAACCCTTTTTGAGAACTCAGAGTGAGTAAATTGGCCATTTTCATGCACTTTTAACCATTCCATAAATCTTGTGTTTAGGGCCCCTGGAAGCATGAAAATCACTTTAAACATGCTAATTTTAGCTCTAACACTGATGATCCACCTACAAATGTGAACTGACGTTCAAAAAGAAAACATTTGAAAACGGACCATTTTCCACATTTCTGAAGCATGACGTAATGGGGGGGTGTTATCTCTTTTGTCAAAAATCAGCTGTTTTTGATTGAACATTAAATGCCTCCAAATAGTATTTAATTCACTTCCCGAGCCCCTGGAAGCATGAAAATCACTTTAAACATGCTAATTTTAGCTCTAACACTGATGATCCACCTACAAATGTGAACTGACGTTCAAAAATAAAACATTTGAAAACGGACCATTTTCCACATTTCTGAAGCATGACGTAATGGGGGGGTGTTATCTCTTTTGTCGAAAATCAGCCGTTTTTGCTCGAACATTAAATGCCTCCAAATGGTATTTAATTAACTTTCCGGGGTGAAGAAACCCTTTTTGAGAACTCAGAGTGAGTAAATTGGCCATTTTCATGCACTTTTAACCATTCCATAAATCTTGTGTTTAGGGCCCCTGGAAGCATGAAAATCACTTTAAACATGCTAATTTTAGCTCTAACACTGATGATCCACCTACAAATGTGAACTGACGTTCAAAAATAAAACATTTGAAAACGGACCATTTTCCACATTTCTGAAGCATGACGTAATGGGGGGGTGTTATCTCTTTTGTCAAAAATCAGCTGTTTTTGATTGAACATTAAATGCCTCCAAATAGTATTTAATTCACTTCCCGAGCCCCTGGAAGCATGAAAATCACTTTAAACATGCTAATTTTAGCTCTAACACTGATAATCCACCTACAAATGTGAACTGACGTTCAAAAATAAAACATTTGAAAACGGACCATTTTCCACATTTCTGAAGCATGACGTAATGGGGGGGTGTTATCTCTTTTGTCAAAAATCAGCTGTTTTTGATTGAACATTAAATGCCTCCAAATAGTATTTAATTCACTTCCCGAGCCCCTGGAAGCATGAAAATCACTTTAAACATGCTAATTTTAGCTCTAACACTGATGATCCACCTACAAATGTGACCTGACGTTCAAAAATAAAACATTTGAAAACGGACCATTTTCCACATTTCTGAAGCATGACGTAATGGGGGGGTGTTATCTCTTTTGTCGAAAATCAGCCGTTTTTGCTCGAACATTAAATGCCTCCAAATGGTATTTAATTAACTTCCCAGGGTGAAGAAACCCTTTTTGAGAACTCAGAGTGAGTAAATTGGCCATTTTCATGCACTTTTAACCATTCCATAAATCTTGTGTTTAGGGCCCCTAGAAGCATGAAAATCACTTTAAACATGCTAATTTTAGCTCTAACACTGATGATCCACCTACAAATGTGAACTGACGTTCAAAAATAAAACATTTGAAAACGGACCATTTTCCACATTTCTGAAGCTTGACGTAATGGGGGGGTGTTATCTCTTTTGTCGAAAATCAGCCGTTTTTGCTCGAACATTAAATGCCTCCAAATGTTATTTAATTACCTTTCCGGGGTGAAGAAACCCTTTTTGAGAACTCAGAGTGAGTAAATTGGCCATTTTCATGCACTTTTAACCATTCCATAAATCTTGTGTTTAGGGCCCCTGGAAGCATGAAAATCACTTTAAACATGCTAATTTTAGCTCTAACACTGATGATCCACCTACAAATGTGAACTGACGTTCAAAAAGAAAACATTTGAAAACGGAACATTTTCCACATTTCTGAAGCATGACGTAATGGGGGGGTGTTATCTCTTTTGTCAAAAATCAGCTGTTTTTGATTGAACATTAAATGCCTCCAAATAGTATTTAATTCACTTCCCGAGCCCCTGGAAGCATGAAAATCACTTTAAACGTGCTAATTTTAGCTCTAACACTGATAATCCACCTACAAATGTGAACTGACGTTCAAAAATAAAACATTTGAAAACGGACCATTTTCCACATTTCTGAAGCATGACGTAATGGGGGGGTGTTATCTCTTTTGTCGAAAATCAGCCGTTTTTGCTTGAACATTAAATGCCTCCAAATAGTATTTAATTCACTTCCCGAGCCCCTGGAAGCATGAAAATCACTTTAAACATGCTAATTTTAGCTCTAACACTGATGATCCACCTACAAATGTGAACTGACGCTCAAAAATAAAACATTTGAAAACGGACCATTTTCCACATTTCTGAAGCATGACGTAATGGGGGGGTGTTATCTCTTTTGTCGAAAATCAGCCGTTTTTGCTCGAACATTAAATGCCTCCAAATAGTATTTAATTAACTTCCCGGGGTGAAGAAACCCTTTTTGAGAACTCAGAGTGAGTAAATTGGCCATTTTCATGCACTTTTAACCATTCCATAAATCTTGTGTTTAGGGCCCCTGGAAGCATGAAAATCACTTTAAACATGCTAATTTTAGCTCTAACACTGATGATCCACCTACAAATGTGAACTGACGTTCAAAAAGAAAACATTTGAAAACGGACCATTTTCCACATTTCTGAAGCATGACGTAATGGGGGGGTGTTATCTCTTTTGTCGAAAATCAGCCGTTTTTGCTCGAACATTAAATGCCTCCAAATGGTATTTAATTAACTTTCCGGGGTGAAGAAACCCTTTTTGAGAACTCAGAGTGAGTAAATTGGCCATTTTCATGCACTTTTAACCATTCCATAAATCTTGTGTTTAGGGCCCCTGGAAGCATGAAAATCACTTTAAACATGCTAATTTTAGCTCTAACACTGATGATCCACCTACAAATGTGAACTGACGTTCAAAAATAAAACATTTGAAAACGGACCATTTTCCACATTTCTGAAGCATGACGTAATGGGGGGGTGTTATCTCTTTTGTCAAAAATCAGCTGTTTTTGATTGAACATTAAATGCCTCCAAATAGTATTTAATTCACTTCCCGAGCCCCTGGAAGCATGAAAATCACTTTAAACATGCTAATTTTAGCTCTAACACTGATGATCCACCTACAAATGTGACCTGACGTTCAAAAATAAAACATTTGAAAACGGACCATTTTCCACATTTCTGAAGCATGACGTAATGGGGGGGTGTTATCTCTTTTGTCGAAAATCAGCCGTTTTTGCTCGAACATTAAATGCCTCCAAATGGTATTTAATTAACTTCCCAGGGTGAAGAAACCCTTTTTGAGAACTCAGAGTGAGTAAATTGGCCATTTTCATGCACTTTTAACCATTCCATAAATCTTGTGTTTAGGGCCCCTAGAAGCATGAAAATCACTTTAAACATGCTAATTTTAGCTCTAACACTGATGATCCACCTACAAATGTGAACTGACGTTCAAAAAGAAAACATTTGAAAACGGAACATTTTCCACATTTCTGAAGCATGACGTAATGGGGGGGTGTTATCTCTTTTGTCAAAAATCAGCTGTTTTTGATTGAACATTAAATGCCTCCAAATAGTATTTAATTCACTTCCCGAGCCCCTGGAAGCATGAAAATCACTTTAAACGTGCTAATTTTAGCTCTAACACTGATAATCCACCTACAAATGTGAACTGACGTTCAAAAATAAAACATTTGAAAACGGACCATTTTCCACATTTCTGAAGCATGACGTAATGGGGGGGTGTTATCTCTTTTGTCGAAAATCAGCCGTTTTTGCTTGAACATTAAATGCCTCCAAATAGTATTTAATTCACTTCCCGAGCCCCTGGAAGCATGAAAATCACTTTAAACATGCTAATTTTAGCTCTAACACTGATGATCCACCTACAAATGTGAACTGACGTTCAAAAATAAAACATTTGAAAACGGACCATTTCCCACATTTCTGAAGCATGACGTAATGGGGGGGTGTTATCTCTTTTGTCGAAAATCAGCCGTTTTTGCAGTATTTAATTCACTTCCCGAGCCCCTGGAAGCATGAAAATCACTTTAAACATGCGAATTTTAGCTCTAACACTGATAATCCACCTACAAATGTGAACTGACGTTCAAAAATAAAACATTTGAAAACTGACCATTTTCCACATTTCTGAAGCTTGACGTAATGGGGGGGTGTTATCTCTTTTGTCGAAAATCAGCCGTTGTTGCTCGAACATTAAATGCCTCCAAATGTTATTTAATTAACTTCCCGGGGTGAAGAAACCCTTTTTGAGAACTCAGAGTGAGTAAATTGGCCATTTTCATGCACTTTTAACCATTCCATAAATCTTGTGTTTAGGGCCCCTGGAAGCATGAAAATCACTTTAAGCATGCTAATTTTAGCTCTAACACTGATGATCCACCTACAAATGTGAACTGACGTTCAAAAATAAAACATTTGAAAACAGACCATTTTCCACATTTCTGAAGCATGACGTAATGGGGGGGTGTTATCTCTTTTGTCGAAAATCAGCCGTTTTTGCTCGAACATTAAATGCCTCCAAATGGTATTTAATTAACTTCCCTGGGTGAAGAAACCCTTTTTGAGAACTCAGAGTGAGTAAATTGGCCATTTTCATGCACTTTTAACCATTCCATAAATCTTGTGTTTAGGGCCCCTGGAAGCATGAAAATCACTTTAAACATGCTAATTTTAGCTCTAACACTGATGATCCACCTACAAATGTGAACTGACGTTCAAAAAGAAAACATTTGAAAACGGACCATTTTCCACATTTCTGAAGCATGACGTAATGGGGGGGTGTTATCTCTTTTGTCGAAAATCAGCCGTTTTTGCTTGAACATTAAATGCCTCCAAATAGTATTTAATTCACTTCCCGAGCCCCTGGAAGCATGAAAATCACTTTAAACATGCTAATTTTAGCTCTAACACTGATGATCCACCTACAAATGTGAACTGACGTTCAAAAATAAAACATTTGAAAACGGACCATTTTCCACATTTCTGAAGCATGACGTAATGGGGGGGTGTTATCTCTTTTGTCGAAAATCTGCCGTTTTTGCTTGAACATTAAATGCCTCCAAATAGTATTTAATTCACTTCCCGAGCCCCTGGAAGCATGAAAATCACTTTAAACATGCTAATTTTAGCTCTAACACTGATGATCCACCTACAAATGTGAACTGACAATCAAAAATAAAACATTTGAAAACGGACCATTTTCCACATTTCTGAAGCATGACGTAATGGGGGGGTGTTATCTCTTTTGTCGAAAATCAGCCGTTTTTGCTTGAACATTAAATGCCTCCAAATAGTATTTAATTACCTTCCCAGGGTGAAGATACCCTTTTTGAGAACTCAGAGTGAGTAAATTGGCCATTTTCATGCACTTTTAACCATTCCATAAATCTTGTGTTTAGGGCCCCTGGAAGCATGAAAATCACTTTAAACATGCTAATTTTAGCTCTAACACTGATGATCCACCTACAAATGTGAACTGACGTTCAAAAAGAAAACATTTGAAAACGGACCATTTTCCACATTTCTGAAGCATGACGTAATGGGGGGGTGTTATCTCTTTTGTCAAAAATCAGCTGTTTTTGATTGAACATTAAATGCCTCCAAATAGTATTTAATTCACTTCCCGAGACCCTGGAAGCATGAAAATCACTTTAAACATGCTAATTTTAGCTCTAACACTGATGATCCACCTACAAATGTGAACTGACGTTCAAAAATAAAACATTTGAAAACGGACCATTTTCCACATTTCTGAAGCATGACGTAATGGGGGGGTGTTATCTCTTTTGTCGAAAATCAGCCGTTTTTGCTCGAACATTAAATGCCTCCAAATGGTATTTAATTAACTTTCCGGGGTGAAGAAACCCTTTTTGAGAACTCAGAGTGAGTAAATTGGCCATTTTCATGCACTTTTAACCATTCCATAAATCTTGTGTTTAGGGCCCCTGGAAGCATGAAAATCACTTTAAACATGCTAATTTTAGCTCTAACACTGATGATCCACCTACAAATGTGAACTGACGTTCAAAAATAAAACGTTTGAAAACGGACCATTTTCCACATTTCTGAACCATGACGTAATGGGGGGGTGTTATCTCTTTTGTCGAAAATCAGCCGTTTTTGCTTGAACATTAAATGCCTCCAAATAGTATTTAATTCACTTCCCGAGCCCCTGGAAGCATGAAAATCACTTTAAACATGCGAATTTTAGCTCTAACACTGATGATCCACCTACAAATGTGAACTGACGTTCAAAAATAAAACATTTGAAAACGGACCATTTTCCACATTTCTGAAGCTTGACGTAATGGGGGGGTGTTATCTCTTTTGTCGAAAATCAGCCGTTTTTGCTCGAACATTAAATGCCTCCAAATGTTATTTAATTAACTTTCCGGGGTGAAGAAACCCTTTTTGAGAACTCAGAGTGAGTAAATTGGCCATTTTCATGCACTTTTAACCATTCCATAAATCTTGTGTTTAGGGCCCCTGGAAGCATGAAAATCACTTTAAACATGCTAATTTTAGCTCTAACACTGATGATCCACCTACAAATGTGAACTGACGTTCAAAAATAAAACATTTGAAAACGGACCATTTTCCACATTTCTGAAGCATGACGTAATGGGGGGGTGTTATCTCTTTTGTCAAAAATCAGCTGTTTTTGATTGAACATTAAATGCCTCCAAATAGTATTTAATTCACTTCCCGAGCCCCTGGAAGCATGAAAATCACTTTAAACATACTAATTTTAGCTCTAACACTGATAATCCACCTACAAATGTGAACTGACGTTCAAAAATAAAACATTTGAAAACGGACCATTTTCCACATTTCTGAAGCATGACGTAATGGGGGGGTGTTATCTCTTTTGTCGAAAATCAGCCGTTTTTGCTTGAACATTAAATGCCTCCAAATAGTATTTAATTCACTTCCCGAGCCCCTGGAAGCATGAAAATCACTTTAAACATGCTAATTTTAGCTCTAACACTGATGATCCACCTACAAATGTGAACTGACGCTCAAAAATAAAACATTTGAAAACAGACCATTTTCCACATTTCTGAAGCATGACGTAATGGGGGGGTGTTATCTCTTTTGTCGAAAATCAGCCGTTTTTGCTCGAACATTAAATGCCTCCAAATAGTATTTAATTAACTTCCCGGGGTGAAGAAACCCTTTTTGAGAACTCAGAGTGAGTAAATTGGCCATTTTCATGCACTTTTAACCATTCCATAAATCTTGTGTTTAGGGCCCCTGGAAGCATGAAAATCACTTTAAACATGCTAATTTTAGCTCTAACACTGATGATCCACCTACAAATGTGAACTGACGTTCAAAAAGAAAACATTTGAAAACGGACCATTGTCCACATTTCTGAAGCATGAAGTAATGGGGGGGTGTTATCTCTTTTGTCAAAAATCAGCTGTTTTTGATTGAACATTAAATGCCTCCAAATAGTATTTAATTCACTTCCCGAGCCCCTGGAAGCATGAAAATCACTTTAAGCATGCTAATTTTAGCTCTAACACTGATGATCCACCTACAAATGTGAACTGACGTTCAAAAATAAAACATTTGAAAACAGACCATTTTCCACATTTCTGAAGCATGACGTAATGGGGGGGTGTTATCTCTTTTGTCGAAAATCAGCCGTTTTTGCTCGAACATTAAATGCCTCCAAATGGTATTTAATTAACTTCCCTGGGTGAAGAAACCCTTTTTGAGAACTCAGAGTGAGTAAATTGGCCATTTTCATGCACTTTTAACCATTCCATAAATCTTGTGTTTAGGGCCCCTGGAAGCATGAAAACCACTTTAAACATGCTAATTTTAGCTCTAACACTGATGATCCACCTACAAATGTGAACTGACGTTCAAAAATAAAACATTTGAAAACAGACCATTTTCCACATTTCTGAAGCATGACGTAATGGGGGGGTGTTATCTCTTTTGTCGAAAATCAGCCGTTTTTGCTTGAACATTAAATGCCTCCAAATAGTATTTAATTCACTTCCCGAGCCCCTGGAAGCATGAAAATCACTTTAAACATGCTCATTTTAGCTCTAACACTGATGATCCACCTACAAATGTGAACTGACGTTCAAAAATAAAACATTTGAAAACGGACCATTTTCCACATTTCTGAAGCATGACGTAATGGGGGGGTGTTATCTCTTTTGTCGAAAATCAGCCGTTTTTGCTCGAACATTAAATGCCTCCAAATAGTATTTAATTAACTTCCCGGGGTGAAGAAACCCTTTTTGAGAACTCAGAGTGAGTAAATTGGCCATTTTCATGCACTTTTAACCATTCAATAAATCTTGTGTTTAGGGCCCCTGGAAGCATGAAAACCACTTTAAACATGCTAATTTTAGCTCTAACACTGATGATCCACCTACAAATGTGAACTGACGTTCAAAAATAAAACATTTGAAAACAGACCATTTTCCACATTTCTGAAGCATGACGTAATGGGGGGGTGTTATCTCTTTTGTCGAAAATCAGCCGTTTTTGCTTGAACATTAAATGCCTCCAAATAGTATTTAATTCACTTCCCGAGCCCCTGGAAGCATGAAAATCACTTTAAACATGCTAATTTTAGCTCTAACACTGATGATCCACCTACAAATGTGAACTGACGTTCAAAAATAAAACATTTGAAAACGGACCATTTTCCACATTTCTGAAGCATGACGTAATGGGGGGGTGTTATCTCTTTTGTTGAAAATCAGCCGTTTTTGCTCGAACATTAAATGCCTCCAAATGGTATTTAATTAACTTCCCGGGGTGAAGAAACCCTTTTTGAGAACTCAGAGTGAGTAAATTGGCCATTTTAATGCACTTTTAACCATTCCATAAATCTTGTGTTTAGGGCCCCTGGAAGCATGAAAATCACTTTAAACATGCTAATTTTAGCTCTAACACTGATGATCCACCTACAAATGTGAACTGACGTTCAAAAATAAAACATTTGAAAACGGACCATTTTCCACATTTCTGAAGCATGACGTAATGGGGGGGGGTGTTATCTCTTTTGTCGTAAATCAGCCGTTTTTGCTTGAACATTAAATGCCTCCAAATAGTATTTAATTCACTTCCCGAGCCCCTGGAAGCATGAAAATCACTTTAAACATGCGAATTTTAGCTCTAACACTGATGATCCACCTACAAATGTGAACTGACGTTCAAAAATAAAACATTTGAAAACGGACCATTTTCCACATTTCTGAAGCATGACGTAATGGGGGGGTGTTATCTCTTTTGTCGAAAATCAGCCGTTTTTGCTCGAACATTAAATGCCTCCAAATAGTATTTAATTAACTTACCGGGGTGAAGAAACCCTTTTTGAGAACTCAGAGTGAGTAAATTGGCCATTTTCATGCACTTTTAACCATTCCATAAATCTTGTGTTTAGGGCCCCTGGAAGCATGAAAATCACTTTAAACATGCTAATTTTAGCTCTAACACTGATGATCCACCTACAAATGTGAACTGACGTTCAAAAATAAAACATTTGAAAACGGACCATTTTCCACATTTCTGAAGCTTGACGTAATGGGGGGGTGTTATCTCTTTTGTCGAAAATCAGCCGTTTTTGCTCGAACATTAAATGCCTCCAAATGTTATTTAATTAACTTTCCGGGGTGAAGAAACCCTTTTTGAGAACTCAGAGTGAGTAAATTGGCCATTTTCATGCACTTTTAACCATTCCATAAATCTTGTGTTTAGGGCCCCTGGAAGCATGAAAATCACTTTAAACATGCTAATTTTAGCTCTAACACTGATGATCCACCTACAAATGTGAACTGACGTTCAAAAATAAAACATTTGAAAACGGACCATTTTCCACATTTCTGAAGCATGACGTAATGGGGGGGTGTTATCTCTTTTGTCGAAAATCAGCCGTTTTTGCTCGAACATTAAATGCCTCCAAATGGTATTTAATTAACTTCCCGGGGTGAAGAAACCCTTTTTGAGAACTCAGAGTGAGTAAATTGGCCATTTTCATGCACTTTTAACCATTCCATAAATCTTGTGTTTAGGGCCCCTGGAAGCATGAAAATCACTTTAAACATGCTAATTTTAGCTCTAACACTGATGATCCACCTACAAATGTGAACTGACGTTCAAAAAGAAAACATTTGAAAACGGAACATTTTCCACATTTCTGAAGCATGACGTAATGGGGGGGTGTTATCTCTTTTGTCAAAAATCAGCTGTTTTTGATTGAACATTAAATGCCTCCAAATAGTATTTAATTCACTTCCCGAGCCCCTGGAAGCATGAAAATCACTTTAAACGTGCTAATTTTAGCTCTAACACTGATAATCCACCTACAAATGTGAACTGACGTTCAAAAATAAAACATTTGAAAACGGACCATTTTCCACATTTCTGAAGCATGACGTAATGGGGGGGTGTTATCTCTTTTGTCGAAAATCAGCCGTTTTTGCTTGAACATTAAATGCCTCCAAATAGTATTTAATTCACTTCCCGAGCCCCTGGAAGCATGAAAATCACTTTAAACATGCTAATTTTAGCTCTAACACTGATGATCCACCTACAAATGTGAACTGACGCTCAAAAATAAAACATTTGAAAACGGACCATTTTCCACATTTCTGAAGCATGACGTAATGGGGGGGTGTTATCTCTTTTGTCGAAAATCAGCCGTTTTTGCTCGAACATTAAATGCCTCCAAATAGTATTTAATTAACTTCCCGGGGTGAAGAAACCCTTTTTGAGAACTCAGAGTGAGTAAATTGGCCATTTTCATGCACTTTTAACCATTCCATACATCTTGTGTTTAGGGCCCCTGGAAGCATGAAAATCACTTTAAACATGCTAATTTTAGCTCTAACACTGATGATCCACCTACAAATGTGAACTGACGTTCAAAAAGAAAACATTTGAAAACGGACCATTTTCCACATTTCTGAAGCATGAAGTAATGGGGGGGTGTTATCTCTTTTGTCAAAAATCAGCTGTTTTTGATTGAACATTAAATGCCTCCAAATAGTATTTAATTCACTTCCCGAGCCCCTGGAAGCATGAAAATCACTTTAAGCATGCTAATTTTAGCTCTAACACTGATGATCCACCTACAAATGTGAACTGACGTTCAAAAATAAAACATTTGAAAACAGACCATTTTCCACATTTCTGAAGCATGACGTAATGGGGGGGTGTTATCTCTTTTGTCGAAAATCAGCCGTTTTTGCTCGAACATTAAATGCCTCCAAATGGTATTTAATTAACTTCCCTGGGTGAAGAAACCCTTTTTGAGAACTCAGAGTGAGTAAATTGGCCATTTTCATGCACTTTTAACCATTCCATAAATCTTGTGTTTAGGGCCCCTGGAAGCATGAAAATCACTTTAAACATGGTAATTTTAGCTCTAACACTGATGATCCACCTACAAATGTGAACTGACGTTCAAAAATAAAACATTTGAAAACGGACCATTTCCCACATTTCTGAAGCATGACGTAATGGGGGGGTGTTATCTCTTTTGTCGAAAATCAGCCGTTTTTGCAGTATTTAATTCACTTCCCGAGCCCCTGGAAGCATGAAAATCACTTTAAACATGCGAATTTTAGCTCTAACACTGATAATCCACCTACAAATGTGAACTGACGTTCAAAAATAAAACATTTGAAAACTGACCATTTTCCACATTTCTGAAGCTTGACGTAATGGGGGGGTGTTATCTCTTTTGTCGAAAATCAGCCGTTGTTGCTCGAACATTAAATGCCTCCAAATGTTATTTAATTAACTTCCCGGGGTGAAGAAACCCTTTTTGAGAACTCAGAGTGAGTAAATTGGCCATTTTCATGCACTTTTAACCATTCCATAAATCTTGTGTTTAGGGCCCCTGGAAGCATGAAAATCACTTTAAGCATGCTAATTTTAGCTCTAACACTGATGATCCACCTACAAATGTGAACTGACGTTCAAAAATAAAACATTTGAAAACAGACCATTTTCCACATTTCTGAAGCATGACGTAATGGGGGGGTGTTATCTCTTTTGTCGAAAATCAGCCGTTTTTGCTCGAACATTAAATGCCTCCAAATGGTATTTAATTAACTTCCCTGGGTGAAGAAACCCTTTTTGAGAACTCAGAGTGAGTAAATTGGCCATTTTCATGCACTTTTAACCATTCCATAAATCTTGTGTTTAGGGCCCCTGGAAGCATGAAAATCACTTTAAACATGCTAATTTTAGCTCTAACACTGATGATCCACCTACAAATGTGAACTGACGTTCAAAAAGAAAACATTTGAAAACGGACCATTTTCCACATTTCTGAAGCATGACGTAATGGGGGGGTGTTATCTCTTTTGTCGAAAATCAGCCGTTTTTGCTTGAACATTAAATGCCTCCAAATAGTATTTAATTCACTTCCCGAGCCCCTGGAAGCATGAAAATCACTTTAAACATGCTAATTTTAGCTCTAACACTGATGATCCACCTACAAATGTGAACTGACGTTCAAAAATAAAACATTTGAAAACGGACCATTTTCCACATTTCTGAAGCATGACGTAATGGGGGGGTGTTATCTCTTTTGTCGAAAATCTGCCGTTTTTGCTTGAACATTAAATGCCTCCAAATAGTATTTAATTCACTTCCCGAGCCCCTGGAAGCATGAAAATCACTTTAAACATGCTAATTTTAGCTCTAACACTGATGATCCACCTACAAATGTGAACTGACAATCAAAAATAAAACATTTGAAAACGGACCATTTTCCACATTTCTGAAGCATGACGTAATGGGGGGGTGTTATCTCTTTTGTCGAAAATCAGCCGTTTTTGCTTGAACATTAAATGCCTCCAAATAGTATTTAATTACCTTCCCAGGGTGAAGATACCCTTTTTGAGAACTCAGAGTGAGTAAATTGGCCATTTTCATGCACTTTTAACCATTCCATAAATCTTGTGTTTAGGGCCCCTGGAAGCATGAAAATCACTTTAAACATGCTAATTTTAGCTCTAACACTGATGATCCACCTACAAATGTGAACTGACGTTCAAAAAGAAAACATTTGAAAACGGACCATTTTCCACATTTCTGAAGCATGACGTAATGGGGGGGTGTTATCTCTTTTGTCAAAAATCAGCTGTTTTTGATTGAACATTAAATGCCTCCAAATAGTATTTAATTCACTTCCCGAGACCCTGGAAGCATGAAAATCACTTTAAACATGCTAATTTTAGCTCTAACACTGATGATCCACCTACAAATGTGAACTGACGTTCAAAAATAAAACATTTGAAAACGGACCATTTTCCACATTTCTGAAGCATGACGTAATGGGGGGGTGTTATCTCTTTTGTCGAAAATCAGCCGTTTTTGCTCGAACATTAAATGCCTCCAAATGGTATTTAATTAACTTTCCGGGGTGAAGAAACCCTTTTTGAGAACTCAGAGTGAGTAAATTGGCCATTTTCATGCACTTTTAACCATTCCATAAATCTTGTGTTTAGGGCCCCTGGAAGCATGAAAATCACTTTAAACATGCTAATTTTAGCTCTAACACTGATGATCCACCTACAAATGTGAACTGACGTTCAAAAATAAAACGTTTGAAAACGGACCATTTTCCACATTTCTGAACCATGACGTAATGGGGGGGTGTTATCTCTTTTGTCGAAAATCAGCCGTTTTTGCTTGAACATTAAATGCCTCCAAATAGTATTTAATTCACTTCCCGAGCCCCTGGAAGCATGAAAATCACTTTAAACATGCGAATTTTAGCTCTAACACTGATGATCCACCTACAAATGTGAACTGACGTTCAAAAATAAAACATTTGAAAACGGACCATTTTCCACATTTCTGAAGCTTGACGTAATGGGGGGGTGTTATCTCTTTTGTCGAAAATCAGCCGTTTTTGCTCGAACATTAAATGCCTCCAAATGTTATTTAATTAACTTTCCGGGGTGAAGAAACCCTTTTTGAGAACTCAGAGTGAGTAAATTGGCCATTTTCATGCACTTTTAACCATTCCATAAATCTTGTGTTTAGGGCCCCTGGAAGCATGAAAATCACTTTAAACATGCTAATTTTAGCTCTAACACTGATGATCCACCTACAAATGTGAACTGACGTTCAAAAATAAAACATTTGAAAACGGACCATTTTCCACATTTCTGAAGCATGACGTAATGGGGGGGTGTTATCTCTTTTGTCAAAAATCAGCTGTTTTTGATTGAACATTAAATGCCTCCAAATAGTATTTAATTCACTTCCCGAGCCCCTGGAAGCATGAAAATCACTTTAAACATACTAATTTTAGCTCTAACACTGATAATCCACCTACAAATGTGAACTGACGTTCAAAAATAAAACATTTGAAAACGGACCATTTTCCACATTTCTGAAGCATGACGTAATGGGGGGGTGTTATCTCTTTTGTCAAAAATCAGCTGTTTTTGATTGAACATTAAATGCCTCCAAATAGTATTTAACTCACTTCCCGAGCCCCTGGAAGCATGAAAATCACTTTAAACATGCTAATTTTAGCTCTAACACTGATGATCCACCTACAAATGTGAACTGACGTTCAAAAATAAAACATTTGAAAATGGACCATTTTCCACATTTCTGAAGCATGACGTAATGGGGGGGTGTTATCTCTTTTGTCGAAAATCAGCCGTTTTTGCTCGAACATTAAATGCCTCCAAATGGTATTTAATTAACTTCCCAGGGTGAAGAAACCCTTTTTGAGAACTCAGAGTGAGTAAATTGGCCATTTTCATGCACTTTTAACCATTCCATAAATCTTGTGTTTAGGGCCCCTAGAAGCATGAAAATCACTTTAAACATGCTAATTTTAGCTCTAACACTGATGATCCACCTACAAATGTGAACTGACGTTCAAAAATAAAACATTTGAAAACGGACCATTTTCCACATTTCTGAAGCATGACGTAATGGGGGGGTGTTATCTCTTTTGTCAAAAATCAGCTGTTTTTGATTGAACATTAAATGCCTCCAAATAGTATTTAACTCACTTCCCGAGCCCCTGGAAGCATGAAAATCACTTTAAACATGCTAATTTTAGCTCTAACACTGATGATCCACCTACAAATGTGAACTGACGTTCAAAAATAAAACATTTGAAAACAGACCAATTTCCACATTTCTGAAGCATGACGTAATGGAGGGGTGTTATCTCTTTTGTCGAAAATCAGCCGTTTTTGCTTGAACATTAAATCCTTCCAAATAGTATTTAATTCACTTCCCAAGCCCCTGGAAGCATGAAAATCACTTTAAACATGCTAATTTTAGCTCTAACACTGATGATCCACCTACAAATGTGAACTGACGTTCAAAAATAAAACATTTGAAAACGGACCATTTTCCACATTTCTGAAGCATGACGTAATGGGGGGGGTGTTATCTCTTTTGTCGAAAATCAGCTGTTTTTGCTCGAACATTAAATGCCTCCAAATAGTATTTAATTAACTTCCCGGGGTGAAGAAACCCTTTTTGAGAACTCAGAGTGAGTAAATTGGCCATTTTCATGCACTTTTAACCATTCCATAAATCTTGTGTTTAGGGCCCCTGGAAGCATGAAAATCACTTTAAACATGCTAATTTTAGCTCTAACACTGATGATCCACCTACAAATGTGAACTGACGTTCAAAAAGAAAACATTTGAAAACGGACCATTTTCCACATTTCTGAAGCATGACGTAATGGGGGGGTATTATCTCTTTTGTCAAAAATCAGCTGTTTTTGATTGAACATTAAATGCCTCCAAATAGTATTTAATTCACTTCCCGAGCCCCTGGAAGCATGAAAATCACTTTAAACATGCTAATTTTAGCTCTAACACTGATGATCCACCTACAAATGTGAACTGACGTTCAAAAATAAAACATTTGAAAACGGACCATTTTCCACATTTCTGAAGCATGACGTAATGGGGGGGTGTTATCTCTTTTGTCGAAAATCAGCCGTTTTTGCTCGAACATTAAATGCCTCCAAACTGTATTTAATTAACTTCCCGGGGTGAAAAAACCCTTTTTGAGAACTCAGAGTGAGTAAATTGGCCATTTTCATGCACTTTTAACCATTCCATAAATCTTGTGTTTAGGGCCCCTGGAAGCATGAAAATCACTTTAAACATGCTAATTTTAGCTCTAACACTGATGATCCACCTACAAATGTGAACTGACGTTCAAAAATAAAACATTTGAAAACGGACCATTTTCCACATTTCTGAAGCATGACGTAATGGGGGGGTGTTATCTCTTTTGTCGAAAATCAGCCGTTTTTGCAGTATTTAATTCACTTCCCGAGCCCCTGGAAGCATGAAAATCACTTTAAACATGCTAATTTTAGCTCTAACACTGATGATCCACCTACAAATGTGAACTGACGTTCAAAAATAAAACATTTGAAAACGGACCATTTTCCACATTTCTGAAGCATGACGTAATGGGGGGGTGTTATCTCTTTTGTCGAAAATCAGCCGTTTTTGCTCGAACATTAAATGCCTCCAAATAGTATTTAATTAACTTCCCAGGGTGAAGAAACCCTTTTTGAGAACTCAGAGTGAGTAAATTGGCCATTTTCATGCACTTTTAACCATTCCATAAATCTTGTGTTTAGGGCCCCTGGAAGCATGAAAATCACTTTAAACATGCTAATTTTAGCTCTAACACTGATGATCCACCTACAAATGTGAACTGACGTTCAAAAAGAAAACATTTGAAAACGGACCATTTTCCACATTTCTGAAGCATGACGTAATGGGGGGGTGTTATCTCTTTTGTCAAAAATCAGCTGTTTTTGATTGAACATTAAATGCCTCCAAATAGTATTTAATTCACTTCCCGAGCCCCTGGAAGCATGAAAATCACTTTAAACATGCTAATTTTAGCTCTAACACTGATGATCCACCTACAAATGTGAACTGACGTTCAAAAATAAAACATTTGAAAACGGACCATTTTCCACATTTCTGAAGCATGACGTAATGGGGGGGTGTTATCTCTTTTGTCGAAAATCAGCCGTTTTTGCTCGAACATTAAATGCCTCCAAATGGTATTTAATTAACTTTCCGGGGTGAAGAAACCCTTTTTGAGAACTCAGAGTGAGTAAATTGGCCATTTTCATGCACTTTTAACCATTCCATAAATCTTGTGTTTAGGGCCCCTGGAAGCATGAAAATCACTTTAAACATGCTAATTTTAGCTCTAACACTGATGATCCACCTACAAATGTGAACTGACGTTCAAAAATAAAACATTTGAAAACGGACCATTTTCCACATTTCTGAAGCATGACGTAATGGGGGGGTGTTATCTCTTTTGTCAAAAATCAGCTGTTTTTGATTGAACATTAAATGCCTCCAAATAGTATTTAATTCACTTCCCGAGCCCCTGGAAGCATGAAAATCACTTTAAACATGCTAATTTTAGCTCTAACACTGATAATCCACCTACAAATGTGAACTGACGTTCAAAAATAAAACATTTGAAAACGGACCATTTTCCACATTTCTGAAGCATGACGTAATGGGGGGGTGTTATCTCTTTTGTCAAAAATCAGCTGTTTTTGATTGAACATTAAATGCCTCCAAATAGTATTTAATTCACTTCCCGAGCCCCTGGAAGCATGAAAATCACTTTAAACATGCTAATTTTAGCTCTAACACTGATGATCCACCTACAAATGTGACCTGACGTTCAAAAATAAAACATTTGAAAACGGACCATTTTCCACATTTCTGAAGCATGACGTAATGGGGGGGTGTTATCTCTTTTGTCGAAAATCAGCCGTTTTTGCTCGAACATTAAATGCCTCCAAATGGTATTTAATTAACTTCCCAGGGTGAAGAAACCCTTTTTGAGAACTCAGAGTGAGTAAATTGGCCATTTTCATGCACTTTTAACCATTCCATAAATCTTGTGTTTAGGGCCCCTAGAAGCATGAAAATCACTTTAAACATGCTAATTTTAGCTCTAACACTGATGATCCACCTACAAATGTGAACTGACGTTCAAAAATAAAACATTTGAAAACGGACCATTTTCCACATTTCTGAAGCTTGACGTAATGGGGGGGTGTTATCTCTTTTGTCGAAAATCAGCCGTTTTTGCTCGAACATTAAATGCCTCCAAATGTTATTTAATTACCTTTCCGGGGTGAAGAAACCCTTTTTGAGAACTCAGAGTGAGTAAATTGGCCATTTTCATGCACTTTTAACCATTCCATAAATCTTGTGTTTAGGGCCCCTGGAAGCATGAAAATCACTTTAAACATGCTAATTTTAGCTCTAACACTGATGATCCACCTACAAATGTGAACTGACGTTCAAAAAGAAAACATTTGAAAACGGAACATTTTCCACATTTCTGAAGCATGACGTAATGGGGGGGTGTTATCTCTTTTGTCAAAAATCAGCTGTTTTTGATTGAACATTAAATGCCTCCAAATAGTATTTAATTCACTTCCCGAGCCCCTGGAAGCATGAAAATCACTTTAAACGTGCTAATTTTAGCTCTAACACTGATAATCCACCTACAAATGTGAACTGACGTTCAAAAATAAAACATTTGAAAACGGACCATTTTCCACATTTCTGAAGCATGACGTAATGGGGGGGTGTTATCTCTTTTGTCGAAAATCAGCCGTTTTTGCTTGAACATTAAATGCCTCCAAATAGTATTTAATTCACTTCCCGAGCCCCTGGAAGCATGAAAATCACTTTAAACATGCTAATTTTAGCTCTAACACTGATGATCCACCTACAAATGTGAACTGACGCTCAAAAATAAAACATTTGAAAACGGACCATTTTCCACATTTCTGAAGCATGACGTAATGGGGGGGTGTTATCTCTTTTGTCGAAAATCAGCCGTTTTTGCTCGAACATTAAATGCCTCCAAATAGTATTTAATTAACTTCCCGGGGTGAAGAAACCCTTTTTGAGAACTCAGAGTGAGTAAATTGGCCATTTTCATGCACTTTTAACCATTCCATAAATCTTGTGTTTAGGGCCCCTGGAAGCATGAAAATCACTTTAAACATGCTAATTTTAGCTCTAACACTGATGATCCACCTACAAATGTGAACTGACGTTCAAAAAGAAAACATTTGAAAACGGACCATTTTCCACATTTCTGAAGCATGACGTAATGGGGGGGTGTTATCTCTTTTGTCGAAAATCAGCCGTTTTTGCTCGAACATTAAATGCCTCCAAATGGTATTTAATTAACTTTCCGGGGTGAAGAAACCCTTTTTGAGAACTCAGAGTGAGTAAATTGGCCATTTTCATGCACTTTTAACCATTCCATAAATCTTGTGTTTAGGGCCCCTGGAAGCATGAAAATCACTTTAAACATGCTAATTTTAGCTCTAACACTGATGATCCACCTACAAATGTGAACTGACGTTCAAAAATAAAACATTTGAAAACGGACCATTTTCCACATTTCTGAAGCATGACGTAATGGGGGGGTGTTATCTCTTTTGTCAAAAATCAGCTGTTTTTGATTGAACATTAAATGCCTCCAAATAGTATTTAATTCACTTCCCGAGCCCCTGGAAGCATGAAAATCACTTTAAACATGCTAATTTTAGCTCTAACACTGATGATCCACCTACAAATGTGACCTGACGTTCAAAAATAAAACATTTGAAAACGGACCATTTTCCACATTTCTGAAGCATGACGTAATGGGGGGGTGTTATCTCTTTTGTCGAAAATCAGCCGTTTTTGCTCGAACATTAAATGCCTCCAAATGGTATTTAATTAACTTCCCAGGGTGAAGAAACCCTTTTTGAGAACTCAGAGTGAGTAAATTGGCCATTTTCATGCACTTTTAACCATTCCATAAATCTTGTGTTTAGGGCCCCTAGAAGCATGAAAATCACTTTAAACATGCTAATTTTAGCTCTAACACTGATGATCCACCTACAAATGTGAACTGACGTTCAAAAAGAAAACATTTGAAAACGGAACATTTTCCACATTTCTGAAGCATGACGTAATGGGGGGGTGTTATCTCTTTTGTCAAAAATCAGCTGTTTTTGATTGAACATTAAATGCCTCCAAATAGTATTTAATTCACTTCCCGAGCCCCTGGAAGCATGAAAATCACTTTAAACGTGCTAATTTTAGCTCTAACACTGATAATCCACCTACAAATGTGAACTGACGTTCAAAAATAAAACATTTGAAAACGGACCATTTTCCACATTTCTGAAGCATGACGTAATGGGGGGGTGTTATCTCTTTTGTCGAAAATCAGCCGTTTTTGCTTGAACATTAAATGCCTCCAAATAGTATTTAATTCACTTCCCGAGCCCCTGGAAGCATGAAAATCACTTTAAACATGCTAATTTTAGCTCTAACACTGATGATCCACCTACAAATGTGAACTGACGCTCAAAAATAAAACATTTGAAAACAGACCATTTTCCACATTTCTGAAGCATGACGTAATGGGGGGGTGTTATCTCTTTTGTCGAAAATCAGCCGTTTTTGCTCGAACATTAAATGCCTCCAAATAGTATTTAATTAACTTCCCGGGGTGAAGAAACCCTTTTTGAGAACTCAGAGTGAGTAAATTGGCCATTTTCATGCACTTTTAACCATTCCATAAATCTTGTGTTTAGGGCCCCTGGAAGCATGAAAATCACTTTAAACATGCTAATTTTAGCTCTAACACTGATGATCCACCTACAAATGTGAACTGACGTTCAAAAAGAAAACATTTGAAAACGGACCATTGTCCACATTTCTGAAGCATGAAGTAATGGGGGGGTGTTATCTCTTTTGTCAAAAATCAGCTGTTTTTGATTGAACATTAAATGCCTCCAAATAGTATTTAATTCACTTCCCGAGCCCCTGGAAGCATGAAAATCACTTTAAGCATGCTAATTTTAGCTCTAACACTGATGATCCACCTACAAATGTGAACTGACGTTCAAAAATAAAACATTTGAAAACAGACCATTTTCCACATTTCTGAAGCATGACGTAATGGGGGGGTGTTATCTCTTTTGTCGAAAATCAGCCGTTTTTGCTCGAACATTAAATGCCTCCAAATGGTATTTAATTAACTTCCCTGGGTGAAGAAACCCTTTTTGAGAACTCAGAGTGAGTAAATTGGCCATTTTCATGCACTTTTAACCATTCCATAAATCTTGTGTTTAGGGCCCCTGGAAGCATGAAAACCACTTTAAACATGCTAATTTTAGCTCTAACACTGATGATCCACCTACAAATGTGAACTGACGTTCAAAAATAAAACATTTGAAAACAGACCATTTTCCACATTTCTGAAGCATGACGTAATGGGGGGGTGTTATCTCTTTTGTCGAAAATCAGCCGTTTTTGCTTGAACATTAAATGCCTCCAAATAGTATTTAATTCACTTCCCGAGCCCCTGGAAGCATGAAAATCACTTTAAACATGCTCATTTTAGCTCTAACACTGATGATCCACCTACAAATGTGAACTGACGTTCAAAAATAAAACATTTGAAAACGGACCATTTTCCACATTTCTGAAGCATGACGTAATGGGGGGGTGTTATCTCTTTTGTCGAAAATCAGCCGTTTTTGCTCGAACATTAAATGCCTCCAAATAGTATTTAATTAACTTCCCGGGGTGAAGAAACCCTTTTTGAGAACTCAGAGTGAGTAAATTGGCCATTTTCATGCACTTTTAACCATTCAATAAATCTTGTGTTTAGGGCCCCTGGAAGCATGAAAACCACTTTAAACATGCTAATTTTAGCTCTAACACTGATGATCCACCTACAAATGTGAACTGACGTTCAAAAATAAAACATTTGAAAACAGACCATTTTCCACATTTCTGAAGCATGACGTAATGGGGGGGTGTTATCTCTTTTGTCGAAAATCAGCCGTTTTTGCTTGAACATTAAATGCCTCCAAATAGTATTTAATTCACTTCCCGAGCCCCTGGAAGCATGAAAATCACTTTAAACATGCTAATTTTAGCTCTAACACTGATGATCCACCTACAAATGTGAACTGACGTTCAAAAATAAAACATTTGAAAACGGACCATTTTCCACATTTCTGAAGCATGACGTAATGGGGGGGTGTTATCTCTTTTGTTGAAAATCAGCCGTTTTTGCTCGAACATTAAATGCCTCCAAATGGTATTTAATTAACTTCCCGGGGTGAAGAAACCCTTTTTGAGAACTCAGAGTGAGTAAATTGGCCATTTTAATGCACTTTTAACCATTCCATAAATCTTGTGTTTAGGGCCCCTGGAAGCATGAAAATCACTTTAAACATGCTAATTTTAGCTCTAACACTGATGATCCACCTACAAATGTGAACTGACGTTCAAAAATAAAACATTTGAAAACGGACCATTTTCCACATTTCTGAAGCATGACGTAATGGGGGGGGGTGTTATCTCTTTTGTCGTAAATCAGCCGTTTTTGCTTGAACATTAAATGCCTCCAAATAGTATTTAATTCACTTCCCGAGCCCCTGGAAGCATGAAAATCACTTTAAACATGCGAATTTTAGCTCTAACACTGATGATCCACCTACAAATGTGAACTGACGTTCAAAAATAAAACATTTGAAAACGGACCATTTTCCACATTTCTGAAGCATGACGTAATGGGGGGGTGTTATCTCTTTTGTCGAAAATCAGCCGTTTTTGCTCGAACATTAAATGCCTCCAAATAGTATTTAATTAACTTACCGGGGTGAAGAAACCCTTTTTGAGAACTCAGAGTGAGTAAATTGGCCATTTTCATGCACTTTTAACCATTCCATAAATCTTGTGTTTAGGGCCCCTGGAAGCATGAAAATCACTTTAAACATGCTAATTTTAGCTCTAACACTGATGATCCACCTACAAATGTGAACTGACGTTCAAAAATAAAACATTTGAAAACGGACCATTTTCCACATTTCTGAAGCTTGACGTAATGGGGGGGTGTTATCTCTTTTGTCGAAAATCAGCCGTTTTTGCTCGAACATTAAATGCCTCCAAATGTTATTTAATTAACTTTCCGGGGTGAAGAAACCCTTTTTGAGAACTCAGAGTGAGTAAATTGGCCATTTTCATGCACTTTTAACCATTCCATAAATCTTGTGTTTAGGGCCCCTGGAAGCATGAAAATCACTTTAAACATGCTAATTTTAGCTCTAACACTGATGATCCACCTACAAATGTGAACTGACGTTCAAAAATAAAACATTTGAAAACGGACCATTTTCCACATTTCTGAAGCATGACGTAATGGGGGGGTGTTATCTCTTTTGTCGAAAATCAGCCGTTTTTGCTCGAACATTAAATGCCTCCAAATGGTATTTAATTAACTTCCCGGGGTGAAGAAACCCTTTTTGAGAACTCAGAGTGAGTAAATTGGCCATTTTCATGCACTTTTAACCATTCCATAAATCTTGTGTTTAGGGCCCCTGGAAGCATGAAAATCACTTTAAACATGCTAATTTTAGCTCTAACACTGATGATCCACCTACAAATGTGAACTGACGTTCAAAAAGAAAACATTTGAAAACGGAACATTTTCCACATTTCTGAAGCATGACGTAATGGGGGGGTGTTATCTCTTTTGTCAAAAATCAGCTGTTTTTGATTGAACATTAAATGCCTCCAAATAGTATTTAATTCACTTCCCGAGCCCCTGGAAGCATGAAAATCACTTTAAACGTGCTAATTTTAGCTCTAACACTGATAATCCACCTACAAATGTGAACTGACGTTCAAAAATAAAACATTTGAAAACGGACCATTTTCCACATTTCTGAAGCATGACGTAATGGGGGGGTGTTATCTCTTTTGTCGAAAATCAGCCGTTTTTGCTTGAACATTAAATGCCTCCAAATAGTATTTAATTCACTTCCCGAGCCCCTGGAAGCATGAAAATCACTTTAAACATGCTAATTTTAGCTCTAACACTGATGATCCACCTACAAATGTGAACTGACGCTCAAAAATAAAACATTTGAAAACGGACCATTTTCCACATTTCTGAAGCATGACGTAATGGGGGGGTGTTATCTCTTTTGTCGAAAATCAGCCGTTTTTGCTCGAACATTAAATGCCTCCAAATAGTATTTAATTAACTTCCCGGGGTGAAGAAACCCTTTTTGAGAACTCAGAGTGAGTAAATTGGCCATTTTCATGCACTTTTAACCATTCCATACATCTTGTGTTTAGGGCCCCTGGAAGCATGAAAATCACTTTAAACATGCTAATTTTAGCTCTAACACTGATGATCCACCTACAAATGTGAACTGACGTTCAAAAAGAAAACATTTGAAAACGGACCATTTTCCACATTTCTGAAGCATGAAGTAATGGGGGGGTGTTATCTCTTTTGTCAAAAATCAGCTGTTTTTGATTGAACATTAAATGCCTCCAAATAGTATTTAATTCACTTCCCGAGCCCCTGGAAGCATGAAAATCACTTTAAGCATGCTAATTTTAGCTCTAACACTGATGATCCACCTACAAATGTGAACTGACGTTCAAAAATAAAACATTTGAAAACAGACCATTTTCCACATTTCTGAAGCATGACGTAATGGGGGGGTGTTATCTCTTTTGTCGAAAATCAGCCGTTTTTGCTCGAACATTAAATGCCTCCAAATGGTATTTAATTAACTTCCCTGGGTGAAGAAACCCTTTTTGAGAACTCAGAGTGAGTAAATTGGCCATTTTCATGCACTTTTAACCATTCCATAAATCTTGTGTTTAGGGCCCCTGGAAGCATGAAAACCACTTTAAACATGCTAATTTTAGCTCTAACACTGATGATCCACCTACAAATGTGAACTGACGTTCAAAAATAAAACATTTGAAAACAGACCATTTTCCACATTTCTGAAGCATGACGTAATGGGGGGGTGTTATCTCTTTTGTCGAAAATCAGCCGTTTTTGCTTGAACATTAAATGCCTCCAAATAGTATTTAATTCACTTCCCGAGCCCCTGGAAGCATGAAAATCACTTTAAACATGCTCATTTTAGCTCTAACACTGATGATCCACCTACAAATGTGAACTGACGTTCAAAAATAAAACATTTGAAAACGGACCATTTTCCACATTTCTGAAGCATGACGTAATGGGGGGGTGTTATCTCTTTTGTCGAAAATCAGCCGTTTTTGCTCGAACATTAAATGCCTCCAAATAGTATTTAATTAACTTCCCGGGGTGAAGAAACCCTTTTTGAGAACTCAGAGTGAGTAAATTGGCCATTTTCATGCACTTTTAACCATTCAATAAATCTTGTGTTTAGGGCCCCTGGAAGCATGAAAACCACTTTAAACATGCTAATTTTAGCTCTAACACTGATGATCCACCTACAAATGTGAACTGACGTTCAAAAATAAAACATTTGAAAACAGACCATTTTCCACATTTCTGAAGCATGACGTAATGGGGGGGTGTTATCTCTTTTGTCGAAAATCAGCCGTTTTTGCTTGAACATTAAATGCCTCCAAATAGTATTTAATTCACTTCCCGAGCCCCTGGAAGCATGAAAATCACTTTAAACATGCTAATTTTAGCTCTAACACTGATGATCCACCTACAAATGTGAACTGACGTTCAAAAATAAAACATTTGAAAACGGACCATTTTCCACATTTCTGAAGCATGACGTAATGGGGGGGTGTTATCTCTTTTGTTGAAAATCAGCCGTTTTTGCTCGAACATTAAATGCCTCCAAATGGTATTTAATTAACTTCCCGGGGTGAAGAAACCCTTTTTGAGAACTCAGAGTGAGTAAATTGGCCATTTTAATGCACTTTTAACCATTCCATAAATCTTGTGTTTAGGGCCCCTGGAAGCATGAAAATCACTTTAAACATGCTAATTTTAGCTCTAACACTGATGATCCACCTACAAATGTGAACTGACGTTCAAAAATAAAACATTTGAAAACGGACCATTTTCCACATTTCTGAAGCATGACGTAATGGGGGGGGTGTTATCTCTTTTGTCGTAAATCAGCCGTTTTTGCTTGAACATTAAATGCCTCCAAATAGTATTTAATTCACTTCCCGAGCCCCTGGAAGCATGAAAATCACTTTAAACATGCGAATTTTAGCTCTAACACTGATGATCCACCTACAAATGTGAACTGACGTTCAAAAAAAAAACATTTGAAAACGGACCATTTTCCACATTTCTGAAGCATGACGTAATGGGGGGGTGTTATCTCTTTTGTCGAAAATCAGCCGTTTTTGCTCGAACATTAAATGCCTCCAAATAGTATTTAATTAACTTACCGGGGTGAAGAAACCCTTTTTGAGAACTCAGAGTGAGTAAATTGGCCATTTTCATGCACTTTTAACCATTCCATAAATCTTGTGTTTAGGGCCCCTGGAAGCATGAAAATCACTTTAAACATGCTAATTTTAGCTCTAACACTGATGATCCACCTACAAATGTGAACTGACGTTCAAAAATAAAACATTTGAAAACGGACCATTTTCCACATTTCTGAAGCTTGACGTAATGGGGGGGTGTTATCTCTTTTGTCGAAAATCAGCCGTTTTTGCTCGAACATTAAATGCCTCCAAATGTTATTTAATTAACTTTCCGGGGTGAAGAAACCCTTTTTGAGAACTCAGAGTGAGTAAATTGGCCATTTTCATGCACTTTTAACCATTCCATAAATCTTGTGTTTAGGGCCCCTGGAAGCATGAAAATCACTTTAAACATGCTAATTTTAGCTCTAACACTGATGATCCACCTACAAATGTGAACTGACGTTCAAAAATAAAACATTTGAAAACAGACCATTTTCCACATTTCTGAAGCATGACGTAATGGGGGGGTGTTATCTCTTTTGTCGAAAATCAGCCGTTTTTGCTCGAACATTAAATGCCTCCAAATGGTATTTAATTAACTTCCCGGGGTGAAGAAACCCTTTTTGAGAACTCAGAGTGAGTAAATTGGCCATTTTCATGCACTTTTAACCATTCCATAAATATTGTGTTTAGGGCCCCTGGAAGCATGAAAATCACTTTAAACATGCTAATTTTAGCTCTAACACTGATGATCCACCTACAAATGTGAACTGACGTTCAAAAATAAAACATTTGAAAACGGACCATTTTCCACATTTCTGAAGCATGACGTAATGGGGGGGTGTTATCTCTTTTGTCGAAAATCAGCCGTTTTTGCTTGAACATTAAATGCCTCCAAATAGTATTTAATTCACTTGCCGAGCCCCTGGAAGCATGAAAATCACTTTAAACATGCTAATTTTAGCTCTAACACTGATGATCCACCTACAAATGTGAACTGACGTTCAAAAATAAAACATTTGAAAACGGACCATTTTCCACATTTCTGAAGCTTGACGTAATGGGGGGGTGTTATCTCTTTTGTCGAAAATCAGCCGTTTTTGCTCGAACATTAAATGCCTCCAAATGTTATTTAATTAACTTTCCGGGGTGAAGAAACCCTTTTTGAGAACTCAGAGTGAGTAAATTGGCCATTTTCATGCACTTTTAACCATTCCATAAATCTTGTGTTTAGGGCCCCTGGAAGCATGAAAATCACTTTAAACATGCTAATTTTAGCTCTAACACTGATGATCCACCTACAAATGTGAACTGACGTTCAAAAATAAAACATTTGAAAACAGACCATTTTCCACATTTCTGAAGCATGACGTAATGGGGGGGTGTTATCTCTTTTGTCGAAAATCAGCCGTTTTTGCTCGAACATTAAATGCCTCCAAATTGTATTTAATTAACTTCCCGGGGTGAAGAAACCCTTTTTGAGAACTCAGAGTGAGTAAATTGGCCATTTTCATGCACTTTTAACCATTCCATAAATCTTGTGTTTAGGGCCCCTGGAAGCATGAAAATCACTTTAAACATGCTAATTTTAGCTCTAACACTGATGATCCACCTACAAATGTGAACTGACGTTCAAAAATAAAACATTTGAAAACGGACCATTTTCCACATTTCTGAAGCATGACGTAATGGGGGGGTGTTATCTCTTTTGTCAAAAATCAGCTGTTTTTGATTGAACATTAAATGCCTCCAAATAGTATTTAATTCACTTCCCGAGCCCCTGGAAGCATGAAAATCACTTTAACCATGCTAATTTTAGCTCTAACACTGATAATCCACCTACAAATGTGAACTGACGTTCAAAAATAAAACATTTGAAAACGGACCATTTTCCACATTTCTGAAGCATGACGTAATGGGGGGGTGTTATCTCTTTTGTCAAAAATCAGCTGTTTTTGATTGAACATTAAATGCCTCCAAATAGTATTTAATTCACTTCCCGAGCCCCTGGAAGCATGAAAATCACTTTAAACATGCAAATTTTAGCTCTAACACTGATGATCCACCTACAAATGTGACCTGACGTTCAAAAATAAAACATTTGAAAACGGACCATTTTCCACATTTCTGAAGCATGACGTAATGGGGGGGTGTTATCTCTTTTGTCGAAAATCAGCCGCTTTTGCTCGAAAATTAAATGCCTCCAAATGGTATTTAATTAACTTCCCAGGGTGAAGAAACCCTTTTTGAGAACTCAGAGTGAGTAAATTGGCCATTTTCATGCACTTTTAACCATTCCATAAATCTTGTGTTTAGGGCACCTGGAAGCATGAAAATCACTTTAAACATGCTAATTTTACCTCTAACACTGATGATCCACCTACAAATGTGAACTGACGTTCAAAAATAAAACATTTGAAAACGGACCATTTTCCACATTTCTGAAGCATGACGTAATGGGGGGGTGTTATCTCTTTTGTCGAAAATCAGCCGTTTTTGCTCGAACATTAAATGCCTCCAAATGGTATTTAATTAACTTCCCAGGGTGAAGAAACCCTTTTTGAGAACTCAGAGTGAGTAAATTGGCCATTTTCATGCACTTTTAACCATTCCATAAATCTTGTGTTTAGGGCCCCTAGAAGCATGAAAATCACTTTAAACATGCTAATTTGAGCTCTAACACTGATGATCCACCTACAAATGTGAACTGACGTTCAAAAATAAAACATTTGAAAACGGACCATTTTCCACATTTCTGAAGCATGACGTAATGGGGGGGTGTTATCTCTTGTGTCAAAAATCAGCTGTTTTTGATTGAACATTAAATGCCTCCAAATAGTATTTAATTCACTTCCCGAGCCCCTGGAAGCATGAAAATCACTTTAAACATGCTAATTTTAGCTCTAACACTGATGATCCACCTACAAATGTGAACTGACGTTCAAAAAGAAAACATTTGAAAACGGACCATTTTCCACATTTCTGAAGCATGACGTAATGGGGGGGGGTGTTATCTCTTTTATCAAAAATCAGCTGTTTTTGATTGAACATTAAATGCCTCCAAATAGTATTTAATTCACTTCCCGAGCCCCTGGAAGCATGAAAATCACTTTAAACATGCTAATTTTAGCTCTAACACTGATGATCCACCTACAAATGTGAACTGACGTTCAAAAATAAAACATTTGAAAACGGACCATTTTCCACATTTCTGAAGCATGACGTAATGGGGGGGTGTTATCTCTTTTGTCGAAAATCAGCCGTTTTTGCTCGAACATTAAATGCCTCCAAATGTTATTTAATTAACTTCCCGGGGTGAAGAAACCCTTTTTGAGAACTCAGAGTGAGTAAATTGGCCATTTTCATGCACTTTTAACCATTCCATAAATCTTGTGTTTAGGGCCCCTGGAAGCATGAAAACCACTTTAAACATGCTAATTTTAGCTCTAACACTGATGATCCACCTACAAATGTGAACTGACATTCAAAAATAAAACATTTGAAAACGGACCATTTTCCACATTTCTGAAGCATGACGTAATGGGGGTGTTATCTCTTTTGTCGAAAATCAGCCGTTTTTGCTTGAACATTAAATGCCTCCAAATAGTATTTAATTCACTTCCCGGATTCCCTGGAAGCATGAAAATCACTTTAAACATGCTAATTTTAGCTCTAACACTGATGATCCACCTACAAATGTGAACTGACGTTCAAAAATAAAACATTTGAAAACGGACCATTTTCCACATTTCTGAAGCATGACGTAATGGGGGGGTGTTATCTCTTTTGTCAAAAATCAACTGTATTTGATTGAACATTAAATGCCTCCAAATAGTATTTAACTCACTTCCCGAGCCCCTGGAAGCATGAAAATCACTTTAAACATGCTAATTTTAGCTCTAACACTGATGATCCACCTACAAATGTGAACTGACGTTCAAAAATAAAACATTTGAAAATGGACCATTTTCCACATTTCTGAAGCATGACGTAATGGGGGGGTGTTATCTCTTTTGTCGAAAATCAGCCGTTTTTGCTCGAACATTAAATGCCTCCAAATGGTATTTAATTAACTTCCCAGGGTGAAGAAACCCTTTTTGAGAACTCAGAGTGAGTAAATTGGCCATTTTCATGCACTTTTAACCATTCCATAAATCTTGTGTTTAGGGCCCCTAGAAGCATGAAAATCACTTTAAACATGCTAATTTTAGCTCTAACACTGATGATCCACCTACAAATGTGAACTGACGTTCAAAAATAAAACATTTGAAAACGGACCATTTTCCACATTTCTGAAGCATGACGTAATGGGGGGGGTGTTATCTCTTTTGTCAAAAATCAGCTGTTTTTGATTGAACATTAAATGCCTCCAAATAGTATTTAATTCACTTCCCGAGCCCCTGGAAGCATGAAAATCACTTTAAACATGCTAATTTTAGCTCTAACACTGATGATCCACCTACAAATGTGAACTGACGTTCAAAAAGAAAACATTTGAAAACGGACCATTTTCCACATTTCTGAAGCATGACGTAATGGGGGGGTGTTATCTCTTTTGTCAAAAATCAGC
Source organism: Lissotriton vulgaris (assembly GCF_964263255.1). NCBI lineage: Eukaryota > Metazoa > Chordata > Amphibia > Caudata > Salamandridae > Lissotriton > Lissotriton vulgaris. The sequence goes on from NW_028250681.1 coordinate 297,653, forward strand.
TGTTTTTGATTGAACATTAAATGCCTCCAAATAGTATTTAATTCACTTCCCGAGCCCCTGGAAGCATGAAAATCACTTTAAACATGCAAATTTTAGCTCTAACACTGATGATCCACCTACAAATGTGAACTGACGTTCAAAAATAAAACATTTGAAAACGGACCATTTTCCACATTTCTGAAGCTTGACGTAATGGGGGGGTGTTATCTCTTTTGTCGAAAATCAGCCGTTTTTGCTTGAACATTAAATGCCTCCAAATGTTATGCTTGAGCAGGCGCTCACGGAACATCCCTGCTCTCTCTCGGGGGATCCGGAAAGAGACACGGAGGCCCTGCAGCTATGGCTGACTGAGAGATTAGATGACCTTGCCCCCAAGGTAACCCCCCGGTCCTCGGCGAAATGGCAATCTGCGCCTTGGTTTACAGAGGCGCTACATGTGGCTCGTAGCCAATGTAAGGTCGCTGAGCGGGCCTGGCGCCATCAATATGATGGGGAGGCCAAACTCGCTTATAGGGCGGCGGTGAAGGCCTATCATCGTGATGTTCTTGGTGCCGAGCGGGAATACCTTGCCAGGAGGATCGAGGCATCGGCAAACTCTTGTAAGGAGATCTTCACGATTGTGAAGGAGTTCACGTCTCCTACGTCCTATTCATCTCCGCCGATATTACCTGATGTGTGGGCGCGTGATCTTGCCACTTTCTTTACTGACAAGATTAAGGCTATTCAGGCCTCCTTCTCGGAAAGCACGGAGGAGGGTTGCTGTGATCTCGGGGTAGGACCTGGGACATCGGCCATGCCTATGGCTATCCTGGAGGACTTTCCACCTGTCTCCAGTGACATGTCCCGGACCTTGTTGGCCAGTCTTAAATCTGGCTCCCCACTGGACCCCTGCCCCGCCAAATTCTTGGCTGGAATGGCGGCAGTGGTGAATCCCCTGGTCAACCCGATCCTCAATGCTTCCTTGAGTGCGGGGAGTGTCCCGTGCGCCTGGAAAAGGGCAATGGTGATCCCCCTCCTGAAAAAGCCTGGTCTTGATGCCGAGGCCCTGGCCAATTACAGGCCAATCTCTCTTCTCCCGGCTTTGGCCAAGATCACCGAAAAACATGTTCATGGCGTCTTGTCGAACTTCCTGGAGGCTAACAATCTGCTCCATCCATCCCAATCCGGTTTCCGTCCGAACTTCAGCACGGAAACAGCGTTGGTGGAGGTCTCTGAGATCATCAGGGAGACCTTGGATGGGGGTGGCAAGGCCATGCTAGTCATGTTGGACCTGTCGGCGGCCTTCGACACCGTTCCCCATAAGGCGCTGCTTGCCAGGCTCTATGACATCGGCCTAAGGGGGACGGTGCTCAGATGGTTTACATCTTTCCTGGAGGGCCGCCGCCAGACGGTCTGGGTTTCCCAGAGCTCCGCCGAAATGCCGCCATTGGGTGTTGGGGTTCCACAGGGCTCGGTCTTGAGCCCGACATTATTTAACATCTTTATGTCCCCTCTGGCGGCCGAGGTGGAGGCTTACGGAGCCCAGATCGTGTCCTATGCCGATGACACACAACTCCTCTTCACATGTGAAAAAGATCAGACATTTGACGGGGAGAGAATCCGGGACTGCCTGGACAGGGTCTTCAGCTGGTTTCAGCAAAACTGTCTGAAGGCCAACTCCAGCAAGTCGGAGGTTTTGTTTTTCGGCTGTGCCGTCGATCCCGAGTGGCGGCAGTGGTGGCCGGCCGCCATGTGTCCTCCGGCACAATCATCCTTGGTTGCCAAGAACTTGGGTGTTAAGCTTGACAATAAACTCTCTCTGAAAACGCACATCCTTGGCCTGTCCGGCACCTGTTTCGGCATCCTCAGAATGCTCCGCAAGTTTCTACCCCTTCTGTCTGAGGAGCACAGACGGATTACGGTGCAGGCGCTCATCGGATCCAGGCTAGACTACGCTAACGCCCTTTTCTTAGGCCTCCCGGATTATTTGGTTCAGCGTCTGCAGGTGGCACAGAACTCGGCAGCCCGGGCAATCTTTGGTCTGCATAGACGAGCACGGGCTTCGGTGTTGCTGCACACGCTCCACTGGCTTCCTATCCGGAAGCGGATTGTCTTTAAATCCTTGACGCTGGTGCACAAGGCTCTGTTTGGCTCAGGCGCAGGATACCTGAAGAAAAGAATAGCTTTCTATCGCCCAGCTCGTTCATTGCGTTCAGAATCCCTGTTCACTGCGGTGGTCCCACGCGTGAGGAAGGCCCGTATTGGGGGCGCTCTTTTAGCCTTAAGGCCTCCCAGCTGTGGAATGCGCTTCCATTGGCACTCCGCAGCACTCCCAACCTGCTTCAATTCAGGAAGAATTTGAAGACTTGGCTTTTTAATCATTCTGTTTAGGTGGGTTTTCTTTCCGTCTTTTTTTCTCTGGGGTTCTGTCTTATTTGTTATGTTGATTTGACCCTGTAAGTTGCCTGTGGAAAGCGCCGGGACACTCTTTTAGAGTAGCCGTGCTCTATAAAAATGCACTGTAACATAACATAACATAACATAACATTTAATTAACTTTCCGGGGTGAAGAAACCCTTTTTGAGAACTCAGAGTGAGTAAATTGGCCATTTTCATGCACTTTTAACCATTCCATAAATCTTGTGTTTAGGGCCCCTGGAAGCATGAAAATCACTTTAAACATGCTAATTTTAGCTCTAACACTGATGATCCACCTACAAATGTGAACTGACGTTCAAAAATAAAACATTTGAAAACAGACCATTTTCCACATTTCTGAAGCATGACGTAATGGGGGGGTGTTATCTCTTTTGTCGAAAATCAGCCGTTTTTGCTCGAACATTAAATGCCTCCAAATGGTATTTAATTCACTTCCTGAGCCCCTGGAAGCATGAAAATCACTTTAAACATGCGAATTTTAGCTCTAACACTGATGATCCACCTACAAATGTGAACTGACGTTCAAAAAGAAAACATTTGAAAACGGACCATTTTCCACATTTCTGAAGCATGACGTAATGGGGGGGTGTTATCTCTTTTGTCAAAAATCAGCTGTTTTTGATTGAACATTAAATGCCTCCAAATAGTATTTAATTCACTTCCCGAGCCCCTGGAAGCATGAAAATCACTTTAAACATGCGAATTTTAGCTCTAACACTGATGATCCACCTACAAATGTGAACTGACGTTCAAAAATAAAACATTTGAAAACGGACCATTTTCCACATTTCTGAAGCTTGACGTAATGGGGGGGTGTTATCTCTTTTGTCGAAAATCAGCCGTTTTTGCTCGAACATTAAATGCCTCCAAATGTTATTTAATTAACTTTCCGGGGTGAAGAAACCCTTTTTGAGAACTCAGAGTGAGTAAATTGGCCATTTTCATGCACTTTTAACCATTCCATAAATCTTGTGTTTAGGGCCCCTGGAAGCATGAAAATCACTTTAAACATGCTAATTTTAGCTCTAACACTGATGATCCACCTACAAATGTGAACTGACGTTCAAAAATAAAACATTTGAAAACAGACCATTTTCCACATTTCTGAAGCATGACGTAATGGGGGGGTGTTATCTCTTTTGTCGAAAATCAGCCGTTTATGCTCGAACATTAAATGCCTCCAAATGGTATTTAATTCACTTCCCGAGCCCCTGGAAGCATGAAAATCACTTTAAACATGCTAATTTTAGCTCTAACACTGATGATCCACCTACAAATGTGAACTGACGTTCAAAAAGAAAACATTTGAAAACGGACCATTTTCCACATTTCTGAAGCATGACGTAATGGGGGGGTGTTATCTCTTTTGTCAAAAATCAGCTGTTTTTGATTGAACATTAAATGCCTCCAAATAGTATTTAATTCACTTCCCGAGCCCCTGGAAGCATGAAAATCACTTTAAACATGCTAATTTTAGCTCTAACACTGATGATCCACCTACAAATGTGAACTGACGTTCAAAAATAAAACATTTGAAAACGGACCATTTTCCACATTTCTGAAGCATGACGTAATAGGGGGGTGTTATCTCTTTTGTCGAAAATCAGCCGTTTTTGCTCGAACATTAAATGCCTCCAAATGTTATTTAATTAACTTCCCGGGGTGAAGAAACCCTTTTTGAGAACTCAGAGTGAGTAAATTGGCCATTTTCATGCACTTTTAACCATTCCATAAATCTTGTGTTTAGGGCCCCTGGAAGCATGAAAACCACTTTAAACATGCTAATTTTAGCTCTAAGACTGATGATCCACCTACAAATGTGAACTGACATTCAAAAATAAAACATTTGAAAACGGACCATTTTCCACATTTCTGAAGCATGACGTAATGGGGGGGGTGTTATCTCTTTTGTCGAAAATCAGCCGTTTTTGCTTGAACATTAAATGCCTCCAAATAGTATTTAATTCACTTCCCGGATTCCCTGGAAGCATGAAAATCACTTTAAACATGCTAATTTTAGCTCTAACACTGATGATCCACCTACAAATGTGAACTGACGTTTAAAAATAAAACATTTGAAAACGGACCATTTTCCACATTTCTGAAGCATGACGTAATGGGGGGGTGTTATCTCTTTTGTCAAAAATCAACTGTATTTGATTGAACATTAAATGCCTCCAAATAGTATTTAACTCACTTCCCGAGCCCCTGGAAGCATGAAAATCACTTTAAACATGCTAATTTTAGCTCTAACACTGATGATCCACCAAATATGTGAACTGACGTTCAAAAATAAAACATTTGAAAAAGGACCATTTTCCCCATTTCTGAAGCATGACGTAATGGGGGGGGGTGTTATCTCTTTTGTCGAAAAATCAGCCGTTTTTGCTCGAACATTAAATGCCTCCAAATGGTATTTAATTAACTTCCCAGGGTGAAGAAACCCTTTTTGAGAACTCAGAGTGAGTAAATTGGCCATTTTCATGCACTTTTAACCATTCCATAAATCTTGTGTTTAGGGCCCCTAGAAGCATGAAAATCACTTTAAACATGCTAATTTTAGCTCTAACACTGATGATCCACCTACAAATGTGAACTGACGTTCAAAAATAAAACATTTGAAAACGGAACATTTTCCACATTTCTGAAGCATGACGTAATGGGGGGGGTGTTATCTCTTTTGTCAAAAATCAGCTGTTTTTGATTGAACATTAAATGCCTCCAAATAGTATTTAATTCACTTCCCGAGCCCCTGGAAGCATGAAAATCACTTTAAACATGCTAATTTTAGCTCTAACACTGATGATCCACCTACAAATGTGAACTGACGTTCAAAAAGAAAACATTTGAAAACGGACCATTTTCCACATTTCTGAAGCATGACGTAATGGGGGGGTGTTATCTCTTTTGTCAAAAATCAGCTGTTTTTGATTGAACATTAAATGCCTCCAAATAGTATTTAATTCACTTCCCGAGCCCCTGGAAGCATGAAAATCACTTTAAACATGCGAATTTTAGCTCTAACACTGATGATCCACCTACAAATGTGAACTGACGTTCAAAAATAAAACATTTGAAAACGGACCATTTTCCACATTTCTGAAGCTTGACGTAATGGGGGGGTGTTATCTCTTTTGTCGAAAATCAGCCGTTTTTGCTCGAACATTAAATGCCTCCAAATGTTATTTAATTAACTTTCCGGGGTGAAGAAACCCTTTTTGAGAACTCAGAGTGAGTAAATTGGCCATTTTCATGCACTTTTAACCATTCCATAAATCTTGTGTTTAGGGCCCCTGGAAGCATGAAAATCACTTTAAACATGCTAATTTTAGCTCTAACACTGATGATCCACCTACAAATGTGAACTGACGTTCAAAAATAAAACATTTGAAAACAGACCATTTTCCACATTTCTGAAGCATGACGTAATGGGGGGGTGTTATCTCTTTTGTCGAAAATCAGCCGTTTATGCTCGAACATTAAATGCCTCCAAATGGTATTTAATTCACTTCCCGAGCCCCTGGAAGCATGAAAATCACTTTAAACATGCTAATTTTAGCTCTAACACTGATGATCCACCTACAAATGTGAACTGACGTTCAAAAAGAAAACATTTGAAAACGGACCATTTTCCACATTTCTGAAGCATGACGTAATGGGGGGGGTGTTATCTCTTTTGTCAAAAATCAGCTGTTTTTGATTGAACATTAAATGCCTCCAAATAGTATTTAATTCACTTCCCGAGCCCCTGGAAGCATGAAAATCACTTTAAACATGCTAATTTTAGCTCTAACACTGATGATCCACCTACAAATGTGAACTGACGTTCAAAAATAAAACATTTGAAAACGGACCATTTTCCACATTTCTGAAGCATGACGTAATGGGGGGGTGTTATCTCTTTTGTCAAAAATCAGCCGTTTTTGCTCGAACATTAAATGCCTCCAAATGTTATTTAATTAATTTCCCGGGGTGAAGAAACCCTTTTTGAGAACTCAGAGTGAGTAAATTGGCCATTTTCATGCACTTTTAACCATTCCATAAATCTTGTGTTTAGGGCCCCTGGAAGCATGAAAACCACTTTAAACATGCTAATTTTAGCTCTAACACTGATGATCCACCTACAAATGTGAACTGACATTCAAAAATAAAACATTTGAAAACGGACCATTTTCCACATTTCTGAAGCATGACGTAATGGGGGGGGTGTTATCTCTTTTGTCGAAAATCAGCCGTTTTTGCTTGAACATTAAATGCCTCCAAATAGTATTTAATTCACTTCCCGGATTCCCTGGAAGCATGAAAATCACTTTAAACATGCTAATTTTAGCTCTAACACTGATGATCCACCTACAAATGTGAACTGACGTTCAAAAATAAAACATTTGAAAACGGACCATTTTCCACATTTCTGAAGCATGACGTAATGGGGGGGTGTTATCTCTTTTGTCAAAAATCAACTGTATTTGATTGAACATTAAATGCCTCCAAATAGTATTTAACTCACTTCCCGAGCCCCTGGAAGCATGAAAATCACTTTAAACATGCTAATTTTAGCTCTAACACTGATGATCCACCTACAAATGTGAACTGACGTTCAAAAATAAAACATTTGAAAATGGACCATTTTCCCCATTTCTGAAGCATGACGTAATGGGGGGGGTGTTATCTCTTTTGTCGAAAATCAGCCGTTTTTGCTCGAACATTAAATGCCTCCAAATGGTATTTAATTAACTTCCCAGGGTGAAGAAACCCTTTTTGAGAACTCAGAGTGAGTAAATTGGCCATTTTCATGCACTTTTAACCATTCCATAAATCTTGTGTTTAGGGCCCCTAGAAGCATGAAAATCACTTTAAACATGCTAATTTTAGCTCTAACACTGATGATCCACCTACAAATGTGAACTGACGTTCAAAAATAAAACATTTGAAAACGGACCATTTTCCACATTTCTGAAGCATGACGTAATGGGGGGGGGTGTTATCTCTTTTGTCAAAAATCAGCTGTTTTTGATTGAACATTAAATGCCTCCAAATAGTATTTAATTCACTTCCCGAGCCCCTGGAAGCATGAAAATCACTTTAAACATGCTAATTTTAGCTCTAACACTGATGATCCACCTACAAATGTGAACTGACGTTCAAAAAGAAAACATTTGAAAACGGACCATTTTCCACATTTCTGAAGCATGACGTAATGGGGGGGTGTTATCTCTTTTGTCAAAAATCAGCTGTTTTTGATTGAACATTAAATGCCTCCAAATAGTATTTAATTCACTTCCCGAGCCCCTGGAAGCATGAAAATCACTTTAAACATGCTAATTTTAGCTCTAACACTGATGATCCACCTACAAATGTGAACTGACGTTCAAAAATAAAACATTTGAAAACGGACCATTTTCCACATTTCTGAAGCATGACGTAATGGGGGGGTGTTATCTCTTTTGTCAAAAATCAGCCGTTTTTGCTCGAACATTAAATGCCTCCAAATGTTATTTAATTAATTTCCCGGGGTGAAGAAACCCTTTTTGAGAACTCAGAGTGAGTAAATTGGCCATTTTCATGCACTTTTAACCATTCCATAAATCTTGTGTTTAGGGCCCCTGGAAGCATGAAAACCACTTTAAACATGCTAATTTTAGCTCTAACACTGATGATCCACCTACAAATGTGAACTGACATTCAAAAATAAAACATTTGAAAACGGACCATTTTCCACATTTCTGAAGCATGACGTAATGGGGGGGGTGTTATCTCTTTTGTCGAAAATCAGCCGTTTTTGCTTGAACATTAAATGCCTCCAAATAGTATTTAATTCACTTCCCGGATTCCCTGGAAGCATGAAAATCACTTTAAACATGCTAATTTTAGCTCTAACACTGATGATCCACCTACAAATGTGAACTGACGTTCAAAAATAAAACATTTGAAAACGGACCATTTTCCACATTTCTGAAGCATGACGTAATGGGGGGGTGTTATCTCTTTTGTCAAAAATCAACTGTATTTGATTGAACATTAAATGCCTCCAAATAGTATTTAACTCACTTCCCGAGCCCCTGGAAGCATGAAAATCACTTTAAACATGCTAATTTTAGCTCTAACACTGATGATCCACCTACAAATGTGAACTGACGTTCAAAAATAAAACATTTGAAAATGGACCATTTTCCCCATTTCTGAAGCATGACGTAATGGGGGGGGTGTTATCTCTTTTGTCGAAAATCAGCCGTTTTTGCTCGAACATTAAATGCCTCCAAATGGTATTTAATTAACTTCCCAGGGTGAAGAAACCCTTTTTGAGAACTCAGAGTGAGTAAATTGGCCATTTTCATGCACTTTTAACCATTCCATAAATCTTGTGTTTAGGGCCCCTAGAAGCATGAAAATCACTTTAAACATGCTAATTTTAGCTCTAACACTGATGATCCACCTACAAATGTGAACTGACGTTCAAAAATAAAACATTTGAAAACGGACCATTTTCCACATTTCTGAAGCATGACGTAATGGGGGGGGGTGTTATCTCTTTTGTCAAAAATCAGCTGTTTTTGATTGAACATTAAATGCCTCCAAATAGTATTTAATTCACTTCCCGAGCCCCTGGAAGCATGAAAATCACTTTAAACATGCTAATTTTAGCTCTAACACTGATGATCCACCTACAAATGTGAACTGACGTTCAAAAAGAAAACATTTGAAAACGGACCATTTTCCACATTTCTGAAGCATGACGTAATGGGGGGGTGTTATCTCTTTTGTCAAAAATCAGCTGTTTTTGATTGAACATTAAATGCCTCCAAATAGTATTTAATTCACTTCCCGAGCCCCTGGAAGCATGAAAATCACTTTAAACATGCTAATTTTAGCTCTAACACTGATGATCCACCTACAAATGTGAACTGACGTTCAAAAATAAAACATTTGAAAACAGACCATTTTCCACATTTCTGAAGCATGACGTAATGGGGGGGTGTTATCTCTTTTGTCAAAAATCAGCTGTTTTTGATTGAACATTAAATGCCTCCAAATAGTATTTAATTCACTTCCCGAGCCCCTGGAAGCATGAAAATCACTTTAAACATGCTAATTTTAGCTCTAACACTGATAATCCACCTACAAATGTGAACTGACGTTCAAAAATAAAACATTTGAAAACGGACCATTTTCCACATTTCTGAAGCATGACGTAATGGGGGGGTGTTATCTCTTTTGTCAAAAATCAGCTGTTTTTGATTGAACATTAAATGACTCCAAATAGTATTTAATTCACTTCCCGAGCCCCTGGAAGCATGGAAATCACTTTAAACATGCTAATTTTAGCTCTAACACTGATGATCCACCTACAAATGTGACCTGACGTTCAAAAATAAAACATTTGAAAACTGACCATTTTCCACATTTCTGAAGCATGACGTAATGAGGGGGTGTTATCTCTTTTGTCGAAAATCAGCCGTTTTTGCTCGAACATTAAATGCCTCCAAATGGTATTTAATTAACTTCCCGGGGTGAAGAAACCCTTTTTGAGAACTCAGAGTGAGTAAATTGGCCATTTTCATGCACTTTTAACCATTCCATAAATCTTGTGTTTAGGGCACCTGGAAGCATGAAAATCACTTTAAACATGCTAATTTTACCTCTAACACTGATGATCCACCTACAAATGTGAACTGACGTTCAAAAATAAAACATTTGAAAACAGACCATTTCCCACATTTCTGAAGCATGACGTAATGGGGGGGTGTTATCTCTTTTGTCGAAAATCAGCCGTTTTTGCTCGAACATTAAATGCCTCCAAATGGTATTTAATTAACTTCCCAGGGTGAAGAAACCCTTTTTGAGAACTCAGAGTGAGTAAATTGGCCATTTTCATGCACTTTTAACCATTCCATAAATCTTGTGTTTAGGGCCCCTAGAAGCATGAAAATCACTTTAAACATGCTAATTTTAGCTCTAACACTGATGATCCACCTACAAATGTGAACTGACGTTCAAAAATAAAACATTTGAAAACGGACCATTTTCCACATTTCTGAAGCATGACGTAATGGGGGGGGGGTGTTATCTCTTTTGTCAAAAATCAGCTGTTTTTGATTGAACATTAAATGGCTCCTAATAGTATTTAATTCACTTCCCGAGCCCCTGGAAGCATGAAAATCACTTTAAACATGCTAATTTTAGCTCTAACACTGATGATCCACCTACAAATGTGAACTGACGTTCAAAAAGAAAACATTTGAAAACGGACGATTTTCCACATTTCTGAAGCATGACGTAATGGGGGGGTGTTATCTCTTTTGTCAAAAATCAGCTGTTTTTGATTGAACATTAAATGCCTCCAAATAGTATTTAATTCACTTCCCGAGCCCCTGGAAGCATGAAAATCACTTTAAACATGCTAATTTTAGCTCTAACACTGATGATCCACCTACAAATGTGAACTGACGTTCAAAAATAAAACATTTGAAAACGGACCATTTTCCACATTTCTGAAGCATGACGTAATGGGGGGGTGTTATCTCTTTTGTCGAAAATCAGCAGTTTTTGCTCGAACATTAAATGCCTCCAAATGTTATTTAATTAACTTCCCGGGGTGAAGAAACCCTTTTTGAGAACTCAGAGTGAGTAAATTGGCCATTTTCATGCACTTTTAACCATTCCATAAATCTTGTGCTTAGGGCCCCTGGAAGCATGAAAACCACTTTAAACATGCTAATTTTAGCTCTAACACTGATGATCCACCTACAAATGTGAACTGACATTCAAAAATAAAACATTTGAAAACGGACCATTTTCCACATTTCTGAAGCATGACGTAATAGGGGAGTGTTATCTCTTTTGTCGAAAATCAGCCGTTTTTGCTTGAACATTAAATGCCTCCAAATAGTATTTAATTCACTTCCCGAGCCCCTGGAAGCATGAAAATCACTTTAAACATGCTAATTTTAGCTCTAACACTGATGATCCACCTACAAATGTGAACTGACGTTCAAAAATAAAACATTTGAAAACGGACCATTTTCCACATTTCTGAAGCATGACGTAATGGGGGGGTGTTATCTCTTTTGTCAAAAATCAGCTGTTTTTGATTGAACATTAAATGCCTCCAAATAGTATTTAACTCACTTCCCGAGCCCCTGGAAGCATGAAAATCACTTTAAACATGCTAATTTTAGCTCTAACACTGATGATCCACCTACAAATGTGAACTGACGTTCAAAAATAAAACATTTGAAAATGGACCATTTTCCACATTTCTGAAGCATGACGTAATGGGGGGGTGTTATCTCTTTTTTCGAAAATCAGCCGTTTTTGCTCGAACATTAAATGCCTCCAAATGGTATTTAATTAACTTCCCAGGGTGAAGAAACCCTTTTTGAGAACTCAGAGTGAGTAAATTGGCCATTTTCATGCACTTTTAACCATTCCATAAATCTTGTGTTTAGGGCCCCTAGAAGCATGAAAATCACTTTAAACATGCTAATTTTAGCTCTAACACTGATGATCCACCTACAAATGTGAACTGACGTTCAAAAATAAAACATTTGAAAACGGACCATTTTCCACATTTCTGAAGCATGACGTAATGGGGGGGGTGTTATCTCTTTTGTCAAAAATCAGCTGTTTTTGATTGAACATTAAATGCCTCCAAATAGTATTTAATTCACTTCCCGAGCCCCTGGAAGCATGAAAATCACTTTAAACATGCTAATTTTAGCTCTAACACTGATGATCCACCTACAAATGTGAACTGACGTTCAAAAAGAAAACATTTGAAAACGGACCATTTTCCACATTTCTGAAGCATGACGTAATGGGGGGGTGTTATCTCTTTTGTCAAAAATCAGCTGTTTTTGATTGAACATTAAATGCCTCCAAATAGTATTTAATTCACTTCCCGAGCCCCTGGAAGCATGAAAATCACTTTAAACATGCAAATTTTAGCTCTAACACTGATGATCCACCTACAAATGTGAACTGACGTTCAAAAATAAAACATTTGAAAACGGACCATTTTCCACATTTCTGAAGCTTGACGTAATGGGGGGGTGTTATCTCTTTTGTCGAAAATCAGCCGTTTTTGCTCGAACATTAAATGCCTCCAAATGGTATTTAATTAACTTCCCGGGGTGAAGAAACCCTTTTTGAGAACTCAGAGTGAGTAAATTGGCCATTTTCATGCACTTTTAACCATTCCATAAATCTTGTGTTTAGGGCCCCTGGAAGCATGAAAATCACTTTAAACATGCTAATTTTAGCTCTAACACTGATGATCCACCTACAAATGTGAACTGACGTTCAAAAATAAAACATTTGAAAACAGACCATTTTCCACATTTCTGAAGCATGACGTAATGGGGGGGTGTTATCTCTTTTGTCAAAAATCAGCTGTTTTTGATTGAACATTAAATGCCTCCAAATAGTATTTAATTCACTTCCCGAGCCCCTGGAAGCATGAAAATCACTTTAAACATGCTAATTTTAGCTCTAACACTGATGATCCACCTACAAATGTGAACTGACGTTCAAAAATAAAACATTTGAAAACAGACCATTTTCCACATTTCTGAAGCATGACGTAATGGGGGGGTGTTATCTCTTTTGTCAAAAATCAGCTGTTTTTGATTGAACATTAAATGCCTCCAAATAGTATTTAATTCACTTCCCGAGCCCCTGGAAGCATGAAAATCACTTTAAACATGCTAATTTTAGCTCTAACACTGATAATCCACCTACAAATGTGAACTGACGTTCAAAAATAAAACATTTGAAAACGGACCATTTTCCACATTTCTGAAGCATGACGTAATGGGGGGGTGTTATCTCTTTTGTCAAAAATCAGCTGTTTTTGATTGAACATTAAATGACTCCAAATAGTATTTAATTCACTTCCCGAGCCCCTGGAAGCATGGAAATCACTTTAAACATGCTAATTTTAGCTCTAACACTGATGATCCACCTACAAATGTGACCTGACGTTCAAAAATAAAACATTTGAAAACGGACCATTTTCCACATTTCTGAAGCATGACGTAATGGGGGGGTGTTATCTCTTTTTTCGAAAATCAGCCGTTTTTGCTCGAACATTAAATGCCTCCAAATGGTATTTAATTAACTTCCCGGGGTGAAGAAACCCTTTTTGAGAACTCAGAGTGAGTAAATTGGCCATTTTCATGCACTTTTAACCATTCCATAAATCTTGTGTTTAGGGCCCCTGGAAGCATGAAAATCACTTTAAACATGCTAATTTTAGCTCTAACACTGATGATCCACCTACAAATGTGACCTGACGTTCAAAAATAAAACATTTGAAAACTGACCATTTTCCACATTTCTGAAGCATGACGTAATGAGGGGGTGTTATCTCTTTTGTCGAAAATCAGCCGTTTTTGCTCGAACATTAAATGCCTCCAAATGGTATTTAATTAACTTCCCGGGGTGAAGAAACCCTTTTTGAGAACTCAGAGTGAGTAAATTGGCCATTTTCATGCACTTTTAATCATTCCATAAATCTTGTGTTTAGGGCACCTGGAAGCATGAAAATCACTTTAAACATGCTAATTTTACCTCTAACACTGATGATCCACCTACAAATGTGAACTGACGTTCAAAAATAAAACATTTGAAAACGGACCATTTTCCACATTTCTGAAGCATGACGTAATGGGGGGGTGTTATCTCTTTTGTCGAAAATCAGCCGTTTTTGCTCGAACATTAAATGCCTCCAAATGGTATTTAATTAACTTCCCAGGGTGAAGAAACCCTTTTTGAGAACTCAGAGTGAGTAAATTGGCCATTTTCATGCACTTTTAACCATTCCATAAATCTTGTGTTTAGGGCCCCTAGAAGCATGAAAATCACTTTAAACATGCTAATTTTAGCTCTAACACTGATGATCCACCTACAAATGTGAACTGACATTCAAAAATAAAACATTTGAAAACGGACCATTTTCCACATTTCTGAAGCATGACGTAATGGGGGGGTGTTATCTCTTTTGTCAAAAATCAGCTGTTTTTGATTGAACATTAAATGCCTCCAAATAGTATTTAATTCACTTCCCGAGCCCCTGGAAGCATGAAAATCACTTTAAACATGCTAATTTTAGCTCTAACACTGATGATCCACCTACAAATGTGAACTGACGTTCAAAAAGAAAACATTTGAAAACGGACCATTTTCCACATTTCTGAAGCATGACGTAATGGGGGGGTGTTATCTCTTTTGTCAAAAATCAGCTGTTTTTGATTGAACATTAAATGCCTCCAAATAGTATTTAATTCACTTCCCGAGCCCCTGGAAGCATGAAAATCACTTTAAACATGCTAATTTTAGCTCTAACACTGATGATCCACCTACAAATGTGAACTGACGTTCAAAAATAAAACATTTGAAAACGGACCATTTTCCACATTTCTGAAGCATGACGTAATGGGGGGGTGTTATCTCTTTTGTCGAAAATCAGCAGTTTTTGCTCGAACATTAAATGCCTCCAAATGTTATTTAATTAACTTCCCGGGGTGAAGAAACCCTTTTTGAGAACTCAGAGTGAGTAAATTGGCCATTTTCATGCACTTTTAACCATTCCATAAATCTTGTGTTTAGGGCCCCTGGAAGCATGAAAACCACTTTAAACATGCTAATTTTAGCTCTAACACTGATGATCCACCTACAAATGTGAACTGACATTCAAAAATAAAACATTTGAAAACGGACCATTTTCCACATTTCTGAAGCATGACGTAATGGGGGAGTGTTATCTCTTTTGTCGAAAATCAGCCGTTTTTGCTTGAACATTAAATGCCTCCAAATAGTATTTAATTCACTTCCCGAGCCCCTGGAAGCATGAAAATCACTTTAAACATGCTAATTTTAGCTCTAACACTGATGATCCACCTACAAATGTGAACTGACGTTCAAAAATAAAACATTTGAAAACAGACCATTTTCCACATTTCTGAAGCATGACGTAATGGGGGGGTGTTATCTCTTTTGTCAAAAATCAGCTGTTTTTGATTGAACATTAAATGCCTCCAAATAGTATTTAACTCACTTCCCGAGCCCCTGGAAGCATGAAAATCACTTTAAACATGCTAATTTTAGCTCTAACACTGATGATCCACCTACAAATGTGAACTGACGTTCAAAAATAAAACATTTGAAAATGGACCATTTTCCACATTTCTGAAGCATGACGTAATGGGGGGGTGTTATCTCTTTTGTCGAAAATCAGCCGTTTTTGCTCGAACATTAAATGCCTCCAAATGGTATTTAATTAACTTCCCAGGGTGAAGAAACCCTTTTTGAGAACTCAGAGTGAGTAAATTGGCCATTTTCATGCACTTTTAACCATTCCATAAATCTTGTGTTTAGGGCCCCTAGAAGCATGAAAATCACTTTAAACATGCTAATTTTAGCTCTAACACTGATGATCCACCTACAAATGTGAACTGACGTTCAAAAATAAAACATTTGAAAACGGACCATTTTCCACATTTCTGAAGCATGACGTAATGGGGGGGGTGTTATCTCTTTTGTCAAAAATCAGCTGTTTTTGATTGAACATTAAATGCCTCCATATAGTATTTAATTCACTTCCCGAGCCCCTGGAAGCATGAAAATCACTTTAAACATGCTAATTTTAGCTCTAACACTGATGATCCACCTACAAATGTGAACTGACGTTCAAAAAGAAAACATTTGAAAACGGACCATTTTCCACATTTCTGAAGCATGACGTAATGGGGGGGTGTTATCTCTTTTGTCAAAAATCAGCTGTTTTTAATTGAACATTAAATGCCTCCAAATAGTATTTAATTCACTTCCCGAGCCCCTGGAAGCATGAAAATCACTTTAAACATGCAAATTTTAGCTCTAACACTGATGATCCACCTACAAATGTGAACTGACGTTCAAAAATAAAACATTTGAAAACGGACCATTTTCCACATTTCTGAAGCTTGACGTAATGGGGGGGTGTTATCTCTTTTGTCGAAAATCAGCCGTTTTTGCTCGAACATTAAATGCCTCCAAATGGTATTTAATTAACTTCCCGGGGTGAAGAAACCCTTTTTGAGAACTCAGAGTGAGTAAATTGGCCATTTTCATGCACTTTTAACCATTCCATAAATCTTGTGTTTAGGGCCCCTGGAAGCATGAAAATCACTTTAAACATGCTAATTTTAGCTCTAACACTGATGATCCACCTACAAATGTGAACTGACGTTCAAAAATAAAACATTTGAAAACAGACCATTTTCCACATTTCTGAAGCATGACGTAATGGGGGGGTGTTATCTCTTTTGTCAAAAATCAGCTGTTTTTGATTGAACATTAAATGCCTCCAAATAGTATTTAATTCACTTCCCGAGCCCCTGGAAGCATGAAAATCACTTTAAACATGCTAATTTTAGCTCTAACACTGATAATCCACCTACAAATGTGAACTGACGTTCAAAAATAAAACATTTGAAAACGGACCATTTTCCACATTTCTGAAGCATGACGTAATGGGGGGGTGTTATCTCTTTTGTCAAAAATCAGCTGTTTTTGATTGAACATTAAATGACTCCAAATAGTATTTAATTCACTTCCCGAGCCCCTGGAAGCATGAAAATCACTTTAAACATGCTAATTTTAGCTCTAACACTGATGATCCACCTACAAATGTGAACTGACGTTCAAAAATAAAACATTTGAAAACGGACCATTTTCCACATTTCTGAAGCATGACGTAATGGGGGGGTGTTATCTCTTTTGTCGAAAATCAGCAGTTTTTGCTCGAACATTAAATGCCTCCAAATGTTATTTAATTAACTTCCCGGGGTGAAGAAACCCTTTTTGAGAACTCAGAGTGAGTAAATTGGCCATTTTCATGCACTTTTAACCATTCCATAAATCTTGTGCTTAGGGCCCCTGGAAGCATGAAAACCACTTTAAACATGCTAATTTTAGCTCTAACACTGATGATCCACCTACAAATGTGAACTGACATTCAAAAATAAAACATTTGAAAACGGACCATTTTCCACATTTCTGAAGCATGACGTAATAGGGGAGTGTTATCTCTTTTGTCGAAAATCAGCCGTTTTTGCTTGAACATTAAATGCCTCCAAATAGTATTTAATTCACTTCCCGAGCCCCTGGAAGCATGAAAATCACTTTAAACATGCTAATTTTAGCTCTAACACTGATGATCCACCTACAAATGTGAACTGACGTTCAAAAATAAAACATTTGAAAACGGACCATTTTCCACATTTCTGAAGCATGACGTAATGGGGGGGTGTTATCTCTTTTGTCAAAAATCAGCTGTTTTTGATTGAACATTAAATGCCTCCAAATAGTATTTAACTCACTTCCCGAGCCCCTGGAAGCATGAAAATCACTTTAAACATGCTAATTTTAGCTCTAACACTGATGATCCACCTACAAATGTGAACTGACGTTCAAAAATAAAACATTTGAAAATGGACCATTTTCCACATTTCTGAAGCATGACGTAATGGGGGGGTGTTATCTCTTTTTTCGAAAATCAGCCGTTTTTGCTCGAACATTAAATGCCTCCAAATGGTATTTAATTAACTTCCCAGGGTGAAGAAACCCTTTTTGAGAACTCAGAGTGAGTAAATTGGCCATTTTCATGCACTTTTAACCATTCCATAAATCTTGTGTTTAGGGCCCCTAGAAGCATGAAAATCACTTTAAACATGCTAATTTTAGCTCTAACACTGATGATCCACCTACAAATGTGAACTGACGTTCAAAAATAAAACATTTGAAAACGGACCATTTTCCACATTTCTGAAGCATGACGTAATGGGGGGGGTGTTATCTCTTTTGTCAAAAATCAGCTGTTTTTGATTGAACATTAAATGCCTCCAAATAGTATTTAATTCACTTCCCGAGCCCCTGGAAGCATGAAAATCACTTTAAACATGCTAATTTTAGCTCTAACACTGATGATCCACCTACAAATGTGAACTGACGTTCAAAAAGAAAACATTTGAAAACGGACCATTTTCCACATTTCTGAAGCATGACGTAATGGGGGGGTGTTATCTCTTTTGTCAAAAATCAGCTGTTTTTGATTGAACATTAAATGCCTCCAAATAGTATTTAATTCACTTCCCGAGCCCCTGGAAGCATGAAAATCACTTTAAACATGCAAATTTTAGCTCTAACACTGATGATCCACCTACAAATGTGAACTGACGTTCAAAAATAAAACATTTGAAAACGGACCATTTTCCACATTTCTGAAGCTTGACGTAATGGGGGGGTGTTATCTCTTTTGTCGAAAATCAGCCGTTTTTGCTCGAACATTAAATGCCTCCAAATGGTATTTAATTAACTTCCCGGGGTGAAGAAACCCTTTTTGAGAACTCAGAGTGAGTAAATTGGCCATTTTCATGCACTTTTAACCATTCCATAAATCTTGTGTTTAGGGCCCCTGGAAGCATGAAAATCACTTTAAACATGCTAATTTTAGCTCTAACACTGATGATCCACCTACAAATGTGAACTGACGTTCAAAAATAAAACATTTGAAAACAGACCATTTTCCACATTTCTGAAGCATGACGTAATGGGGGGGTGTTATCTCTTTTGTCAAAAATCAGCTGTTTTTGATTGAACATTAAATGCCTCCAAATAGTATTTAATTCACTTCCCGAGCCCCTGGAAGCATGAAAATCACTTTAAACATGCTAATTTTAGCTCTAACACTGATGATCCACCTACAAATGTGAACTGACGTTCAAAAATAAAACATTTGAAAACAGACCATTTTCCACATTTCTGAAGCATGACGTAATGGGGGGGTGTTATCTCTTTTGTCAAAAATCAGCTGTTTTTGATTGAACATTAAATGCCTCCAAATAGTATTTAATTCACTTCCCGAGCCCCTGGAAGCATGAAAATCACTTTAAACATGCTAATTTTAGCTCTAACACTGATAATCCACCTACAAATGTGAACTGACGTTCAAAAATAAAACATTTGAAAACGGACCATTTTCCACATTTCTGAAGCATGACGTAATGGGGGGGTGTTATCTCTTTTGTCAAAAATCAGCTGTTTTTGATTGAACATTAAATGACTCCAAATAGTATTTAATTCACTTCCCGAGCCCCTGGAAGCATGGAAATCACTTTAAACATGCTAATTTTAGCTCTAACACTGATGATCCACCTACAAATGTGACCTGACGTTCAAAAATAAAACATTTGAAAACGGACCATTTTCCACATTTCTGAAGCATGACGTAATGGGGGGGTGTTATCTCTTTTTTCGAAAATCAGCCGTTTTTGCTCGAACATTAAATGCCTCCAAATGGTATTTAATTAACTTCCCGGGGTGAAGAAACCCTTTTTGAGAACTCAGAGTGAGTAAATTGGCCATTTTCATGCACTTTTAACCATTCCATAAATCTTGTGTTTAGGGCCCCTGGAAGCATGAAAATCACTTTAAACATGCTAATTTTAGCTCTAACACTGATGATCCACCTACAAATGTGACCTGACGTTCAAAAATAAAACATTTGAAAACTGACCATTTTCCACATTTCTGAAGCATGACGTAATGAGGGGGTGTTATCTCTTTTGTCGAAAATCAGCCGTTTTTGCTCGAACATTAAATGCCTCCAAATGGTATTTAATTAACTTCCCGGGGTGAAGAAACCCTTTTTGAGAACTCAGAGTGAGTAAATTGGCCATTTTCATGCACTTTTAATCATTCCATAAATCTTGTGTTTAGGGCACCTGGAAGCATGAAAATCACTTTAAACATGCTAATTTTACCTCTAACACTGATGATCCACCTACAAATGTGAACTGACGTTCAAAAATAAAACATTTGAAAACGGACCATTTTCCACATTTCTGAAGCATGACGTAATGGGGGGGTGTTATCTCTTTTGTCGAAAATCAGCCGTTTTTGCTCGAACATTAAATGCCTCCAAATGGTATTTAATTAACTTCCCAGGGTGAAGAAACCCTTTTTGAGAACTCAGAGTGAGTAAATTGGCCATTTTCATGCACTTTTAACCATTCCATAAATCTTGTGTTTAGGGCCCCTAGAAGCATGAAAATCACTTTAAACATGCTAATTTTAGCTCTAACACTGATGATCCACCTACAAATGTGAACTGACATTCAAAAATAAAACATTTGAAAACGGACCATTTTCCACATTTCTGAAGCATGACGTAATGGGGGGGTGTTATCTCTTTTGTCAAAAATCAGCTGTTTTTGATTGAACATTAAATGCCTCCAAATAGTATTTAATTCACTTCCCGAGCCCCTGGAAGCATGAAAATCACTTTAAACATGCTAATTTTAGCTCTAACACTGATGATCCACCTACAAATGTGAACTGACGTTCAAAAAGAAAACATTTGAAAACGGACCATTTTCCACATTTCTGAAGCATGACGTAATGGGGGGGTGTTATCTCTTTTGTCAAAAATCAGCTGTTTTTGATTGAACATTAAATGCCTCCAAATAGTATTTAATTCACTTCCCGAGCCCCTGGAAGCATGAAAATCACTTTAAACATGCTAATTTTAGCTCTAACACTGATGATCCACCTACAAATGTGAACTGACGTTCAAAAATAAAACATTTGAAAACGGACCATTTTCCACATTTCTGAAGCATGACGTAATGGGGGGGTGTTATCTCTTTTGTCGAAAATCAGCAGTTTTTGCTCGAACATTAAATGCCTCCAAATGTTATTTAATTAACTTCCCGGGGTGAAGAAACCCTTTTTGAGAACTCAGAGTGAGTAAATTGGCCATTTTCATGCACTTTTAACCATTCCATAAATCTTGTGTTTAGGGCCCCTGGAAGCATGAAAACCACTTTAAACATGCTAATTTTAGCTCTAACACTGATGATCCACCTACAAATGTGAACTGACATTCAAAAATAAAACATTTGAAAACGGACCATTTTCCACATTTCTGAAGCATGACGTAATGGGGGAGTGTTATCTCTTTTGTCGAAAATCAGCCGTTTTTGCTTGAACATTAAATGCCTCCAAATAGTATTTAATTCACTTCCCGAGCCCCTGGAAGCATGAAAATCACTTTAAACATGCTAATTTTAGCTCTAACACTGATGATCCACCTACAAATGTGAACTGACGTTCAAAAATAAAACATTTGAAAACAGACCATTTTCCACATTTCTGAAGCATGACGTAATGGGGGGGTGTTATCTCTTTTGTCAAAAATCAGCTGTTTTTGATTGAACATTAAATGCCTCCAAATAGTATTTAACTCACTTCCCGAGCCCCTGGAAGCATGAAAATCACTTTAAACATGCTAATTTTAGCTCTAACACTGATGATCCACCTACAAATGTGAACTGACGTTCAAAAATAAAACATTTGAAAATGGACCATTTTCCACATTTCTGAAGCATGACGTAATGGGGGGGTGTTATCTCTTTTGTCGAAAATCAGCCGTTTTTGCTCGAACATTAAATGCCTCCAAATGGTATTTAATTAACTTCCCAGGGTGAAGAAACCCTTTTTGAGAACTCAGAGTGAGTAAATTGGCCATTTTCATGCACTTTTAACCATTCCATAAATCTTGTGTTTAGGGCCCCTAGAAGCATGAAAATCACTTTAAACATGCTAATTTTAGCTCTAACACTGATGATCCACCTACAAATGTGAACTGACGTTCAAAAATAAAACATTTGAAAACGGACCATTTTCCACATTTCTGAAGCATGACGTAATGGGGGGGGTGTTATCTCTTTTGTCAAAAATCAGCTGTTTTTGATTGAACATTAAATGCCTCCATATAGTATTTAATTCACTTCCCGAGCCCCTGGAAGCATGAAAATCACTTTAAACATGCTAATTTTAGCTCTAACACTGATGATCCACCTACAAATGTGAACTGACGTTCAAAAAGAAAACATTTGAAAACGGACCATTTTCCACATTTCTGAAGCATGACGTAATGGGGGGGTGTTATCTCTTTTGTCAAAAATCAGCTGTTTTTAATTGAACATTAAATGCCTCCAAATAGTATTTAATTCACTTCCCGAGCCCCTGGAAGCATGAAAATCACTTTAAACATGCAAATTTTAGCTCTAACACTGATGATCCACCTACAAATGTGAACTGACGTTCAAAAATAAAACATTTGAAAACGGACCATTTTCCACATTTCTGAAGCTTGACGTAATGGGGGGGTGTTATCTCTTTTGTCGAAAATCAGCCGTTTTTGCTCGAACATTAAATGCCTCCAAATGGTATTTAATTAACTTCCCGGGGTGAAGAAACCCTTTTTGAGAACTCAGAGTGAGTAAATTGGCCATTTTCATGCACTTTTAACCATTCCATAAATCTTGTGTTTAGGGCCCCTGGAAGCATGAAAATCACTTTAAACATGCTAATTTTAGCTCTAACACTGATGATCCACCTACAAATGTGAACTGACGTTCAAAAATAAAACATTTGAAAACAGACCATTTTCCACATTTCTGAAGCATGACGTAATGGGGGGGTGTTATCTCTTTTGTCAAAAATCAGCTGTTTTTGATTGAACATTAAATGCCTCCAAATAGTATTTAATTCACTTCCCGAGCCCCTGGAAGCATGAAAATCACTTTAAACATGCTAATTTTAGCTCTAACACTGATAATCCACCTACAAATGTGAACTGACGTTCAAAAATAAAACATTTGAAAACGGACCATTTTCCACATTTCTGAAGCATGACGTAATGGGGGGGTGTTATCTCTTTTGTCAAAAATCAGCTGTTTTTGATTGAACATTAAATGACTCCAAATAGTATTTAATTCACTTCCCGAGCCCCTGGAAGCATGGAAATCACTTTAAACATGCTAATTTTAGCTCTAACACTGATGATCCACCTACAAATGTGACCTGACGTTCAAAAATAAAACATTTGAAAACTGACCATTTTCCACATTTCTGAAGCATGACGTAATGAGGGGGTGTTATCTCTTTTGTCGAAAATCAGCCGTTTTTGCTCGAACATTAAATGCCTCCAAATGGTATTTAATTAACTTCCCGGGGTGAAGAAACCCTTTTTGAGAACTCAGAGTGAGTAAATTGGCCATTTTCATGCACTTTTAACCATTCCATAAATCTTGTGTTTAGGGCACCTGGAAGCATGAAAATCACTTTAAACATGCTAATTTTACCTCTAACACTGATGATCCACCTACAAATGTGAACTGACGTTCAAAAATAAAACATTTGAAAACGGACCATTTTCCACATTTCTGAAGCATGACGTAATGGGGGGGTGTTATCTCTTTTGTCGAAAATCAGCCGTTTTTGCTCGAACATTAAATGCCTCCAAATGGTATTTAATTAACTTCCCAGGGTGAAGAAACCCTTTTTGAGAACTCAGAGTGAGTAAATTGGCCATTTTCATGCACTTTTAACCATTCCATAAATCTTGTGTTTAGGGCCCCTAGAAGCATGAAAATCACTTTAAACATGCTAATTTTAGCTCTAACACTGATGATCCACCTACAAATGTGAACTGACATTCAAAAATAAAACATTTGAAAACGGACCATTTTCCACATTTCTGAAGCATGACGTAATGGGGGGGTGTTATCTCTTTTGTCAAAAATCAGCTGTTTTTGATTGAACATTAAATGCCTCCAAATAGTATTTAATTCACTTCCCGAGCCCCTGGAAGCATGAAAATCACTTTAAACATGCTAATTTTAGCTCTAACACTGATGATCCACCTACAAATGTGAACTGACGTTCAAAAATAAAACATTTGAAAACGGACCATTTTCCACATTTCTGAAGCATGACGTAATGGGGGGGTGTTATCTCTTTTGTCAAAAATCAGCTGTTTTTGATTGAACATTAAATGGCTCCAAATAGTATTTAATTCACTTCCCGAGCCCCTGGAAGCATGAAAATCACTTTAAACATGCTAATTTTAGCTCTAACACTGATGATCCACCTACAAATGTGAACTGACGTTCAAAAAGAAAACATTTGAAAACGGACCATTTTCCACATTTCTGAAGCATGACGTAATGGGGGGGTGTTATCTCTTTTGTCAAAAATCAGCTGTTTTTGATTGAACATTAAATGCCTCCAAATAGTATTTAATTCACTTCCCGAGCCCCTGGAAGCATGAAAATCACTTTAAACATGCAAATTTTAGCTCTAACACTGATGATCCACCTACAAATGTGAACTGACGTTCAAAAATAAAACATTTGAAAACGGACCATTTTCCACATTTCTGAAGCTTGACGTAATGGGGGGGTGTTATCTCTTTTGTCGAAAATCAGCCGTTTTTGCTCGAACATTAAATGCCTCCAAATGGTATTTAATTAACTTCCCGGGGTGAAGAAACCCTTTTTGAGAACTCAGAGTGAGTAAATTGGCCATTTTCATGCACTTTTAACCATTCCATAAATCTTGTGTTTAGGGCCCCTGGAAGCATGAAAATCACTTTAAACATGCTAATTTTAGCTCTAACACTGATGATCCACCTACAAATGTGAACTGACGTTCAAAAATAAAACATTTGAAAACAGACCATTTTCCACATTTCTGAAGCATGACGTAATGGGGGGGTGTTATCTCTTTTGTCAAAAATCAGCTGTTTTTGATTGAACATTAAATGCCTCCAAATAGTATTTAATTCACTTCCCGAGCCCCTGGAAGCATGAAAATCACTTTAAACATGCTAATTTTAGCTCTAACACTGATAATCCACCTACAAATGTGAACTGACGTTCAAAAATAAAACATTTGAAAACGGACCATTTTCCACATTTCTGAAGCATGACGTAATGGGGGGGTGTTATCTCTTTTGTCAAAAATCAGCTGTTTTTGATTGAACATTAAATGACTCCAAATAGTATTTAATTCACTTCCCGAGCCCCTGGAAGCATGGAAATCACTTTAAACATGCTAATTTTAGCTCTAACACTGAAGATCCACCTACAAATGTGACCTGACGTTCAAAAATAAAACATTTGAAAACTGACCATTTTCCACATTTCTGAAGCATGACGTAATGAGGGGGTGTTATCTCTTTTGTCGAAAATCAGCCGTTTTTGCTCGAACATTAAATGCCTCCAAATGGTATTTAATTAACTTCCCGGGGTGAAGAAACCCTTTTTGAGAACTCAGAGTGAGTAAATTGGCCATTTTCATGCACTTTTAACCATTCCATAAATCTTGTGTTTAGGGCACCTGGAAGCATGAAAATCACTTTAAACATGCTAATTTTACCTCTAACACTGATGATCCACCTACAAATGTGAACTGACGTTCAAAAATAAAACATTTGAAAACGGACCATTTTCCACATTTCTGAAGCATGACGTAATGGGGGGGTGTTATCTCTTTTGTCGAAAATCAGCCGTTTTTGCTCGAACATTAAATGCCTCCAAATGGTATTTAATTAACTTCCCAGGGTGAAGAAACCCTTTTTGAGAACTAAGAGTGAGTAAATTGGCCATTTTCATGCACTTTTAACCATTCCATAAATCTTGTGTTTAGGGCCCCTAGAAGCATGAAAATCACTTTAAACATGCTAATTTTAGCTCTAACACTGATGATCCACCTACAAATGTGAACTGACGTTCAAAAATAAAACATTTGAAAACGGACCATTTTCCACATTTCTGAAGCATGACGCAATGGGGGGGTGTTATCTCTTTTGTCAAAAATCAGCTGTTTTTGATTGAACATTAAATGGCTCCAAATAGTATTTAATTCACTTCCCGAGCCCCTGGAAGCATGAAAATCACTTTAAACATGCTAATTTTAGCTCTAACACTGATGATCCACCTACAAATGTGAACTGACGTTCAAAAAGAAAACATTTGAAAACGGACGATTTTCCACATTTCTGAAGCATGACGTAATGGGGGGGTGTTATCTGTTTTGTCAAAAATCAGCTGTTTTTGATTGAACATTAAATGCCTCCAAATAGTATTTAATTCACTTCCCGAGCCCCTGGAAGCATGAAAATCACTTTAAACATGCTAATTTTAGCTCTAACACTGATGATCCACCTACAAATGTGAACTGACGTTCAAAAATAAAACATTTGAAAACGGACCATTTTCCACATTTCTGAAGCATGACGTAATGGGGGGGTGTTATCTCTTTTGTCGAAAATCAGCAGTTTTTGCTCGAACATTAAATGCCTCCAAATGTTATTTAATTAACTTCCCGGGGTGAAGAAACCCTTTTTGAGAACTCAGAGTGAGTAAATTGGCCATTTTCATGCACTTTTAACCATTCCATAAATCTTGTGTTTAGGGCCCCTGGAAGCATGAAAACCACTTTAAACATGCTAATTTTAGCTCTAACACTGATGATCCACCTACAAATGTGAACTGACGTTCAAAAATAAAACATTTGAAAACGGACCATTTTCCACATTTCTGAAGCATGACGTAATGGGGGAGTGTTATCTCTTTTGTCGAAAATCAGCCGTTTTTGCTTGAACATTAAATGCCTCCAAATAGTATTTAATTCACTTCCCGAGCCCCTGGAAGCATGAAAATCACTTTAAACATGCTAATTTTAGCTCTAACACTGATGATCCACCTACAAATGTGAACTGACGTTCAAAAATAAAACATTTGAAAACGGACCATTTTCCACATTTCTGAAGCATGACGTAATGGGGGGGTGTTATCTCTTTTGTCAAAAATCAGCTGTTTTTGATTGAACATTAAATGCCTCCAAATAGTATTTAATTCACTTCCCGAGCCCCTGGAAGCATGAAAATCACTTTAAACATGCAAATTTTAGCTCTAACACTGATGATCCACCTACAAATGTGAACTGACGTTCAAAAATAAAACATTTGAAAACGGACCATTTTCCACATTTCTGAAGCTTGACGTAATGGGGGGGTGTTATCTCTTTTGTCGAAAATCAGCCGTTTTTGCTCGAACATTAAATGCCTCCAAATGGTATTTAATTAACTTCCCGGGGTGAAGAAACCCTTTTTGAGAACTCAGAGTGAGTAAATTGGCCATTTTCATGCACTTTTAACCATTCCATAAATCTTGTGTTTAGGGCCCCTGGAAGCATGAAAATCACTTTAAACATGCTAATTTTAGCTCTAACACTGATGATCCACCTACAAATGTGAACTGACGTTCAAAAATAAAACATTTGAAAACAGACCATTTTCCACATTTCTGAAGCATGACGTAATGGGGGGGTGTTATCTCTTTTGTCAAAAATCAGCTGTTTTTGATTGAACATTAAATGCCTCCAAATAGTATTTAATTCACTTCCCGAGCCCCTGGAAGCATGAAAATCACTTTAAACATGCTAATTTTAGCTCTAACACTGATAATCCACCTACAAATGTGAACTGACGTTCAAAAATAAAACATTTGAAAACGGACCATTTTCCACATTTCTGAAGCATGACGTAATGGGGGGGTGTTATCTCTTTTGTCAAAAATCAGCTGTTTTTGATTGAACATTAAATGACTCCAAATAGTATTTAATTCACTTCCCGAGCCCCTGGAAGCATGGAAATCACTTTAAACATGCTAATTTTAGCTCTAACACTGATGATCCACCTACAAATGTGACCTGACGTTCAAAAATAAAACATTTGAAAACTGACCATTTTCCACATTTCTGAAGCATGACGTAATGAGGGGGTGTTATCTCTTTTGTCGAAAATCAGCCGTTTTTGCTTGAACATTAAATGCCTCCAAATGGTATTTAATTAACTTCCCGGGGTGAAGAAACCCTTTTTGAGAACTCAGAGTGAGTAAATTGGCCATTTTCATGCACTTTTAACCATTCCATAAATCTTGTGTTTAGGGCACCTGGAAGCATGAAAATCACTTTAAACATGCTAATTTTACCTCTAACACTGATGATCCACCTACAAATGTGAACTGACGTTCAAAAATAAAACATTTGAAAACGGACCATTTTCCACATTTCTGAAGCATGACGTAATGGGGGGGTGTTATCTCTTTTGTCGAAAATCAGCCGTTTTTGCTCGAACATTAAATGCCTCCAAATGGTATTTAATTAACTTCCCAGGGTGAAGAAACCCTTTTTGAGAACTCAGAGTGAGTAAATTGGCCATTTTCATGCACTTTTAACCATTCCATAAATCTTGTGTTTAGGGCCCCTAGAAGCATGAAAATCACTTTAAACATGCTAATTTTAGCTCTAACACTGATGATCCACCTACAAATGTGAACTGACATTCAAAAATAAAACATTTGAAAACGGACCATTTTCCACATTTCTGAAGCATGACGTAATGGGGGGGTGTTATCTCTTTTGTCAAAAATCAGCTGTTTTTGATTGAACATTAAATGCCTCCAAATAGTATTTAATTCACTTCCCGAGCCCCTGGAAGCATGAAAATCACTTTAAACATGCTAATTTTAGCTCTAACACTGATGATCCACCTACAAATGTGAACTGACGTTCAAAAATAAAACATTTGAAAACGGACCATTTTCCACATTTCTGAAGCATGACGTAATGGGGGGGTGTTATCTCTTTTGTCAAAAATCAGCTGTTTTTGATTGAACATTAAATGGCTCCAAATAGTATTTAATTCACTTCCCGAGCCCCTGGAAGCATGAAAATCACTTTAAACATGCTAATTTTAGCTCTAACACTGATGATCCACCTACAAATGTGAACTGACGTTCAAAAAGAAAACATTTGAAAACGGACGATTTTCCACATTTCTGAAGCATGACGTAATGGGGGGGTGTTATCTCTTTTGTCAAAAATCAGCTGTTTTTGATTGAACATTAAATGCCTCCAAATAGTATTTAATTCACTTCCCGAGCCCCTGGAAGCATGAAAATCACTTTAAACATGCTAATTTTAGCTCTAACACTGATGATCCACCTACAAATGTGAACTGACGTTCAAAAATAAAACATTTGAAAACGGACCATTTTCCACATTTCTGAAGCATGACGTAACGGGGGGGTGTTATCTCTTTTGTCGAAAATCAGCCGTTTTTGCTCGAACATTAAATGCCTCCAAATGGTATTTAATTAACTTCCCAGGGTGAAGAAACCCTTTTTGAGAACTCAGAGTGAGTAAATTGGCCATTTTCATGCACTTTTAACCATTCCATAAATCTTGTGTTTAGGGCCCCTAGAAGCATGAAAATCACTTTAAACATGCTAATTTTAGCTCTAACACTGATGATCCACCTACAAATGTGAACTGACGTTCAAAAATAAAACATTTGAAAACGGACCATTTTCCACATTTCTGAAGCATGACGTAATGGGGGGGGTGTTATCTCTTTTGTCAAAAATCAGCTGTTTTTGATTGAACATTAAATGCCTCCAAATAGTATTTAATTCACTTCCCGAGCCCCTGGAAGCATGAAAATCACTTTAAACATGCTAATTTTAGCTCTAACACTGATGATCCACCTACAAATGTGAACTGACGTTCAAAAAGAAAACATTTGAAAACGGACCATTTTCCACATTTCTGAAGCATGACGTAATGGGGGGGTGTTATCTCTTTTGTCAAAAATCAGCTGTTTTTGATTGAACGTTAAATGCCTCCAAATAGTATTTAATTCACTTCCCGAGCCCCTGGAAGCATGAAAATCACTTTAAACATGCTAATTTTAGCTCTAACACTGATGATCCACCTACAAATGTGAACTGACGTTCAAAAATAAAACATTTGAAAACGGACCATTTTCCACATTTCTGAAGCATGACGTAATGGGGGGGTGTTATCTCTTTTGTCGAAAATCAGCCGTTTTTGCTCGAACATTAAATGCCTCCAAATGGTATTTAATTAACTTCCCGGGGTGAAGAAACCCTTTTTGAGAACTCAGAGTGAGTAAATTGGCCATTTTAATGCACTTTTAACCATTCCATAAATCTTGTGTTTAGGGCCCCTGGAAGCATGAAAATCACTTTAAACATGCTAATTTTAGCTCTAACACTGATGATCCACCTACAAATGTGAACTGACGTTCAAAAATAAAACATTTGAAAACGGACCATTTTCCACATTTCTGAAGCATGACGTAATGGGGGGGTGTTATCTCTTTTGTCAAAAATCAGCTGTTTTTGATTGAACATTAAATGCCTCCAAATAGTGTTTAATTCACTTCCCGAGCTCCTGGAAGCATGAAAATCACTTTAAACATGCTAATTTTAGCTCTAACACTGATAATCCACCTACAAATGTGAACTGACGTTCAAAAATAAAACATTTGAAAACGGACCATTTTCCACATTTCTGAAGCATGACGTAATGGGGGGGTGTTATCTCTTTTGTCAAAAATCAGCTGTTTTTGATTGAACATTAAATGGCTCCAAATAGTATTTAATTCACTTCCCGAGCCCCTGGAAGCATGAAAATCACTTTAAACATGCTAATTTTAGCTCTAACACTGATGATCCACCTACAAATGTGAACTGACGTTCAAAAAGAAAACATTTGAAAACGGACCATTTTCCACATTTCTGAAGCATGACGTAATGGGGGGGTGTTATCTCTTTTGTCAAAAATCAGCTGTTTTTGATTGAACATTAAATGCCTCCAAATAGTATTTAATTCACTTCCCGAGCCCCTGGAAGCATGAAAATCACTTTAAACATGCAAATTTTAGCTCTAACACTGATGATCCACCTACAAATGTGAACTGACGTTCAAAAATAAAACATTTGAAAACGGACCATTTTCCACATTTCTGAAGCTTGACGTAATGGGGGGGTGTTATCTCTTTTGTCGAAAATCAGCCGTTTTTGCTCGAACATTAAATGCCTCCAAATGGTATTTAATTAACTTCCCGGGGTGAAGAAACCCTTTTTGAGAACTCAGAGTGAGTAAATTGGCCATTTTCATGCACTTTTAACCATTCCATAAATCTTGTGTTTAGGGCCCCTGGAAGCATGAAAATCACTTTAAACATGCTAATTTTAGCTCTAACACTGATGATCCACCTACAAATGTGAACTGACGTTCAAAAATAAAACATTTGAAAACAGACCATTTTCCACATTTCTGAAGCATGACGTAATGGGGGGGTGTTATCTCTTTTGTCAAAAATCAGCTGTTTTTGATTGAACATTAAATGCCTCCAAATAGTATTTAATTCACTTCCCGAGCCCCTGGAAGCATGAAAATCACTTTAAACATGCTAATTTTAGCTCTAACACTGATAATCCACCTACAAATGTGAACTGACGTTCAAAAATAAAACATTTGAAAACGGACCATTTTCCACATTTCTGAAGCATGACGTAATGGGGGGGTGTTATCTCTTTTGTCAAAAATCAGCTGTTTTTGATTGAACATTAAATGACTCCAAATAGTATTTAATTCACTTCCCGAGCCCCTGGAAGCATGGAAATCACTTTAAACATGCTAATTTTAGCTCTAACACTGAAGATCCACCTACAAATGTGACCTGACGTTCAAAAATAAAACATTTGAAAACTGACCATTTTCCACATTTCTGAAGCATGACGTAATGAGGGGGTGTTATCTCTTTTGTCGAAAATCAGCTGTTTTTGCTCGAACATTAAATGCCTCCAAATGGTATTTAATTAACTTCCCGGGGTGAAGAAACCCTTTTTGAGAACTCAGAGTGAGTAAATTGGCCATTTTCATGCACTTTTAACCATTCCATAAATCTTGTGTTTAGGGCACCTGGAAGCATGAAAATCACTTTAAACATGCTAATTTTACCTCTAACACTGATGATCCACCTACAAATGTGAACTGACGTTCAAAAATAAAACATTTGAAAACGGACCATTTTCCACATTTCTGAAGCATGACGTAATGGGGGGGTGTTATCTCTTTTGTCGAAAATCAGCCGTTTTTGCTCGAACATTAAATGCCTCCAAATGGTATTTAATTAACTTCCCAGGGTGAAGAAACCCTTTTTGAGAACTCAGAGTGAGTAAATTGGCCATTTTCATGCACTTTTAACCATTCCATAAATCTTGTGTTTAGGGCCCCTAGAAGCATGAAAATCACTTTAAACATGCTAATTTTAGCTCTAACACTGATGATCCACCTACAAATGTGAACTGACGTTCAAAAATAAAACATTTGAAAACGGACCATTTTCCACATTTCTGAAGCATGACGCAATGGGGGGGTGTTATCTCTTTTGTCAAAAATCAGCTGTTTTTGATTGAACATTAAATGGCTCCAAATAGTATTTAATTCACTTCCCGAGCCCCTGGAAGCATGAAAATCACTTTAAACATGCTAATTTTAGCTCTAACACTGATGATCCACCTACAAATGTGAACTGACGTTCAAAAAGAAAACATTTGAAAACGGACGATTTTCCACATTTCTGAAGCATGACGTAATGGGGGGGTGTTATCTGTTTTGTCAAAAATCAGCTGTTTTTGATTGAACATTAAATGCCTCCAAATAGTATTTAATTCACTTCCCGAGCCCCTGGAAGCATGAAAATCACTTTAAACATGCTAATTTTAGCTCTAACACTGATGATCCACCTACAAATGTGAACTGACGTTCAAAAATAAAACATTTGAAAACGGACCATTTTCCACATTTCTGAAGCATGACGTAATGGGGGGGTGTTATCTCTTTTGTCGAAAATCAGCAGTTTTTGCTCGAACATTAAATGCCTCCAAATGTTATTTAATTAACTTCCCGGGGTGAAGAAACCCTTTTTGAGAACTCAGAGTGAGTAAATTGGCCATTTTCATGCACTTTTAACCATTCCATAAATCTTGTGTTTAGGGCCCCTGGAAGCATGAAAACCACTTTAAACATGCTAATTTTAGCTCTAACACTGATGATCCACCTACAAATGTGAACTGACGTTCAAAAATAAAACATTTGAAAACGGACCATTTTCCACATTTCTGAAGCATGACGTAATGGGGGAGTGTTATCTCTTTTGTCGAAAATCAGCCGTTTTTGCTTGAACATTAAATGCCTCCAAATAGTATTTAATTCACTTCCCGAGCCCCTGGAAGCATGAAAATCACTTTAAACATGCTAATTTTAGCTCTAACACTGATGATCCACCTACAAATGTGAACTGACGTTCAAAAATAAAACATTTGAAAACGGACCATTTTCCACATTTCTGAAGCATGACGTAATGGGGGGGTGTTATCTCTTTTGTCAAAAATCAGCTGTTTTTGATTGAACATTAAATGCCTCCAAATAGTATTTAATTCACTTCCCGAGCCCCTGGAAGCATGAAAATCACTTTAAACATGCAAATTTTAGCTCTAACACTGATGATCCACCTACAAATGTGAACTGACGTTCAAAAATAAAACATTTGAAAACGGACCATTTTCCACATTTCTGAAGCTTGACGTAATGGGGGGGTGTTATCTCTTTTGTCGAAAATCAGCCGTTTTTGCTCGAACATTAAATGCCTCCAAATGGTATTTAATTAACTTCCCGGGGTGAAGAAACCCTTTTTGAGAACTCAGAGTGAGTAAATTGGCCATTTTCATGCACTTTTAACCATTCCATAAATCTTGTGTTTAGGGCCCCTGGAAGCATGAAAATCACTTTAAACATGCTAATTTTAGCTCTAACACTGATGATCCACCTACAAATGTGAACTGACGTTCAAAAATAAAACATTTGAAAACAGACCATTTTCCACATTTCTGAAGCATGACGTAATGGGGGGGTGTTATCTCTTTTGTCAAAAATCAGCTGTTTTTGATTGAACATTAAATGCCTCCAAATAGTATTTAATTCACTTCCCGAGCCCCTGGAAGCATGAAAATCACTTTAAACATGCTAATTTTAGCTCTAACACTGATAATCCACCTACAAATGTGAACTGACGTTCAAAAATAAAACATTTGAAAACGGACCATTTTCCACATTTCTGAAGCATGACGTAATGGGGGGGTGTTATCTCTTTTGTCAAAAATCAGCTGTTTTTGATTGAACATTAAATGACTCCAAATAGTATTTAATTCACTTCCCGAGCCCCTGGAAGCATGGAAATCACTTTAAACATGCTAATTTTAGCTCTAACACTGATGATCCACCTACAAATGTGACCTGACGTTCAAAAATAAAACATTTGAAAACTGACCATTTTCCACATTTCTGAAGCATGACGTAATGAGGGGGTGTTATCTCTTTTGTCGAAAATCAGCCGTTTTTGCTTGAACATTAAATGCCTCCAAATGGTATTTAATTAACTTCCCGGGGTGAAGAAACCCTTTTTGAGAACTCAGAGTGAGTAAATTGGCCATTTTCATGCACTTTTAACCATTCCATAAATCTTGTGTTTAGGGCACCTGGAAGCATGAAAATCACTTTAAACATGCTAATTTTACCTCTAACACTGATGATCCACCTACAAATGTGAACTGACGTTCAAAAATAAAACATTTGAAAACGGACCATTTTCCACATTTCTGAAGCATGACGTAATGGGGGGGTGTTATCTCTTTTGTCGAAAATCAGCCGTTTTTGCTCGAACATTAAATGCCTCCAAATGGTATTTAATTAACTTCCCAGGGTGAAGAAACCCTTTTTGAGAACTCAGAGTGAGTAAATTGGCCATTTTCATGCACTTTTAACCATTCCATAAATCTTGTGTTTAGGGCCCCTAGAAGCATGAAAATCACTTTAAACATGCTAATTTTAGCTCTAACACTGATGATCCACCTACAAATGTGAACTGACATTCAAAAATAAAACATTTGAAAACGGACCATTTTCCACATTTCTGAAGCATGACGTAATGGGGGGGTGTTATCTCTTTTGTCAAAAATCAGCTGTTTTTGATTGAACATTAAATGCCTCCAAATAGTATTTAATTCACTTCCCGAGCCCCTGGAAGCATGAAAATCACTTTAAACATGCTAATTTTAGCTCTAACACTGATGATCCACCTACAAATGTGAACTGACGTTCAAAAATAAAACATTTGAAAACGGACCATTTTCCACATTTCTGAAGCATGACGTAATGGGGGGGTGTTATCTCTTTTGTCAAAAATCAGCTGTTTTTGATTGAACATTAAATGGCTCCAAATAGTATTTAATTCACTTCCCGAGCCCCTGGAAGCATGAAAATCACTTTAAACATGCTAATTTTAGCTCTAACACTGATGATCCACCTACAAATGTGAACTGACGTTCAAAAAGAAAACATTTGAAAACGGACGATTTTCCACATTTCTGAAGCATGACGTAATGGGGGGGTGTTATCTCTTTTGTCAAAAATCAGCTGTTTTTGATTGAACATTAAATGCCTCCAAATAGTATTTAATTCACTTCCCGAGCCCCTGGAAGCATGAAAATCACTTTAAACATGCTAATTTTAGCTCTAACACTGATGATCCACCTACAAATGTGAACTGACGTTCAAAAATAAAACATTTGAAAACTGACCATTTTCCACATTTCTGAAGCATGACGTAACGGGGGGGTGTTATCTCTTTTGTCGAAAATCAGCCGTTTTTGCTCGAACATTAAATGCCTCCAATGGTATTTAATTAACTTCCAGGGTGAAGAAACCCTTTTTGAGAACTCAGAGTGAGTAAATTGGCCATTTTCATGCACTTTTAACCATTCCATAAATCTTGTGTTTAGGGCCCCTAGAAGCATGAAAATCACTTTAAACATGCTAATTTTAGCTCTAACACTGATGATCCACCTACAAATGTGAACTGACGTTCAAAAATAAACATTTGAAAACGGGACCATTTTCCACATTTCTGAAGCATGACGTAATGGGGGGGGTGTTATCTCTTTTGTCAAAAATCAGCTGTTTTTGATTGAACATTAAATGCCTCCAAATAGTATT
The DNA here is from genome assembly GCF_964263255.1 of Lissotriton vulgaris. Lineage (NCBI taxonomy): Eukaryota > Metazoa > Chordata > Amphibia > Caudata > Salamandridae > Lissotriton > Lissotriton vulgaris. The sequence continues at coordinate 333,890 of NW_028250681.1, forward strand.
TAATTCACTTCCCGAGCCCCTGGAAGCATGAAAATCACTTTAAACATGCTAATTTTAGCTCTAACACTGATGATCCACCTACAAATGTGAACTGACGTTCAAAAAGAAAACATTTGAAAACGGACCATTTTCCACATTTCTGAAGCATGACGTAATGGGGGGGTGTTATCTCTTTTGTCAAAAATCAGCTGTTTTTGATTGAACGTTAAATGCCTCCAAATAGTATTTATTCACTTCCCGAGCCCCTGGAAGCATGAAAATCACTTTAAACATGCTAATTTTAGCTCTAACACTGATGATCCACCTACAAATGTGAACTGACGTTCAAAAATAAAACATTTGAAAACGGACCATTTTCACATTTCTGAAGCATGACGTAATGGGGGGTGTTATCTCTTTTGTCGAAAATCAGCCGTTTTTGCTCGAACATTAAATGCCTCCAAATGGTATTTAATTAACTTCCCGGGGTGAAGAAACCCTTTTTGAGAACTCAGAGTGAGTAAATTGGCCATTTTAATGCACTTTTAACCATTCCATAAATCTTGTGTTTAGGGCCCCTGGAAGCATGAAAATCACTTTAAACATGCTAATTTTAGCTCTAACACTGATGATCCACCTACAAATGTGAACTGACGTTCAAAAATAAAACATTTGAAAACGGACCATTTTCCACATTTCTGAAGCATGACGTATGGGGGGTGTTATCTCTTTTTGTCAAAAATCAGCTGTTTTTGATTGAACATTAAATGCCTCCAAATAGTGTTTAATTCACTTCCCGAGCTCCTGGAAGCATGAAAATCACTTTAAACATGCTAATTTTAGCTCTAACACTGATAATCCACCTACAAATGTGAACTGACGTTCAAAAATAAAACATTTGAAAACGGACCATTTTCCACATTTCTGAAGCATGACGTAATGGGGGGGTGTTATCTCTTTTGTCAAAAATCAGCTGTTTTTGATTGAACATTAAATGCCTCCAAATAGTATTTAAATTCACTTCCCGAGCCCCTGGAAGCATGAAAATCACTTTAAACATGCTAATTTTTAGCTCTAACACTGATGATCCACCTACAAATGTGACCTTCAAAAATAAAACATTTGAAAACGGACCATTTTCCACATTTCTGAAGCATGACGTAATGGGGGGGGTGTTATCTCTTTTGTCGAAAATCAGCCGTTTTTGCTCGAACATTAAATGCCTCCAAATGGTATTTAATTAACTTCCCGGGGTGAAGAAACCCTTTTTGAGAACTCAGAGTGAGTAAATTGGCCATTTTCATGCACTTTTAACCATTCCATAAATCTTGTGTTTAGGGCACCTGGAAGCATGAAAATCACTTTAAACATGCTAATTTTAGCTCTAACACTGATGATCCACCTACAAATGTGAACTGACGTTCAAAAATAAAACATTTGAAAACGGACCATTTTCCACATTTCTGAAGCATGACGTAATGGGGGGGGTGTTATCTCTTTTGTCGAAAATCAGCCGTTTTTGATCGAACATTAAATGCCTCCAAATGGTATTTAATTAACTTCCCAGGGTGAAGAAACCCTTTTTGAGAACTCAGAGTGAGTAAATTGGCCATTTTCATGCACTTTTAACCATTCCATAAATCTTGTGTTTAGGGCCCCTAGAAGCATGAAAATCACTTTAAACATGCTAATTTTAGCTCTAACACTGATGATCCACCTACAAATGTGAACTGACGTTCAAAAATAAAACATTTGAAAACGGACCATTTTCCACATTTCTGAAGCATGACGTAATGGGGGGGTGTTATCTCTTTTGTCAAAAATCAGCTGTTTTTGATTGAACATTAAATGCCTCCAAATAGTATTTAATTCACTTCCCGAGCCCCTGGAAGCATGAAAATCACTTTAAACATGCTAATTTTAGCTCTAACACTGATGATCCACCTACAAATGTGACCTGACGTTCAAAAATAAAACATTTGAAAACGGACCATTTTTCACATTTCTGAAGCATGACGTAATGGGGGGGTGTTATCTCTTTTGTCGAAAATCAGCCGTTTTTGCTCGAACATTAAATGCCTCCAAATGTTATTTAATTAACTTCCCGGGGTGAAGAAACCCTTTTTGAGAACTCAGAGTGAGTAAATTGGCCATTTTCATGCACTTTTAACCATTCCATAAATCTTGTGTTTAGGGCCCCTGGAAGCATGAAAACCACTTTAAACATGCTAATTTTAGCTCTAACACTGATGATCCACCTACAAATGTGAACTGACATTCAAAAATAAAACATTTGAAAACGGACCATTTTCCACATTTCCGAAGCATGACGTAATGGGGGGGGTGTTATCTCTTTTGTCGAAAATCAGCCGTTTTTGCTTGAACATTAAATGCCTCCAAATAGTATTTAATTCACTTCCCGAGCCCCTGGAAGCATGAAAATCACTATAAACATGCTAATTTTAGCTCTAACACTGATGATCCACCTACAAATGTGAACTGACGTTCAAAAATAAAACATTTGAAAACGGACCATTTTCCACATTTCTGCAGCATGACGTAATGGGGGGGTGTTATCTCTTTTGTCAAAAATCAGCTGTTTTTGATTGAACATTAAATGCCTCCAAATAGTATTTAACTCACTTCCCGAGCCCCTGGAAGCATGAAAATCACTTTAAACATGCTAATTTTAGCTCTAACACTGATGATCCACCTACAAATGTGAACTGACGTTCAAAAATAAAACATTTGAAAACGGACCATTTTCCACATTTCTGAAGCATGACGTAATGGGGGGGTGTTATCTCTTTTGTCGAAAATCAGCCGTTTTTGCTCGAACATTAAATTCCTCCCAATAGTATTTAATTAACTTCCTGGGGTGAAGAAACCCTTTTTGAGAACTCAGAGTGAGTAAATTGGCCATTTTCATGCACTTTTAACCATTCCATAAATCTTGTGTTTAGGGCCCCTGGAAGCATGAAAATCACTTTAAACATGCTAATTTTAGCTCTAACACTGATGATCCACCTACAAATGTGAACTGACGTTCAAAAAGAAAACATTTGAAAACGGACCATTTTCCACATTTCTGAAGCATGACGTAATGGGGGGGGTGTTATCTCTTTTGTCAAA